>NW_003852552.1:3071766-3103449 GCF_000181295.1 Otolemur garnettii
CCAACTTTTTGATTTATTGATCTGTTCTATAATTCTTTTATTTTCAATTTCATTTAATTCTGCTCTAATTTTGGTTATTTCTTTTCTTCTGCTGGGTTTCGAATTGGAATTTTCTTCCTTTTCCAGTTGCTTAAGATGTCCCATTAAGTTGTCAACTTCCTTTCTTTCTGTTCTCTTGAGGAAGGCTATTAATGCTATAAATTTCCCTCTTAGGACTGCCTTTGTGATATCCCAGAGGTTCTGATAACTTGTATCTTCATTATCATTATGTTCTAAAAATCTGGTAATTTGCTTCTTGGTCTCATCTTTGACTCATCAGTCATTCATCATATGGTTATTTAGCTTATATGTTTTTGTATGAAACTGCAAATTCCTGTTGTTACTGAGTTCAACTTTTATTCCATGATGGTCCGAGAAGATGCATGGAATAATTTCTATTCTTTTAAATTTACTGAGGTTAGACTTATGACCTAAGATGTGATCGATTTGGGGGTATGTTCCATGGACTGATGAGAAAAATGTGTATCCAGTTTTGTTAGGATGAAAAGTTTTATAGATGACTATTAGGTCCAAAAGTTGAATAGTTAAATTCAAATCTAAAATTTCTTTGCTCAGCTTCTTTTTGGAGGATCTCTCCAACACTGTCAAAGGAGTGTTGAAATCTCCGGCTATGATGGAGCTGGGAGAGATCAAGTTGCTCATGGCAGTTAGAGTCTCTCTTATAAATTGAGGTGCATTCTGGTTGGATGCATAGATATAGATAATTGAGATCTCATCATACTGAGTATTGCCCTTAACAAGTATAAAGTGGCCATCTTTATCTTTGGTGACTTTTGTTGGTTTAAAACCTATTGTATCTGCAACTAAAATTGCAACACCTGCTTTTTTCTGCTTTCCATTAGCCTGGAATATAGATGACCATCTATTCACCTTGAGTCTATATTTGTCTTTTAAGGCAAGGTGAGATTCTGTATCCAATCAGCCAATCTGTGCCTCTTTAGAGGACAATTTAAGCAATTCACATTGATTGAAATTATTGATAAGCCTGGTAAAATTTTGGGCATTGAGTTGATCGAAAATCCAGTAGACATTTTTAATCCTTTTGCTATTGTGGAAGCTGGAATTTGATGAAAAGTTTCTGAGTCAGTTTACTTTTGTGGTGAAGGATTGTAATAGTCATTATGGGGGATAGGTTTGAGAATTTCCTGGAGAGCTGGTTTATTTACGGCAAATTTCTTCAACATGTGAATGTCATTAAAGTATTAAATTTCTCCATCATAGATGAAACTCAGTTTAGCTCGATACAGTATCCTGGGTTGAAAGTTATTTTGTTTTAGGAGATTAGAAGTCGATGACCATCTTCTTCTAGCCCAAAAGTTTTCAGTTGAGAGATCTGCAGTCATCCTAATATTCTTCCCCTCATAGATTATGGTTTTCTTACATCTGACTGCTTTCAGAATTTTCTCTTTCATCTTAACTTTGGTGAAGTTAATTATGATGTGTCTGAGGGTTGTCTTGTTCAGGTTGAGTTGTGCTGGGGTTCTGAAACTATCTGCTTTCTGAATTTCAGAATCTCCTGGCATGTCTGGAAAGTTCTCTTTCATAATTTCATGAAGAAGAGCCTCTGTGTTATGTGAAGCAACTTCATCACCTTCAGGGATTCCTATAAGACAAATATTAGTTTCCTTCGAATTGTCTGAGAGTTCTCTGAGAGTGAGATCTGTTTTTGCTCTCCATTTCTTTTGATCTTTGTGCTCCTGGGCTTCTTCAAATGCTTTGTCTTCAGAGTCAGAGATCCTTTCTTCTGCCTGTTGCACTCCATTACGGAGGGATTCCACCATGTCTTTCAGATCCTTGAGGGCTGCAACCTCTTGTCTCAGTGTTTCAAACTCTTTGATCATTTTATCTTTGAAATCATTGAGTTCTTGAGACATATTTTGAATAATTTCTTGAGGTATCTTTTGAATAATTTCTTGAGAAATCTTTTGAATAATTTCTTGAACTCCTAATTCCTTCCTGTCTTCCATTCTGTTAATCTTATTTGCTATCCACATTCTGAACTCGATTTATGATATCTCAGCCATTTGCTTGTGGATGAGGTCTTTAATTGTTTCTGCCCTATTTTCCCTTGGAGGAGTAGATCTACTCTGGTTATTCGAGTTGCCAGAGTTTTTCCACTGATTCTGCCCCATGCTGAGTTGACTTTGTTTGGAGGGCTTATCAGAACCGTTCAGTTGGTGGCTTCTTCTGGTTGCTCAGAGAGACAGGTAGAGTGTGCCTGTTGTCTTCTCCCAGTTCTCGGGTGCTGAGACAACCGGGGTGCAGTGGAACAGTAGCAGCTGCACGCGAGTGTGCGTGGCTGGATTAGACCTCATTCAGCCTGCCAGGGAGGCTGGCAGCAGCCGGATCAGACCTAGTTCAGGTCTGATGGAACAGGGGAACTATAGTGGCTAGATCAGTCCTAGTTCAGCACCCTGGAGCAGCCAGGGGGTGGGGGAATGGCAGAAGTAGTGAAGGGTATATGAGTGACCAGATCTGTCCTAGTTCAGCCCCTCTAGAGTAGTTGGGGAGGAGCGGAGGACTCCTTCCCTATTGCCCATTGGATGCATGCTGCACTAGCAAGTCAATCAGTGCCCTCCCAGCACAGGAGCCCGGAGTGTGAACTCCTCCACCTCTGTCCGTGGGATGTACTTGGCTCTAGCAAACAGTTCTGGGCCCACCCAGAGTGGTAGACCCCTCCACCACCACCCATAGGGCATGCATGGCTCTAGCAAGCAGTTCTAGGCCCACCCAGCTTGGGTGTCTGGAGGGGGCAACTCCTCCCCTGGCCCCTGTGGGGTATGCATGTCTCTAGCAAGCTGTTTTGGGTTTTCTTGGAACGGAGGAATCCTCTGCCACTGCCCGCGGGCTGCCAGCGGCACTAGCAACCAGTTCTGGGCCTGTCCAGAGCAGGAGCCTTGGGCAGGGTTTTCCTCTGCCGCCTGTGAGGCGTGTGGCTCTACCAAGCAGTTTTGGGTCTGCCTGGCTCCATGAGGGCAAAGGGACCCACCTGGCAAATGGGTTAGTCTGGGAAGGTTAATACCTCCTTCCCCACCTTGCACCCAGTCACTCGTAATCCCCTAGGTCTGTGACCCTATTCACTCCAGTAGGCCACTGCTTTCAGGGTTTATGACTGGCAAAATCAGCCAGAAATCTGAGTTTGGCAGGAGGGCCTTGTGTGTTTAAATTAGGCTTCTGTCCGTCTAGATTTCTCTGACAGTCTTAGGTTGCATTCAGCTCTGGTTAGCAGAGAAATAGCAGTTTACACTCAGATGTCAATTCTAGCCTCTGCCCACCCACTGCCTTGAGGGTTGGTGCTTTACTTATGAAAGTTATCTGCGTTTTGCCTGTGGCTGCTGTCTGGAACCTCTGCTTGCCCAGAGAGACAAGACTGGAATGGTGTCAGTCTGCAGCTCAGGATGCCACCATTGCCATATTGGTGTCCTCTGAGCCTATCTTCCTCTCCTCACCCCTGTGCCACAGTCAGCACAGAACAGCACCAGCCCTTTCCTCCTCTACTTCTCTCAAGAAGATGTCTAAGAATCTGGACTCCACACCTCCAAACCTCGGAGTGAATGGGTGGGGACTTCTCGGAGTTCAATGTTGCAGGTGAGGAATATATACACTTTTATATAGTTCAAACTTTCCCTCAACCATACCCCCGGGGTGCCCTTTTGAATAGTCCTTGGGTGGTCTGCCAGGTTTAAGGGGTCCAAATCAGTTGTCCCAGTCAGCACCCCTTTCAGGTGGAAGAGTTCAAATGTCTCTGGGAGCTAGATAAGTGGGTTCTGCTTGCATCTCAGATATAACTTGCTCCAGTGCTCCGTGAGGGCAAAGGGAACCACCCAGCAAATAGGTTAGTCTGGGAAGGTTAATACCTCCTTCCCCACCTTGCATCAAGTCACTCATAATCCCCCAGATCTGTGACCCTATTCACTCCAGTAGGCCACTGCTCCCGGGGTTTACAACTGGCAAAATCAGCCAGAAATCTGAGTTTCACAGGGGGGCCTTGCATGTTTAAATTAGGCTTCTGTCTGACTAGATTTCTCTGCCAGTCATAGGTTGCATTCAGCTCTGGGCAGCAGAGAAATAGCAGTTTACACTCAGGTGTCAATTCTAGCCTCTGCCCACCCACTGACTTTGTCTCAGCACCTGAGGGCTGGTGCTTTACTTATGAACGTTATCTGCATTTTGTCTGTGGCTGCTGTCCAGAACCTCTGTTTACCCAGAGAGATGGGACTGGAATGGCATCAGTTTTCAGCTCAGGATGCCACTGTTGCTGTACTGACATCCTCTGAGCCGATTTTCTTCTCCTCATGCCTGTACCAGAGTCAGCACAGAACAGCACCAGCTCTTTCCCCTCCACTACTCTCAAGGAGATGCCCAGGAATCTGGATTCAATAGGTAACAAGCCTCCAGACCTCGGAGTGGGTGGGTGGAGACTCCTCGGAGTTCAATGTTGCAGATGGGGAATATATACAGTTTTATACAGTTTTATACCTGACTGGAGGGTGCTGTGGCATGCCAGCAGGGGTAGGAGGTCCAGTTTTTAAGGGGTCTCTCCCATGGGATAGAGTGGAAGTTTCAACTATGCTTGCTTTGTTGCATGGAGTAAACTACGAGCCCTTGTTGTGGGGGAAGGGACTCCTGTCAGCTTGGTGGTGGATTTTGTACCTTTTGGTTGTATTTTTGGGGTAATAGCTTGCCTCAGGAAGGTTGAAGTGCACTATTCAATCTTCTCTCTTTGGTCTGCTCCAAACCATCAGCTAACTTACTAAACTTCTGTCCTTCAAGCCTCCTTCTGGACGGGAGCTTCTGTAAAAAGCTGGCTGGGCTCCGTTCCCCCCATCCCCCAATAATATGATCTTATACTTAGAGAACTACAGAGATTCAAAGAAACACTAAGAAAATATATAGCAGAAGACAGTAAACAAATGGAATAACATAGCATGCTCATGGCTGGGAAGAATCAATATTGTTAAAATTTGTATTGTTCTGAAGGCAATCTACAGATTCAATTCAATCACTGTTAAAATACCAACATCATATTTTGGAAATTGGGAAAAAAGAGTTCTTCATTTTATATGAAACCAGAAAAGAATCTCTGTATATGGCCAAAGTAATTCTTGATAATAAAAACAAAACTAGAGGCATCACCCTACCAGACTTTAGGTTATATTACAAGTCCACAGTGATACAAACAGCATGAAATTAGCACAAAAATAGAGACATAGACATTTGGAACCCCAAATACAAAACTAAGAGTTGAAACTAAAATTTTATAACCAACTGACCTTTGAAAAACTAAAAAGAGCACACAATGGGAAAAAGAATCCAATTTAGTAACTGGTGCAGGGAAAACTGGATAACCACATGTGAAAGACTGAAATTTGAGCCACACCTTTCACCACTTACAAAAATTGATTCAAGGTGGAAAAAGTATTTAAATCTAAGACATGGAATAATAAAAATCCTGACAAAAGTGGGAGAAAACTCTTTGTGATGTTGGCCTGGGGAAATATTTTATGAAGAATGCTTCTGTGCCATGTGCAAGAACAAAAATAAACAAATGACACTTAATTTAACTGAAAAGCTTCTGTAGAGCTAAAGACACAACAATGAAAGCAAATAGACAATATTCAGAATGGGAAAAGATATTTGTGTATTATGAATCTGACAAATCCCTAATAACTAAGATCTATAGAGAATTCAAATTAATCCAAAAAAAAGAGCTAAAAACCCTCATCTTTCACTGGGCAAGAGACATGAACAGAACCTTCTCTGAGGAAGACAGATGAATGCTAACAAACATGAAGAAATGCTTATCATCCCTAATCATCAGAGGAATGTAAAATCAAAACTACCCTGATATATCATCTAACACCAGTAAGATTAGCCCACATCATAAAGTCCCATAGTTGCAGATGCTTGCTCAGATGCAGAGAGAGGGGAGCATATTTACACTGTTGGTGGGACAGCAAACTAATATAGTGTCTTTAGAAAGTAGTATGGAGTATCCTCTAAGAACTCAAATTAGTCTCCAATTTGGCTCCACAATCCCACTACTAGGCATGAAAAACATCATTTTATCATAGGGACATTTGTACAAGATTGTTTGTCACAGCTCAATTTAGAATCACCGAGATGTGAAAACAACCTAAATTCCCATCAACTCAGCAATGGATTAACAAATTGAGGTATATGCATACCATGGAATACTATTTAGCCATAACAACAATGGAGACTTTACAACTTTTGTATTAACCTGGATGGAGTTAAAACACATTCACTGTTAAAATACCAACATCATATTTTGGAAATTGGGAAAAAATAGTTCTTCATTTTATATGAAACCAGAAAAGAATCTCTGTATATAGCCAAGGGGCAAGATGGGAGGGCACGATGGCCAACAGGCGCCAGCCTCTGACAGACGCTCCCATCCAGAGGGAAGTATAATGTCTGGAAAATACCCAATAAAGTTGAAGATTGGGAGCCCAGCAGAGAGAGTAGAGTGATAGCTGCAGGACTCATCTGCTGATTCAAGTTGAGACTCCAAGAAAGCAATCTACGGGTACATAATACATCCCCCCAAAAAAGTGTCCATATCCTCCGCCAAGAAAGATATGTTTTTCTCTTTGTCTGCTCCTGTAAGTTTTCTACAGGTGGGCAGTGAACTGAGGACCTATTATCTAACCCCACTTGTGATAACTACATGAAGAGAGGGCTACTCACCTAGAGGGACCCTACTGAGATTCTGAACACTCTCCCACCTGGCAGAAAAACCGAACAAACGTTTTAACTGCCATTTTGAATATTGAGTCTGCCCATCCCCACTTGCCTACAGAGACAGTGAGGGGGGCCCAAGAGCAGTGTTCCCCACTCCTGAGGGACCAAGTGCCCAGTCCCAGTCCTGAAGCCGGAGACCTGCTAGACCCACACATCCTCTGCAGGCAGCGGCAGAGGAGTCCCAAATTCCAGGCATCCACATGGGAGGCCCCAGAACTCCGTTCTAGGACTGTGTACCACCCACAGATGCTGGTGGAGGAGTTCCGCACTTCAGGCTTCCCTGCCGAGCAGGCCCAGAGCTGCTTGCTAGAGTCTTGTGCATTCCGTGGGCAATGGCGGAGGAGTCCCCTACTCCAGGCAGGCCCAGAACTGCTTGCTAGAGAAGCACGCGTCCCATGGGCTGCAGCGGAGACATCCGCCACTCCCGGCAGGCCCAGAACTGCTTGCTAGAGCTGCGCACATCCAGCAGGTGGTGGCAGAGGAGGTCCCTGTTCCACGGTCCCATGCCAACCAGGCAGAGCTCTTTACTAGAGCCGCAGCAGCAGCAGTGGAGGAATCCTCCACTCCCAGGAGGCCCAGAGGTGCTTGCTAGAGCCGCATGTGGAGGGTAGGGGGTGGAGGAGGAGTCCCCCACGCCGGGCTTGCACAGAACTGCTTGCTAGAGCCACACACATCCCATGAGTGGTGGAGGAGGAGTTCCTGCTCCAGATACCCATATCGGGTGGGTCCAGAACTGGATTAAAGATTGAAACTTAAGACATGAAACTGTATAAATATTTAGAAGAAAGTGTAGAAAGTGTAGGGGAAACACTTGCAGAAATTGGCCTGAGTGAAAATTTTATGAGGAAGACCCCCCGGGCAATTGAAGCAGCATCAAAAATACACTACTGGGACCTCATTCAATTAAAAATCTTCTGCACAGCCAAGAACACAGTAAGTAAAGCAAGAAGACAGCCCTCAGAATGTGAGAGGATATTTGTTGGTTATATCTCCAACAAAGGTTTAATAACCAGAATCCACAGAGAATACAAACGTATTAGCAAGAAGAGAGCAAGTCATCCCATGTCAGAATGGGCAAGGGACTTAAAGAGAAACTTCTCTGAAGAAGACAGGGGCATGGCCTACAGATATATGAAAAAATGCTCATCATCCTTAATCATCAGAGAAATGCAAATCAAAGCTACTTTGAGGTATCATCTTACACTAGTAAGATTAGCTCATATCACAAAATCCCAAAATCACAGATGCTGGTGTGGTTGTGGAAAAAAGGAACACCTCTACACTGTTGATGGCCTTGCAAAATAATATGTTTCTTTTGGAAAGATATCTGGAGAACACTTAGAGAAAAAAACATTGACCTGCCATTTAATCCTATAATTCCTTTACTAGGCATATATCCAGAAGACCAAAAAGCACACTACAACAAGGATATTTGTACCAGAATGTTTATTGTATCCCAATTCATAATTGCTAGGTCATGGAAGAATCCAAAGTGCCCATTGACCCATGAATGGATCAATAAATTGTGGTGATATATGTACACCATGGAATACTATGCAGCCGTAAATAAAGATGGAGACTTTTCATCTTTATTGTTTACATGGATGGAGCTGGAAAATTGTTTTCTTACAAAGTATCTCAAGAATGGAAGAAAAAGTATCCAATGCATTCAACCCTACTATGAAACTAATTTATAGCTGTCATAGAAAAGCTATAACCCTAAAATACAGTGGAAGGGGAGAGGGAAGGGTAGGGAGGGGGAGGATGGATGGAAGGAAGGTGATTGGTGGGATAATGTCTATGGTTTATCTTTTAAGGGTATGTGAGAATTGTTCTAACTGAAGAATATAGATGTCTTAACACAATAACTAAGAAAATGACATGAAGGCTATGGTAACCAGTTTGATGAGAATATTTCAAATTGTACATAAAAATATCACACTGTACTCCATGACAGTATCAATGTACACATCTATGATCTAATAAAAAAAAAGAAGAAACATATTCTACTTAGTAAAGTATCACAATAATGGAAAAACAAATATCCAATGTACTCATTACTAAAATGAAGACAGTAGATAATCTAATACATGCCCACATAGGATAAAAAGTAATTTCAATTGATATTGTGGGGAGGGGGAAAGAGAGAGGGGGAGATTGGAGGGAGTGAGTTACTCCCACTGAACAAGCATCGTGTGGGTATGTTTGGTGCACCTTTTTGGTGTGGGGCATAACTTGAAGAGGGATTCTACCTAACAAATTCAAATGCTGTGTTCCATTTGTACCCTCACAATAACCTGAAATGAATAATAAAAAAAATGAAAAACCATGTCATATTTTGGTGATCTTGATAAAATAGTCCTACAACTCATATGGAATTCGAGAAACAATCCCGAATAGCCATCATATTCTATGGAATAAGAACAATTCTGGAGGTATCAGTTTGTCAAACTTCAGGCTACATACATGTCTATAGCAATCAAAACAACATTGTTTTGGCATAAAATTAGAGGCACAGACCTATGGAACAAAATAGAATATCCAGAGATGAAATCAGCCTCATATTTCCATCTGAGTTTTGAGAAAGAAAATGAATGTATATACTGGGAGAAAGAATTCCTATTCAATCAAAGATGCTGGACTAACTGGTTAGTCATATGTAGAAGATTGAAATAGGAAACACACTTCTCAACACACAAAAATTAACTCACAATGGATAAAGGATTTAAATTTAGGACACAAACCTATGAAAATCCTAGGCAAAAGTTTGGGGAAAAATACTCTTAATGATATTGGCATAGGTACAGAAATAATAAAAAAATAAGTCCCCACTGGCAACTGCAGCAACAACAAAAACAAGTAAACAGGACCTAACAAAGTGAAAAAGTTTCTGCTAAACTGAGGACATGATCAACAAAGTAAAAAGGCAACTTATGGAATAGGAGAAAATATTGGCATGCTACACATTTAAAAAATGGCCAATATCCAGAATCTACAAAGAATTCAGGCAAATCAGCAAGAAATATCAAAAGAAGCAAAACCAAAGACTATATGATCCTCTCAATAGATGCAGAAAAAGCGTTCTATAAAATCCAGCATCCTTTTCTAATTAGATCACTGAGGAGCGTAGACATAGGTGGCACATTTCTTAAATTAATCAAACCTATCTATGACAAATCCACAGCTAATATTTTACTGAATGGAGTAAAACTGAAAGCTTTTCCTCTTAGAACTAGAACCAGACAAGGTTGTCCTCTGTAACCATTACTATTCAACATAGTGCTGGAAGTTCTAGCCAATACAGTTAGACAAGACAAGAAAATAAAGGGCATCTGAACGAGAACAGAGGAGGCCAAACTCTCTCTTTTTGCTGATGGTATGATCTTATACTTAGAGAACCTGAAAGATTAACCACAATGCTTGGAAGTCCTCAAAAAATACAGTAACGTCACAGGATATAAAATCACTGTCCACAAGTCAGTTGCCTTTGTATACACCAACAATAGCCAAGATGAGAGGTTAATTAAGGACTCAACTGCCTTCACCATAGCCCCAAAGAAAATGAAATACTTAGGAATATACCTAACAAAAGAGGTGAAGTACCTCTATAAAGTAAATTATGAAACCCTAAGAAAGGAAATAGCAGAGGACATTAAAAAATGAAAGGGATGGGGAGGGGCAAGATGGCGGACTGGAGTCAGCCTCCTATAGAAGCTCCCATCCAGAAGGAAGGATAAAGTCCAGAAAATACCCAATTAAGCTGAAGACTAAGAGCCAAGCTGAGAGAAAAGAGTGATATCTGCAGGTCACCCCTGCTGAGGCAGGCTATGACTCCAAGAAAGCCAATTTCTACAGGTTTTCTACAAATGAGCCATAAAATGGGGAAATATTGTCTCACCCCACATGTAAGAGCCATAGGAAGTGGGGTCTATTTCCTCAGAGGAATCCTGAGAGACTCTGAACATTCTCTCCCAGGCAGAAAATTTGAACCAACCTTCTCACTGCCATTCTGAACTCCCTGTCCCCCCTTGCCTGCATAGACTGAAAGGAGGCTCAAGAGCATAGTCCCCCACTCCTGCCAGACAAAGCACCTTGCTGCCTGCCTGCCTGTGACTGCCAGAGCCAGTGCTCCCGGGGCTGTGCTCTCCACACCTGGCCCCCCATCTCACCTGCCCCCTGTCTCTCCTGGCTCCTCATGACCAGCTGGCCTGCCTGTGATTGCCAGAGATGCCTCCTCCCCCCCCACACACACTGGCCGGCCTGCCTGTGACCGCCATAGCCCATGCACACTGGGCTGAGCTCCCTGTACCTGGCTGGCTCGCCAGTGACCACCAGAGATGGTGCACTCCAGGTTGCCCTCCCCTAGACTGGCCCACCTGGGACCGCCAGAACCTGCGTGCCCCAGGTTGCACTCCCCAAGACCGGCCCGCCTGCCTGTGACTGCCAGAGCTATCGCTCTGGGTTGCACTCCCTGGGACTAGGCAGCCCGTTTGTAACTGCCAGAGCTGGTGCTCTCCGGGCTGAGCTCCCGGCGCCTGGCCAGCTGCCAGTGACCACCACAGCCAGGGCACCTAGGGCTGCACTCTATGGGACCAGCCAGCCTGCCTGTGATTGCCAGAGCCAGCAATATCCAGGTTGTGCTCACCATGTTCGACCCGACACACACACTGCCAGCCAGCCTGAGACTGCCAGAACCACTGGCGCTATCCAGTCATTGCTCCCTGCCTCCTCACGCCCACCTAGCCTCTGTGCTGCACCCCCGCCCAACCAGACTCCTGATCTCAGCACTCTCCTTGCTGAAGAAATCAGAGTGCCAGGGATTGCCAGAATTGCTGCAGCCTCTCCCCATCCCTGCTGCTGGATCCCTGTACCTGTGCTCCCAGAGTTGCTCCTACAGTCAAAACTCCCTGCCTGCAGTAGTTGCCCTGGGAGCTACACAGGGTTACTTCCCACAAAGATCCAACTGCAATAGAGTGATCCCACCAGGGTCTAATTTTGAAGAGACACCTCCCCAACTCTGCAGTCTCAGAGAGGAAACTAGAACTCACTCTATAGGGATACCAGTGCTGCAGAGTGGCGGGGGCAAAGGCTCAGTGGCTGTGGAAAAAAAGTATTCACTGACCTGCTACCCTCAGGATTAGACTGAGACCAAGTGGAACACTAGCCACTGTCAACTGAATAACTGAGGCTGAATGTCTAGCCAACAAGCTGGCAGCAGAGGGTAGTGGCTGGGCTGTGGGGGCATTGACCTTCCATTGACTCTGACAGGTGCAAACTCCCAGTATAATAGCTCATTGGAGAGAGCATGACTTCAGCCCTACTGGGCCACCAGTGACTGGGCATGAAAGAGGAGCAAAGTGGAGAAATATACTCAGACCTCTGGTCCAACCCTGTGTCTGGGTGAGCCTTTTTGACTGCATAGAGCATTAGAGTGAGCCAAATTTGAGTAGCTAGTAGACCTCTGTCTTCTAGTTGCTGGAGACCTTTTGAACTCTCCCACTTGAGAGTTCATACAGACTGGGTCTATAGGTTTAGAACTCTTAACCTGGGCCAATATCTCAAGGCCCACATCAGTTGATACCTTGCTTGTGTAGAAATAGGAAGGGTTGATTTTCCTCCTCCAATAGATATCCACAGTGGGTGGGCTGTCTTATTGCATCTCTCCACCGCTAAGACTCTACAAGAGTCACTGACACACTAGGGTCAGACAAGAAGCAGCTGAACACAAGACAGAGATACCTAACCCTACCACATCAAGCAGGTTTCCTCAGTCTCAGACTGTAATATTATATGTTTTTTTTTTTTTTTTATAAAGCTGTAGGGAAAAAGGTTTAGCCATCAGACCCAGATCCCTGACAAAGGGCTGGTTAACCACAACCCTAGGAACTCTCAATCCAATTTCACCCTATCTACTCATCTATCAAACAGTGATAAAGAAACATGGGCAGAAACTGCAGAAAAACTGCCAACATGAATAATCAGAATAGATCAACTCCCCAAAGGAATGATATGATAGATACACAACAAGATCCCATTCATAAGCAAATGGGTGAGATGTCAGAAATTGAGTTCAGAGTCTGGATAGGAAACAAAACCAACAGATTGGAGGAAAAGAGGCAATTAGAATTTCAAGAAATTATTCAAAAGATGTCTCAAGAATTCAACAATTTCAAACATAAAATGACAAAAGCTTTTGACACTTTGAGGCAAGAGTTTGCAGCCCTCAAAGATCTGAAAAATTTGGTAGAATCTCTTGCTAACAGAGTGGGGCAGGCAGAAGAAAGGATCTCTGACATTGAAGACAAAGCATTTGAACATGCACAAGCATTCAAAACTGAAGAGAAATGGAGAGAAAAAAACGATCATTCTCTGAGAGAGCAGTGGGATAATTCAAAGAAAACAAATATTCGCCTTATAGAAATCCCTGAAGGCGAGTAAATTGCTTCACAAAACACACACACTCTATTTCATGAAATTATAAAAAAGAACATTCCAGACATGCCAAGAGATTCTGAAACTCAGAAAACAGACAGTTTCAGAACCTCAGCATGACTCAACCTGAACAAGACATCCCCAGGCACATCATACTTAAACTCACTAAAATTAATATGAAAGAGAAAATTCTTAAAGCAGTTAGACATAAAAAAAAAACCCCATAACCTACAAGGGGAGGAGTATTAGAATGACTACAGATCTATCTGCTGAAAACTTTCAGACTATAAGAGGATGGTCATCGACTTTTAATCTACTAAAACAAAACAACTTTCAATCCAGGATCCTGTATCCAGCTAAACTGGGTTTCATCTATGATGGAGAAATTAAATACTTTGACGACATTCACTGTTGAAGAAATTTGCCATAATTAAAACAGCTCTCCAAAAAAATTCTCAAACCTATCCTCCATAATGATGAGTGCAATCCTCCATGACAAATGTAAACTCACTCAGAAACTTGATCAAATTCCAATTTACACAGTGGTGAAAGGATTAACAATGTCCAGTGGACCTTCGAGCAACTTGATACCCAAAATTTTACCAGGCTTATCAACAATTTCATTCAATGTGAATGGCATAAATTGTCCTCTAAAGATGCACAGATTAGCTGATGGGATACAGAAACTCAGAACGGACATCTGTTGTACTCAAGAATCGCATCTTACCTTAAAAGATAAATATAGACTCAGAGTGAAAGGATGGTCATCTATATTCCAGGCAAATGGAAAGCAGAAAAAATCAGGTGTTGCAATTTTATTTGTAGATACAATAGGGTTTAAACCAACAAAAGTAAGCGAGGATGAGGATGGCCATTTTATATTTATTAAGGGCAATACTCAATATGGCGAGATCTCAATTATCTATATCTATGTACTCAACCAGAATGCACCTGAATTTATAAGAGATACTCTAACAGGTATGAGCAACTTGATCTCTTACATCTCCATCATAGTCAGGAATTTTAACACTCCTTTGGCAGTGTTGGATAGATCCTCCAATAAGAAGCTTAGCAAAGAAATTTTAGATTTAAATTTAACTATTCAACTATTGGACCTAACAGACATCTACAGAACATTTCATCCTAACAAAACTGAATACACATTTTTCTCATCAGCTCATGGAACATACTTCAAAATTGATCACATCTTAGGCCATAAGTCTAACATCAGTAAATTTAAAAGAATAGAAATTATTCCATGCATCTTTTGGATGATCATGGAATAAAAGTTGAACTCAATAACAACAGTAATCTGTAGACTCATACAAAAACATGGAAGCTAAATAACCTTATGCTGAGGGATAGATGGCTTAGACAGGAGATCAAGAAGGAAATTACCAAATTTTTAGAACAAAACAATACAAATTACCAGAAATTCTAGGATAATGCAAAGGCAATCCTAAGAGGGAAATTTATAGCACTGAAAGCCTTCTTCAAGAGAACGGAAAGAGAGTAAGTTAACAACTTAAAGGGACATCTCAAGAAACTGGAAACGGAAGAACAATCCAATCCCAAATCCAGCAGAAGAAAAGAAATAGCCAAAATTAGAGCACAATTAAATGAAATTGAAAACAAAAGGATTGTACAACAGATCAATAACTCAAAAATGTTGGTTTTTTGAAAAGGTCAATAAAATAGATAAACCTTTGGCCAACCTAACCATGAAAAAAAGAGTAAAATCTCTAATTTCATCAATCAGAAATGGTAAAGATGTAATAACAACAGACCCCTTAGAAATTCAAACAATCCTTAATGAATATTACAAGAAACTTTATTCCCAGAAATATGAAAATTTGAAGTAAATCGACCCATACTTGGAAGCATGCCACCTCCCAAGACTTAGCCAGAATGAAGTGGAAATGTTGAACAGGCCTATATCAAGTTCTCAAGTAGCATCAGTTATACAGAATCTCCCTAAAAAGAAAATCCTGGGACCAGATAGCTTCACGTCAGAATTCTACCAAATCTTCAAAGAGGAAGTAATACCTATATTATTCAAGCTTTTCCAAAATACATAAAAAGACAGAATACTACCTAACACATTCTATGAAGCAAACATCACCTTGATACCCAAACCAGGAAAAAACCCAACAAGAAAAGAAAATTATAGACCAATATCACTAATGAATATTGATGCAAAAATATTCAACAAGACCCTAAAAAACAGAATCCAGCAACACATCAAGTGGGTTTTACCCGAGGATCTCAAGGATAGTTCAACATATGTAAATCTATAAATGTAATTCATCACATAAACAAATTAAAAAACAAAGACCATATGATTCTCTCAACTAATGCAGAGAAAGCTTTTGATAATATCCAGCATCCCTTCATGATCAGAACACTTAAGAAAATCCGTATAGAAGAGACATTTCTTAAACTGATAGAGGCCATCTACAGCAAACCCACAGCCAATATTGTATTGAATGGAGTTAAATTGAAATCATTTCCACTCAGATCAGAAACCAGGCAAGGGTGCCCATTGTCTCCACTGCTCTTTAACATCATAATGGAAGTTTTAATGATCATAATTAGGGAAGAAAAGGTGATCAAGGGGATCCATATAGTGTCAGAAGAGATTAAACTTTCACTCTTTGCAGATGATATGATTGTATATCTGGAAATCACCAGGGATTTGACTACAAAACTCTTAGAAGTGGGCAGTGCTTGTGGCTCAAAGGAGTAGGGCGCCAACCCCATATGCCAGAGGTGGTGGGTACAAACCCAGCCGTGGCCAGAAAAATAACTGCAAAAAAAAATCTCTTAGAAATGATCAAGGAATACAGTACCGTCTCAGGTTACAAAATCAACACTCATAAATCTGTAGCCTTTATATATACCAACAGCAGCCAAGCTGAAAAAACAGTGAAGGACTCTATTCCATTCACAGTAGTGCCAAAGAAAATGAAATATTTGGGAGTTTACCTAACAAAGGACATGAAAGATAAAGAGAACTATGAAACTCTAAGAAAATAAATAGCTGAAAATGTTAACAAATGGAAAAATATATCATGCTCATGGCTGGGAAGAATCAACATTGTTAAAATGTCCATACTACTGATATCAATATATAATTTTAATGCAGTCCCTATTAGAGCTCCACTGTCATACTTTAAAGATCTTAAAAAAAGAATACTTCACTTTATATGGAATCAGAAAAAGCCTCAATCAGCCAAGACATTACTCAGAAATAAAAACAAAGCAGAAGGAGTCACGCTACCAGATCTCAGATTATACTATGAATCAATAGTGATCAAAACAGCATGGTACTGGCACAAAAACAGGAACAGAATAGAGAGCCAACAGATGAATTCAACTACTTAGCGTTACCTTACCTTTGACAAGCCAATTAAAAACATTGAGTGGGGAAAAGATTCCCTATTTAATAAATGGTGCTGGTGAACTGGCTGATGACCTGTAGAAGACTGAAACTCGACCCACACCTTTCACCATTAACTAAGTCAGACTCTCACTGTATTAAAGATTTAAACTTAAGACATGAAACCATAAAAATACTAGAAGAAAGTGTAGGGAAAACACTTGAAGAAATTGGCCTGTGCAAATATTTTATGAGGAGGATCTCAGAGCACTTGAAGCAACATCAAAAATACACTGTTGGGACCTGATCAAACTAAAGAGCTTCTGCACAGCCAAGAACATAGTAAGTAATGCAAGCAGACAGCTCTCAGAATGGGAAAAGATATTTGCAGGTTATGTCTCTGACAAAGGTTTAATAACCAGAATCCACAGAGGACTCAAACATATTAGCAAGAAAAGAACAATTGATCCCATTCATTGTGAGCAAGGGACTTGAAAAGAAATTTCTCTAAAGAAAATAGGTGCATGGCCTACAGATGTATGAAAATGCTCACCATCCTTAATCATCAGAGAAATGCAAATCAAAGCTACTTTGAGATATCACCTAACTCCAGTAAGATTAGCCCATATCACAAAATCCCAAAACCAGATATGCTGGCGTGGATGCAGAGAAAGGGGAACACCTCTACACTGCTGGTGGGAATGCAACCTAATTCACTCCTTTTGGAAAGACATCTGGAGAACACTTAGAGAACAAAAAATAGATCTTCCATTTGATCCTGCAATTCCTTTATTAGATATATATCCAGAAGTTCAAAAATCACATTACAATAAAAATATTTGTACCTTAATCTTTATTGCAGCCCAATTCATGATTGCTAGGTCATGGAAGAAGCCCAAGTGCCCATGGATCCACGAATGGATCAATAAATTGTGGTATATGTATACCATTGAATACTATGCAGCCATAAGAAAGATGGAGACTTTACCTCCATGTTTACATGAATGGAGCTGGAAAATGTTCTTCTTTGCAAAATATCTCAAGAATGTAAGAAAAAGTATCCAATGTACTCATAAATTATGAGTATCCAGTGTACTCCTAAATTATGAAACTAATTTGTAGCTTTGATATGAAAGCTATAACCTAATTATAGCCTAAGAATATGGGGAGGGGGGAGGCAAGGAGAGGAGGGTGAATGGGTGGAGGGAGGATGATTGAAGAGATCACCTCTATGGTTTATCTCACAAGGGTAGAAGTGAATCTTTCTAAAAGTAGAATATAAACATCTTAACACAATAACTAAGAAAATGACATGAAGGCTAAGTTAACAAGTTTGATGAAAATATTTCCAATTGTATGTGAAAACAGCACACTGTACCCCATGATTGTATTAATGTACACAGGTATGATTTAATAAAAATAAATAAATAAATAAATAAATAAATAAAAAGTTAAGGGTAAATCTAGAATTTTAGAGAACATGTGAACATTTTATACATATGTATACATATATAATCTCATACAGTCTCAATATGACATTCTAAGTGACATATTTTTCCCTTTATTACTAATCATGAAAGGATTATGGATATTATTAAAAGCCTTTTCTACATCAATTGAGATAATCACATGGTCTTTGTTTTTTATTTTATTCATGTAATATATAATAGTCATAGTTTTACATATGTTGAACCAATTTTGTAACCCTGGGATAAACCCAACTTGATCATGTTGTATAATTGTTTTGATGTACTATTGAATTCTGCTTGCTAGCATCTTATTGAATGTTTTTGTGTCAATATTCAATAATGATATTGCTCTATAGTTTCATTTCTTTGCTGAGTCTTTTCATTGTTTGCTGATCAGGGTGACATTTACTTCAGAGAATGTGTTGGGAATTATCCCTTTTATTCTATGTTTGGGAAAAGCTTGTTATATAAGTGCTAGTTCCACTTTAAAGGTTTGGTAGAATTCTCATGTTAAGCCATCTGTTCTCAGACTTTTCTTTTTTGGAAGAATGCTATTTCATTGCTTGATATAGTTCTCTTAAGAATTTCCAATTCATTCTGGCTGAGTCTACAAAGGTGGTGTCCTCTAGGTATTGGTCCATTTCCTCCAGATTTTCTTATTTGTGAGAATAGAGGTTTTTTGTAGTAATCATTGAGCTTTTTTTGGGGGGGGGTGAATCTTTCTTTTCCATTTTAATTTATTAAATCATAACTGTGCATATTAATGCATTTATGGGGTAAAATATGCTAATTTCATATACAATGTGGAAAGCTTACATCAAAATTGTTAATATAACCAGCACCTCACTTGGTTATTTGTTGTGGTAAGACATTTATACTCTACTCTTAACAGTTTTAAAATGTATCATCACATTATGCACAATAGATTAGGTCTCACCAAATACCCTATCTCCTCCTAGTCTCCTCCCTCCCCTCTCCTCTCTCTGCTTTTCCCTCTTTCTTTCTGGACTATAGTTCTGTTTTATCACTCATATGAATGTATAGGTGATTATATATTTGTTTCATAATAGTATTGAGTAAATGGATACATTTTTTTTTCCATTCTTGAGATAATTTACTGAGGAGAATATGTTCCAGCTCCTTCCAGGTAAACATAAAAGATGTGAAGTCTTCATCTTTTTAATGGCTGCATAGATTCCGTGGGATACATATATCACAATTTGTTCATTCATCCATGGTTTAATGGGCACTTAGGGTGCTTCCCTGCCTTCGCAATTATTAATTGGGCTGCAGTGAACATTCTGGTGCAAATGTCTTTGTTGTAAAATGATTTTTGATCATCTGGGTATATACCTAGTAGAGGAATTTCAGGATCGAATGGCAGGTCTACTTTTAGTTCTTTGAGTATTCTCCAAACTTCTTTCCACAATAGATGTGTGAGCTTGCATTCCCACCAGCAGGGTAGAAGTGTTCCCTTCTCTCCATACCCATGCCAACATCTGAAGTTTTGGGATTTTGTGATGTGAGCTAGTCTTACTGGAATTAGATGATATTTCAAAGTAGTTTTGATTTGCATTTCTCTGATGATTAAATATGATGAGCATTTTTTCATGTGTTTTTAGGTCATATGCCTGTCTTCTTGAGAAAAACTTCTGTTCAAGTCTCTTGCCCACCAGGAAATAAGGTTATTTGTTATTTTCTTATTGATTAGTTTGAATTGACTATGGATCCTAGTTATCAGAGCCTTTTTGGAAACATAAACTGTAAATATCCTCTCCCATTCTGAAGGCTGTCTGCTTGCTTTACTTACTGTGTTCTTGGTTGTGCAGAAGGTTTTTAGTTTGATCAGACCCTAGTAATATATTTTTGTTGTTGCTTCAATTGTCCAGGGAATCCTCTTCAAAAATATTCTCTGAGGCCAATTTCTTCAAGAGTTTTCCCCGCACTCTCTTCTAGAATTTTCATAGTTTCATTTATTAAGCTTTAATCTTTCATCCAGTAAGAATCAATTTATGTTAAGATGAAAAGTGAAGGTCCAGTCTTCTACAGGTCTCCAGCAAGTTCACCCAGAACCATATGTTCAAATGGTTCAACATTAATTTCTTCAAATTAATGTTTTTGATATGCTTATCACAGATCAAATGATGACAAGTGGTTGGGTTCATTCTTGGTTCTCTATTCTGTTCCATATTTCTACCTATCTATTTTTGTGCCCATAACAGGCTACTTTGATCACTATAGATTTATATGATAGCCTGAAGTCTGGTAATGTGATGCCTCCTGATTTGTTTTTCTTCATTTTTTTTTATTAAATAATAGCAGTGTACATTAATACTATCATGGGGTACAGTGTACTGTTTCTGTATACAATTTGAAATACTTTCATCCAACTGGTTAAGATAGCTTTTATGTCTTTTTCTTAGTTATTGTGTTAAGACATTTATATTCTGCATTTAGAGAGATTCACATGTACCCTTATAGGATGAACCATAGGTGTGATCCCACCAATCACCCTCCCTCCATCCTGATTTGTTTTTATTTCTCAGTAATATATTGGCTATTCAGGGTTTTCTCTGATTTCATATAAAATGAAATACTATTTTTTCAAAATCTTTAAAGTATGACAATGTTGCTTTAATAGGGATTGCATTAAATCTGTAGATTGCCTTGTGTACTATGTGCATTTTCACAATGTTGATTTTTCCCAGACATGAGCAGGATACGTTTTTCAATTTGTTAACGTTTTCAGCTATTTCTTTTTACAGAGTTTCATACTTCTCTTTATAAAGATCTTTCATGTCCTTTGTTAGGTAAATTCCCAAATATTTTATCTTATTTGGCATTCCTTTGGCAATAGGAATAGAGTCCTTGACTATATTTTCAGCTTGACTATTGTTGGTATATATAGAAACTACTGATTTGTAAATATTGATTTTGTATCCTAAGACACTACTGTATTCCTTGATTGCTTCTTTAGGTTTTGTTGAGTTCCTGGGGTTTTCCACAAATAAGATCAGGTCATCTGTGAAGAGTGACAGTTTGATCTCCTCTGACCCCATCTGGATACCCTTGATCACCTTCTATTGCATGATTGTGATGGCTAAGACTTCCATTATTATGTTGAATAGGAGTGGAGACAAAGTCCATCCTTGTCTAGTTCCAGATCTGAGTGGCAATGTTTTCAATTTTATTCCATTGAATATGGTATTGGTTGTAGATTTGTAGTAGATGGCCTCTATCAGTTTAAGAAATGTCCCTTCAAAACCTATTTTCTTAAGTGTTCTGATCATGAATAGATGCTGCTTATTATCAAAACTTTTTCTGCATCAATTGAGAAAATCATATGATCTTTGCTTTTCATTTTATTTATGTTATGTATTATATTTATAAATGTACATGTGTTGAACCAAACTTGTACCCTGGGATAAAATCAACTTGATCATGGTGTATAATTTTTTAGTACTATTTTATTTTATTTTATTTTATTTTTTTGCAGTTTTTGGCCGGGGGTGGGTTTGAACTGCTACCTCCAACATATGGGGCCAGCACCCTACTCTGAGCCACAGGCATCATCTGGTGTATAATTTTTTTTTTGATGTGTTGATGGATTCTGTTTGATACGATCTTATTAAATATTTTTACATTAATATTCATTAATGACATTAGTCTACAGTTTTCTTTCTCTGTTGGATCCTTTCCTGGTTTAGGGATCAGGGTGATATTTGCTTCCTAGAATTAAGGGGAAGTATTCCTTCTTTTTCCATGTTTTGGAAAAGTTATGTAATATAGGTATCACTTCCTCTTTAAAGGTTTGGTAGAATTCAGATGTGAAACTGTCTGGTTCTGGACTTTTCTTTTTGGGGAGATTTTGTATAGTAGATGATATTTAAATGCTTGATATAGGTCTATTCAAAATTTCTAAAACTTTTTGGCTGACTCTAGGAAGGTGGTGTGCTTCCAGTTACTGGTCTATTTACATAAGATTTTCATATTCTGACAAGAGTTTTTTGTAGTAATCATAGAGGAGTTTTTCTATTTCAGAGGTGCCTTTTGTTATTTCTCCTTTATTGTTTCTGATTGACTTTATTAGCAATTTTACTTTTGTGTTTCTGGTTGGGTTAGCCAGAGATTTATCAATTTTGTTAATCTTTTCAGAAAACCAACTTTTACCTTACTGATTTTTCTGAATGATTCTTTTGTTTTCAATTTCATTTAATTCTTCTCTAATTTTAGTTATTTATATTCTTCTGCTGGATTTGGGGTTAGAATTTTCCTTTCCCAGTTTCTTGAGATGAACCATTAAGTTGTTGACTTCCTTTCTTTCATGTATTCTTTTTTTTCCCTTTTATTAAGTCATATAAACATAGATCATGAATAAATTTACACATTTGTGGGGTACAATGTGTTGACTTTTTATATAATTTGGCGTGCTTACATCAAACTAATCAACATAGCTTTTACCTCATTTAATTAGTTATTGTGTTAAGACATTTATGTTCTATTCTTTATAGATTTGACTTGTACCCTTGCAATATGCTCTGTAGTTGTGGTCTCCCCATTTACCATCCTTCTATCAAATCTCCCCCTTCCACTCCTATCCCCCTCCACTCTCCTTCACCCTGGTCTATAGTTGTGATCTATCTTTCATAAGAAAATGTGAGTAATTACAAATTGGTCTCATAAAAGTATTTGAGTACATTGGATACTTTTCCTTCCATTCTTTGATACTGTATTAAGAAAAATAGGTTCCAGCTCCATCCATTTAAACATAAAAGAGGTAAAGTTTCCATCTTTTTACAGGATGCATAGTGTTCCATGACATACATATACCACAATTTATTAATCAATTCATAGAATGATGGGCACTTGGGCTTCTTTCATGACTTGGCTATTACGAATTGAGTTGTGATGAACAATCTGGTGCAAATATCTTTGTTATAAAGTGATTTTGGTTTTTGGATATACACTTAGTAGAGGAATTGCAGGATCAAACAGCAGGTCTACTTTTAGATCCCTGAGTATTCTCCATACTTCTTTCCAAAAGGGACATATTAGCTTGCACTCCCACCAGCAGTGCAGAAGTGTTCTATTTTCTCCACATCCACGACAACATCTGTAGTTTTGGGATTTTGTGATGTGAGCCACTCTTATGGCAGTTAGATGATATCTCAAAGTGGTTTTGATCTGCATTTCTCTGATGATTAAAGATGATGAGCATTTTTTCATGGTCCATGGGCCATGTGCCTATCATCTTCAGAGAAGCTTCTGTTCAAGTCCCTTGCCCACAATGAAATGGGTTACTTGTTCTTTTCTTATTAATAAGTTTGAGTTCTCTGTAGATTCTGGTCATCAAACCTTTGTCAGAAACATAACCTGCAAATATATCCTCTCCCATTCTGAGGGATATCTCCTTGCTTTACTTACTGTGTTCTTGGCAGTGCTGAAGCTTTTTAGTTTGATCAGATCCCACTAATGTATTGTTCATATTGCTTCAATTGCCTGGGGGGGGGGTCTTTCTCATAAAGTAGACTCTTAGGCCAATTTCTTGAAGTGTTTCCCTGCATTCTCTCCAAGAATATTTGCAGTTTCATGTCTTCAGTTTAAGTCTTTTATGCAATAAGAGTTAATTTTTATTAGAGGTGGAAGGTGTGTGGGGCCAGTTTCAGTCTTCTACAAGTCACCAGCCAATTAACCAAGCACATCACTGAATGTTTTTAATTGGCTTGTCAAAGATCCAACAATGGTAAGTACCTGGGTTCATATCTTGTTTCTCTATTGTGTTCCATACATTTACCTCTCTATTTTTGTGCCAATACCATGCTGTTTTAATTGCTACAGATTTATAGTATAGTCTGAAGTCTGGTAGCATTATTCTTCCTGATTTGTTTTTATTTATAAGTAATATCTTGGCTATTTGAGTTTTTTTCTGTTTCCATATAAAATGAAGTACTAATTTTTCCAGATATTAAAAGTATGCCAGAGGTGCTTTAATAGGGAGTGCATTAAATTTGTATATTCCTTTGGGTACTATGAACATTTTAACAATGTTGATTCTTCCCAGCTATGATCATGGTCTAAAGGTTCATCTATTTTACTGACCCTTTCAAAAACCAACTTTTTGATTTATAAACCAGTTGTATAATTCTTTCCTTTTCAATTTCATTTAATTCTGCTATAATTTTCCTTATTTCTTTTCTGCTGCTGGGTTTGGGGTTGGAATGTTCTTCCTTTTCCAGTTGCTTGAAATGTCCCATTAAATTGTTGACTTCTTCTCTTTCTGTTCTCTTGAGGAAGGCCTGCACCGCTATAAATTTCCCTCTTAGGACTGCTTTTGCAGTATCCAGGTGGTGTCTTCATTATGGTTTTCTTCCAAAAATTTCATAATTTCCTTCTTAATTTCATCTACGACCCAGGTATCATTCAGCATAAGGTTATTTAGTCTCTATGTTTTTTTATGATTATGTAGATTCCTGTTGTTACTGAGTGCAACTTTTATTCCATGATGGTCCAAAAAGATGCAAGGAATAATTTATATTCTTTTAAATTTGCTGAGGCTAGATTTGTGACCTAAGATGAGACCAGTTTTGGAGGGTGGTCCATGGCTGATCAGAAGAATGTGTATTAAGATTTATTAGGATGAAATGTTCTGTAGATGTCTGTTAAATCCAATTATTGAATGTTTAATTTTAAGTCTAAATTTTTTTTGCTTAATTTCTTATCAGAGGATCTATCCAACACTGCTAAAGAGGTGTGAAAATCTTCTGCTATTAGGGTGTCAGAGTATATCAAGTTGCTCACATCTGCTAGAGTCTCTCTTATAAATTGAGGAGCATTCTGGTTGGGTGCATACATGTTAATAATTGAAATTTCATCATGTTGAGTGTTGCCTTTAACAAATATGAAGTAACAATTATTGTCTTTCTTTACTTTTGTTTGTTTAAAGCCTACTGTGTCTGTGAATAAAATTACAACACCAGCTTTTTTCTGATTTCCATTTACCTGAATTATAGATGTCCATCCCTTCAATCTGAGTCTATATTTATCTTTGAAGGTAAGATGAGATTCATGTATGCAACAGATATCTGGGCTGAGTTTTTGTATGCAGTCAGCCAACCTGTGCCTCCTTAGAGGACAATTTAAGCCATTCACATTAATTGATAATATTGATAAGTCTGATAGTATTTTGGGTGTCGAGTTTTTCAAAAGTCCAGTGGACATTTTCAATCCTTTCACCACTGTGGAATTTGGGATTTGATCAAAATTTCTGAGTGAGTTTACTTTGGTGGTAGAGCATTGTGTTGGTCATTGTGGAGGATGGGTCTGAGAATATCCTAGAGAGCTGATTTAGTTATGGCAAATTTTTTCAACATGCGAATGTCATTAAAGTATTTAATTTCTCCATCATAATTGAAACTCACTTTAGCTGGATACATCATCCTGTGTTGAAAGTTTTTCTGTTTTAGGAGGTTGAAGGTAAATGACCATCCTCTTCAGGCTTGAAATGTTTCAACAGACAGATCTGCAGTCATTCTAATATTCTTATTCTTTCAAGTTATTGTTTTCTTACATCTGGCTGCTTGCAGAATTTTCTCCTTCATATTAACTTTTGTGACATTAATTATAATGTGTCTGGGAGATGCTTTATTTGGATTGAGTCATGCTGGGGTTCTGAAACTGTCTGCTATCTGAATTTCAGCATCTCTTGCCATGTTTTGGATGTTCTCCTTGATTATCTCTTGGAGTTGAGCATCTGAGTCTTTTGGAATAACCTCGTTACCTTCAGGAATTCCTATAAGGCAAATGTTTGCTTTTTTGGAGTGTTCCCACAGCTTTCTGAGAGAATGATTAATTTTTGATCTGCACTTCTTTTCTGCTTTGAGCATTTGGGAGCATTCAAAAGATTTGCTTCAATGTCAGAAATTCTTTCTTCTTCCTGCTGTTACTAAGGGATTGTACTATATTGCTCGTATCTCGGAGGGCTGCAAATTCTCTTCTCAATGTGCCAAAATCTTTGGTGATTCTATCCTTGAATTCTTGAGACAAATTTTGAATTATTCCTAGTTTCAACTTTACTTCTATTCTGTTAATCTTATTTGCCATCCAAATTCTAAACACAATTTCTGACATCTCAGCCATTTGTTTATGAATGGGATCTTCTGGTGTGTCTACTTTGTCATTCCATGGGGAGTTGATCTTTTCTGAATATTCATGTTGCCAGAGATGATTCTGCCCCATGATAATTTTTCATCTTTTGGCTAGATGAGCAGGTAAGGTAAAATTAGATTGGGGGCTCCTGGATTAACCAGCCCTTTGCCAAAGAGCTAGGACTGGTAACTGCAGCTTTTCCCCTACAGCTTTGCAAAGGAACTGTATAGTACTACAGCCTGAGACTCTGCGGATCTGCTTGGTGTGGTGGGCTAGGTCACTCTGTCTTGTACTGAGCTGGTCTCTGTCCAATCCTAGTGAATCAGTGACTCTGAGTTGAAGTCTCAGCTGTGGGGAAATACAAGCAACTAAGACATCTCACCTCCCATAGGCAACAACTGGAAGGGTAAAATTGAACCTTCCCACAACAACACAAACAGAGTACCACCTTGTAGGAGTTCTCAGTTGATTGGCCCAGGACAAGAGTTCCAAATCAATTGTCCCATTCAGCACCAACTCTCAAGTGGGAGAGTTCAAATGGTCTCCAGCAACTTGATAGCAGGTGGCTGCTGGCAGCTCAAGTGTGGCTCACTCTGGTGCTCTGTGGAGTCACAAAAGCCCACCATGCAAATGAGTTTGTCTGGGGAGCTTGATGCCTCCTTCCCCACCTTGCACCTTCATCACACCCAGTCACTGTTAACCGTGATGGGCTGTGGCCCAGTTCCCTCTAATGAGCAAATGTGCCAGGGGGTTTTGTCTGCCAGAGACACAGGGAGATCAATGTCTCCATGGCCAGGCTGCCGCACACTGCCACCAGTCAGCTGGGGGAGCTGAAGCCTGACTACCTCGGGAGCTCAATGGAACCTGGGGAGTTTCACTCAGTTTCAGCTCTGCCCTAGACTGATGCTGCTGCCATTTATATTCTTGGGCAATTTGCATTTCTGTCCTGGCTGTGTTCCACTGTGGGCCAGGTGCATTTTAAGTTCACAGAAGCTGTAACTCAGGCCTGTCCTGTGCCATTGTCACTGTACCAATTCTCACAGAGCTGCCATCTCTGTCTCCACTGCACTCTATGTTGCAGTGGGTGCGATTAGAGCTCACAAAGGAATCTCAGTTCCTGCCATGCCCTCAGCTGATGCTGCTGTTGCTCTTGTCCTGGCTATGCTCCAGTGGGGTCTAGGTATCTATTAGGGTCACAAAAGTAGCAATTCAGACTAAGCCCTACCCTGGGAGTATGCTACTTCTTCACGCATGTATTCCAGTGTCAGTCCCCACCACACCCCTCCTGGGAAGGTACCACCTCAGGCATATCCTTTGCTCTTAGGTCCTGTATTTTCATGTCAGATCTGGTCTACCCCTGGCTGCCCCTGGAGTAGAGGACCAGATCCCTCTGCTTGCTAAGAGAGATGGGAAGTGTTTTTCCAAAATATCACCAGGACTATGAGTCCTATTGTTCCTGCCTCATGGCCACTGCTGCACTCTGCCATGGAGCACTGTTTCTCCCTCTCCTTTTTGGCTCCCTCACTCCACAGTCCCCACTTTACACCCATGCCAGTGATTAAGCACAGACTTGTAGCAGCCAATGCCTTGCCCATACCTCTCTATAAATTACCCAAGAATCTGGACTCTGTGGGAGACAGGTTTCTAGACCTTGGAGTGGGAGTGGAGGGGAGTTCTGAGAGTTCAGAATTGCAGGTAGAGTATATGTTCAGTTTTATGCCTGGTGGGAAAATGCCGAGGCACACAAGTGGGTCCTCTCTGGGAAAGGAGATCCAGTTTTTAGCGGCTCTGTCCCCTGGGATAAAATAAGTGATCTGAACTCTCCTCACTTTTTTGTAGAAAGGACACTGCAAGACAAGCCATTCTCATGGGGGAGGGGACTCCCATTTGCTTAGTGATGGGTTTTGTACCTATTGTTCATTTCCATGGGGTTGCAGCTTGCCTCAGCATGTGTGATGTGTACTCTTCAATCTTCTCTCTTGGCTCAGCTCCAAACCATCAGCTTACTTGATAAACTTCTGTCCATTAACTCTCCTTCTGGGTGGGAGTGTCTGTAGAAAGCTGGCTCCAGTTGGCCAACTTGCTTCCTCCCCTTCTTTCTGTTTTCTTGATGAAGGTTTCTAATGCTATAAATTTCCCTCTTAGGACTTCCTTTGCAGCATACCACATGTTTTAATAATGTGTGTCTTCATTATCATTTTATTCCAAACATTTGGTGATTTCTTTCTTAATCTCATCTTTGACCCACCTGTCATTTCGCATGAGGTTATTTAGTTTCCATTACTTTGAGTATGAAGATTCTTGCTGCAATTGAGTTCAACTTTTACTCTGTGATAGTCCAAGAAAATACAAGAAATAATTTCTATTCTTTTAAATTAGCTGAGGTTAGACTTTTGTCTTATGATATGATCAATTTTAGAGGATGACCCATGGGCAACTGAAAAAAATGTGTGCTCAGTTTTATTAGGATGAAAAGTTCTGTAGATGTCTGTTATGTCCATTTGTTCTAGGGTCAGGTTTAAGACTAATATTTCTTTGTTTAGTTTTTTGTTTTTTGGAGAATCTATCCAAAACTGCCAAAGGGGGTATAAAAATCTCCCAACTATTATAGTGCAGGAAGATATCAAGTTATTAATATCTGACAGGGTTTGCTTTATAAATTAAGGAACATTCTGGTATGGAGCTTAAATGTTGACTATCAAAATTTCCTCATGTGGAGTGTTTTTCTTAACAAATATGTAGTGCGCTGATAACTTTCATAAGGAAAGAGACCATTAGCATCAGCCCTCAGGGTAATACAGCTGAGACAAAGGCAGTGGGCAGGCAGAGGCTGGAATTGACACCTGAGTATAAACTGCTATTTGTCTGCTGCCCAGAACTGAATGCATTATCTGACTTGCAGAGGAATCTAGCTGGACAGAAGCCTAATTCAAACCACAAGGCCCCCCTGCCAAACTCAGATTTCTGGCTGATTTTGCGAGTCGTAAACCTTGGGAGCAGTTGCCTACTGGAGTGAATAGGGTCACAGACCTGATGGGTTGCGAGTTACTGGGTGCAAGGTGGGGAATGAGGTATTAACCTTCCCAGACTAACCCATTGGCTGGGGGTACCCTTTGCCCTCACAGAGCAATGGAGCAAGTTATATCTGAGCAGGGAGCAGACCCCTCTTATCTAGCTGCAGGAGACTTTTGTACTCTTCCACCTAAAATTGGTGCTGACTAGGACAACTTATTTGGACCCCTTAAACCTGGCAGACCACCCAGGGACTATTCCAAGGGGCACCTTGGGTGTACAGTTGAGGGAAGGTTTGATTGTCCTTGCCCAATTATTGTTTGTGGGGGGCAGAGTGACCTAATTGCTGGTATTTCTCCATAGCAGAGACTTCAACCAAGAGTAACTGAATCATACGGTAGGACAAAGACCAGCTGAAAATAAGACAGAGCCACTTAGCCCCACCACATCAAGCAGGTCCCCAGTCTGTTAGGCCGTAACACCATACGGGTCCTTGACAAACTTCACGGGGAAAAGTCAAATGGGGTAAAATAATCATGGGGCAGAATCAGTGGAAAAGCTCTGGTAATATGAATAACCAGAGTAGATCAACCCCCCTAAGAAAGAATGTGGCTGATAATATGAATAACCAGAGTAGCTCAACCCCCCAAAGAAAGGATGTGGCAGATGAAACTGAAGATCCCCTTTATAAAAAAATGACTGAGACGTCAGAAATTGAATTCAGAATTTGGATTGCAAATAAGATAAACAGAATAGAGGCAAAGATAGAAGTAGAAATTCAAGGAGCATTGCAAAAGTTCACTCAAGAATTCAACAAATTCAAAGACAAAACCACCAAAGATTTTGAAACATTAAGACAAGAGACTGCAGCCCTCAAAGATCTGAAAAAATACAATAGAATCTCTTGGTAACAGAGTGCAGGAGGCAGAAGAAAGGATCTCAGATGTAGAAGACAAAGTTTCTGAGTATTTTCAAATATCCAAAGAGAATCAGAAATGGAAAGCAAAAACAGATCATTCACTCAGAAAGCTCTGAAATAATTCGAAGAAAACTAATATTCGCCTCATAGGAATTCCTGAAGGTGACGAAGTTGCTTTGCAAAACACAGAAGCTCTTCTTTATGAAATTATGGAAGAGAACTTTCCAGATATGTCAAGAGATCCTGAAATTCAGACTTTAGACAGCTTTAGAACCCTAGCACGTCTCAACCCGAATAAGACATACCCCAGACACATCATAATTAACTTCACTAAAGTGAATATGAAAGAGAAAATCTTGAAGGAAGTGAGACATGAGAAAAGCATAACCTACAGGGGGAAGAATGTCAGAAGAACTGCAGATCTCTCTGCCGAAACCTTTCAGGCTAGAAGAGGGTGGTCATCGACGTTTAATCTCTTAAAACAACAACAACAAAAAACCTTTCAGCCCAGGATGCTGTATCCAACTGTACTGAGTTTCATTTATGGTGGAGAAATTAAATACTTTAATGACATCTATGTGTTGAAGTAATTTACCATAACTAAACCAGCTGTCCAGGATATTATCAGAAATATTCTCCATAATGACCAGTGCAATCTTCCACCACAAAAGTAAACTAACTCAGAAACTATTGATCAAACTCCAACTTCTACAGTGGAGAAAGGATTAAAAATGTCCACTGGACTTTTGATATCTAAAATTTTATCAGGTTTATCAATAATCTCAATCAATGTGAATGACTTAAATTGTCCTCTAAAGAGGCACAGATTGGCTGATTGGATACAGAAACTCAGACTGGAAATCTGCTATTTTCAAGAATAACATCTTACCTTAAAATATAGACTCAGGGTGAAGGGATGGTCATCTATATTCCGGGTAAATGGAAAGCAGAAAAAGCAAGTGTTGCAATTTTATTCACAGATACAATAGGGTTGAAACCAATAAAAGTAAGCAAAGACAAGGATGGCCACATTATATTGGTTATGGGTAATACTCAACATGACGAGATCTCATTTATCAACATTTACGCACCCAATCAAAATGCACCTCAATTTATAAGAGATACTTTAACAGGCATAAGCAACTTGATCTCTCCCAGCTCCATCATTGGAGATTTTAACACTCCTTTGGCAGTGTTGGATAGATCCTCCAATAAGAAGGTTAGCAAAGAAATTTTAGATTTAAATTTAACTATTCAACTTTTGGACGTAACAGACATCTACAGAACTTTTCATCCTAACAAAACTGAATATACATTTTTCTCATCAGTCCATGGAACATACTCCAAAATTGATCACTTCTTAGGTCGTAAGTCTAACTTCAGTAAATTTAAAAGAATAGAAATTATTCCATGCATCTTCTCGGACCATCATGGAATAAAAGTTGAACTCAGTAACAACAGGAATTAGCAGTCTTGTACAAAAACATGGAAGCTAAATAACC
>NW_003852552.1:3105692-3132374 GCF_000181295.1 Otolemur garnettii
ACTTAAACTTATTAGCAAGAAGAGAACGAGTGATCCCATCTCAGGGTGGGTAAGGGACTTAAAGAGAAATTTCTCTAAAGAAGATTGGCGCACAGCCTACAGATATATGAAAAAATGCTCACCATTCTTAATCATCAGAGACATGCAAATCAAAACTACTTTGAGGTACCACCTAACTCCGGTAAAATTAGCCCATTTCACAAAATCCCAAAGCCAGAGATGCTGGTGTGGATGTGGAGAAAAGGGAAAACTTCTACACTGCTGGTGGAAACGTAAACTATTATGTTCCTTTTGGAAAGACATCTGGAGAACACTTAGAGAACTAAAAATAGACCTGTCATTTGACCCTGCAATTCCTTTATTATGTATATACCCAGAAGACCAAATATCGCATTACAACAAAGATATTCGTATCAGAATGTTTACTGCCACCCAATTTATAATTGCCAGCTCATGGAAGAAGCTCAAGTGCCCATCGATCCAGGAGTGGATCAACAAACTGTGGTATATGTATACCATGGAATCCTATGCAGCCATAAAGAAAGATGGAGACTTTACATCCTTCATGTTCACATGGATGTAGCTGGAAAATAATCTTCTTAGCAAAGTATCACAGGAATGGAAGAAAAAGTATACAATGTACACACTCCTATTATGAAATTGATTTATAGCTTTCATTTGAAAGGTATAATCTAATAACAGCCTAAGAATATGGTGAGGGGGAAGGGAGATGAGGGGGGGGAATGGGTGGAGGGAGGGGGATCAGAGGGATCACATCTGTGGTTTATCTTACAAAGGTACAAGTGAATCTTGTTAAGAGTAGAATATAAACATTTTAACACAATAACTAAGAAAATTACATGAAGGCTATGTTAACCACTTTGATGGAAATGTTTCATATTGTTTGTGAAAACACCACACTGTACCCCAGAAGTGCATTAATGTACATAGTTACCATTCAATAAAAAAAGAAAGTAATATTCACATTGTCGTATAAGAGTATATTATAGAATGCTTTGATACTGAGGTTCAGTATAGAGTCATCGATTAACTTATTTTTTTCCAAAGTCTCAAAAATAGACAACTAATATTAATAAATAAAAATAAAAGAGAATTTCAAAAGATAGATCATGCCAAAGCTTATAGACAATAGAAAAAAAGGAAATACTTCAAAATCATTCTGCTTAATCTGGATACACGTACTTTTGAAATTAGAAAAAATGTATTATTATAAAGGGGAAATTACAAACATAATTCACTTTTAAATGAGGATGCAATATCCTGTTATCCTAAACAACATATTAACAAGTTGAAGTAAAAATTAATGTTTAAGTGATGTACTTTAGTCAAAATTGAATCAAATTTATGTGAGAATTAGTCACTATTTTCTTTTTTATTTCCTTGTCCTTAACCTCACCGCTCCTTCCTTCTTTGTCTGCTCACCTCTTCCCCCATGCCCCACCATGTCATTAATTGTCATTAGCTGTCCTCATATCAAAGTTGAATATATAGGATTCATATTTCTCCATTTCTGTGATGCTTCACTAAGGATAATGTGTTCCACTTCCACTCAGGTTAGTACAAATGCTGCAAAATCTCCATTTTTTTAATAGCTGAATAATATTCCTTGGTATACATATACCATAGCTTTCCAATCCATTCTTGGGTTTAAGGGCATGTTTAGGCTGTTTCCACATTTTAGTGATTGTATATGCAGTAAAAAGCCTAGTACAAGTATCTTTATAATAAAAGGTTTTTTTTTCCCCCCCTTCTGGTTAGATGCCCAGTAATGGGATTGCAGGATCAAATGGGATGCCAAGGTTGAGTTCAAAGGTCTATGTTAATTAAAGACACTATAGCCCCAAAGAAAATGAAATACTAATAGGAATATACCTAACAAAGAGGTTAAGGACCTCTATAAGGAAAATTATGAAACTTTAAGAAAGGAAGTAGCTGAGGACTTTAACAAATGGAAGAACATACCATGCTCATGACTGGGAAGAATCAAGATTTTTATAATGTCTATACTTCCCAGAGCAATTTGTTTCTGTTTTTAAGAATTGACACCTTATTTATAATAAAGATATTTATTTTTTGGCCATTGTGGTAGCTCTCTTTGGTTGTGGGTTTTTTTGTTGATGTTATTACTCAATTTTTTAATGTCTTCATTTATTGAGTACTATTTTATCTTATTTTTTATTAAATCATATCTGTGTACATTAATACAATCATGGGGTACAGTGTGGTGTTATCATATACATTTGAAATATTTTCATCAAACTGGTTAACATAGCCTTCATGTCATTTGCTTAGTATTCTGATTTTAGAGTCACTTGTACGCTTGTAAGATAAACCATAAAGGTGATCCCACCAATGACCCTCCCTCCACCCATCCACCCCCTCCCCTCCATAACCCCCCTCCCCATATTGTTAGACTATAGTTAGGTTATAGGTTTCCTATGAAAGCTATAAATTAGTTTCATAATAGGACTGAGTACATTGGATACTTCTTCCTCCATTCTTGAGATACTTTGCTAGGAAGAACATTTTCCAGCTCCATTCATGTAAACATGAAGGAGGTAAAGTCTCCATCTTTCATTAGGACTGCATAATATTCCATGTTGTACATATACCACTATTTGTTGATCCATTCGTGGGTCGATGGGCATTTGGGCTTCTTCTAGATATATACCTAAAAAGGGGATTGTAGGATCAAATGGCAGGTCTATTTCTAGTTCTCTAAGTGTTCTCCAGATGACTTTCCAAAGGGAATGTATGAGTTTGCATTTGCACCAGCAGTGTAGAAGTGTTCCCTCTTCTCCACATCTAAGCCAACAACTCTGGTTTGGGGATTTTGTGATATGGGATAATCTTACTGGAGTTAGGTGATATCTCAAAGTAGTTTTGATTTACATTTTTCTGATGATTAATGATGGTGAGCATTTTTTTCATATATCTATAGGCCATGCACCTATCTTCTTCAGAGAAGTTTCTCTTCAAGTCCCTTGCCCACCCTGAGATTGGATCACTTGTTCTCTTTTTGCTAATATGTTTGAGTTCTCTGTGGATTCTGGTTATTAAACCTTTCTTAGAGACATAACCTGCAAATATCTTCTCCCATTATGAGGGTTGTCTACTTGCTTTAGTTACTGTGTTTCTTGGCTGTGTAGAAACTTTTTAGTTTTATCAGGTCTCAGTAGTGTATTTTTGATGGTGCTTCAGTTCCCTGGGGTTCCTCTTCATAAAATGTTCACCCAGGCTGATTTCTTCAAGTGTTTTCCCTACACTTTCTTTATAGTTTCATGTCCTAAGTTTAAATCTTTAATCCAGTGAGAGTCTTTCTTAGTTAGTGGTGAAAGGTGTGGGTCCAGTTTCAGTCTTCTACAGGTCGCCAGCCAGTTTGCCCAGCACCATTTGTTAAATTGGGAATCTTTTCCCCACTCAATGTTTTTAATTGGCTAGTCAATGATGAGGTAATGGTAAGGAGGTGGATTCATCTCTTGGTTCTCTATTCTATTCCATACATCCACCCCTCTGTTTTTGTGCCAGTACCATGCTGTTTTGATCACTATTGATTCATAATGTAGTCTGAGGACTGGTAGCATGATTCCTCCTGATTTGTTTTTATTACTGAGTAATGTCTTTCAGGTTTTTTCTCATTCCATATAAAGTGAAGTATTATTTTTTCAAGATCTTTAAAGTATGACAGTAGTGTTTTAATAGGGATTGCATCAAAATTATATATTTCTTTGGGTAATGTGGACATTTTAACAATGTTTATTCTTCCCAGCCATGAGCATGGTACATATATCCATTTGTTAACATTTTCAGCTATTTCTTTTCTTAGAGTTTCATAATTATTTTTATGGAGATCTTTCACATCCTTTGTTCAATAAACTCCCAAATATTTCATCCTCTTTTTCACTACTGTGCAGGGAATGGAGTCCTTGACTCTTTTTTCAGCTTGGCTGCTATTGGTATATATAAAGGTACATATTTATGAGTGTTCATTTTGTAACCCGAGATGCTGCTGTATTCCTTGATTACTTTTAAAAGTTTTGTAGAAGAATCCCTGGTGTTTTCTAGATATACCCTCATATCATCTGCAAAGAGTGAAAGTTTAGTCTCTTCTGACTCTATATGAATCATCTTTTCTTCCCTAATTGCGGTGGCTGAAACTTCCATTACAATGTTAAAGAACAATGGAGACAATGGGCAACCTTGTCTCATTCCCGATCTGAGTGGAAATGATTTCAACTTAACTCCATTCAATACAATATTGGCTGTGTGTTTGCTGTAGATGGCCTCTATCAGTTTAAGAAATGTCCCTTCCATACCAATTTTCTTAAGTGTTCTGATCATGAAGGATGCTAGATATTATCAAAAGCTTTTTCTGCATCAATTGAGAGAATTGTATGGTCATTGTTTCTTCATTTGTTTATGTGATGAATTATGTTTATAGATTTATGTATGTTGAACCATCCTTGAGTTCCTGGGATAAATACCACTTGGTCATGGTGTATAATTTGTTTGAGGTGTTGCTCGATTCCATTTATTAGGATCTTGTGGAATATTTTCACATCAATATTCATTAGTGATATTGGTCTATAATTTTCTTTTCTTTTTTAAATTAAATAATAGTTGTGCACATTAATGCTATCATGGGGTACAGTGTGTTGTTTCCATACACAATTTTAAATATTCTTATACAATTGGCCAACATAGCCTTCATGTCATTCTCATAGTTGATGTGTTAAGACATTTATATTCCTAATTTAGAAAGATTCACCTGTACCCTAATAGGATAGATCACACGTGTGATCCCAACAATCTCCCTCCCTTCACCCATCCTCCCTTCTCCCCTCCCCTCCCTCTCCCCTTTCCCTGTATTCCTGTGCTAAAATTGGGTTATAGCTTTCCTATGATAGCTAACTATTAGTTTCATAGTAGGGTTGAGTACATTGGACAATTTTTCTTTCATTCTTGAGATACTTTGCTAAGAAGGATATTTTCCAGCTCCATCCATGTAAACATGATGAAGTAAAGTCTCTATCTTTCTTTATGGCTGCATAGTATTCCATGGTGTACATATACCACAATTTATTGATCCATTCATGGCTCAATGGGCACTTGGGCTTCTTCCATGTCCTAGCAATTGTGAATTGGGCTGCAATGAACATTGTGGCACAAATATCTGTATTGTGGCATGATTTTTGGTCTTCTCAATATGTACCTAGCAGAGGAATTATAGGATCAAATGGCAGATCTATTTTTAGTTCCCTAAGTGTTCTTCAGATGATTTTCCAAAGGAAGCATATTAGTTTGCAGTCCCACCAGCATTGTAGAAATGTTCCCTTTTCACCACAACACCACCAGCATCTGTGATTTTGGGATTTTGTGATATGGGCTAATCTTACTGGTGTTAGATGATATACTGGATTGACACCTGTCACCACTAACTAAGATAGACTCTCAGTGGATTAAAGATTTAAACTTAAGACGTGTAACTATAAAAACAATAGAAGAATGTGTAGGGAAAACTCTTGAAGAAAGTGGTCTGGGTGAATATTTTATGAGGAGGACCCCCTAGGCAATTGAAGCAACATCAAAAATATACTACTGGGACCTCCTCAAATTAAAAAGCTTCTGCAAAGCCAGGAACACAGTAAGAAAAGCAAAGAGACAACCCTCAGAGTGAGAAAAGATATTTGCTGGTTATGTTTCTGACAGAGTTTTAATAACCAAAATCACAAAAACTCAAATGTATTAGTAAAAGAGTACAAGTGATCCCATCTCAGGGTGGGCAAGGGACTTGAAGAGAAACTTCTCTGAATAAGACAGATGCATGAGCTATAGACATTAGAAAAAAATGCTCATCATCATTAATCATCAGAGAAATGCAAATCAAAAGTACTTTGAGATATCTTATAACACCAATTATCTTTTCTTGTTTGGTCTTTTTCTGGTTTGAGGATAAAGGTGATATTTGCTTCATGGAATGTGTTGGGTAGTATTCTGTCTTTTTCTATATTTTTTTAAAAGTTTGAGTAATATAAGTACTAGTTCCTCTTTAAAGGTTTGGTAGAATTATGACATGAAGCCATTGGTACTGGGCTTTTCTCTTTAGGAAGATTGTGTATAGTCGATGCTATTTCAGTACTTGGTATAGGCCTATTCATTTCCACTCCATTCTGGTTAAATCTTGGGAGGTGGTATGCTTCCAAGTATTGGTTGGTTTCCTTCAGATTTTCATATTTCTTAGAATAAAGTTTCTTGTAATATTCATTAAGCATTTTTTGAATTTCTAAGGGGTCTATTGTTATTTTGTCTTTACCATTTCTGATTGATGAGATTAGAGATTTTATTCTTTTTTTCCTCATTAGGTTTGCCAAAGGTTTATCTATTTTATTGACCTTTTAAAAAAACTCAACTTTTTGATTTTTTGATCTGTTGTATAATCCTTTTATTTTCAATTTCGTTCACTTCTGCTCTATTTTTGGTTATTACTTTTCTTCTGCTGGATTTGGGATTAGAACGTTCTTCCTTTTCCAGTTGATTGAGATGTCCCATTTAGTCATTAACTTCCTCTCTTTCTGCTCTCTTGGGGAAGGCTTGCAGTGCTATAAATTTCCCTCTTAGGACTGTCTTTGCAGTATCCCAGAGGTTCTGATAACTCATATCTTCATTATTGTTTTGTTCTAAAAATTTGAAATTTTCTTCTTGATCTTGTCTCTGACCCACCTATCATACAGCATAAGGTTATTTAGCTTCCATGTTTTTGTATGAGTCTGCAGATTCCTGTTGTTACTGAGTTCAACTTTTATTCCATGATAGTCTGAGAAGATGCATGGAATAATTTCTATTCTTTTAAATTTTCTGAGGTTAAACTTGCAACCTAAAATGTTGTTGAATTTTGGAGTACGGTCCATGGACAGATGAGAAAAATGTGTATTCAGTTTTGTTAGGATGAAATGTTCTGTAGATATCCGTTAAATCCAAAGGTTGAATAGTTAAGTTTAAATCTACAATTTCTTTGCTAAACTTCTCGTTGGAGGATCTATGCAACACAGCTAAAGGAGTGTTAAAATCTCTGAGTATGACTGAGCTGGGAGAGTTCAAGTTGCTCATACTTGTTAGAATATCTCTTGTAAATTGAGGTACATTCTGGTTGGGTGCATAGATATTGATAACTGAGATCTCATTAAATTGAGTATTACCCTTAACAAATATAAAGTCGCTATTTTTATCCTTGCTTATTTTTCTTGGTTTAAGACGTATTGTATTTCCAAATAAAGTTGCAACACCTGCTTTTTTCTGCTTTCCATTTGCCTGGAATATAGATGACCATCCCTTCATCCTAAGTCTATAGGTAAAATGAGATTCTTGTATACAGCAGATGTCTGGTCTGAGTTTCTGTATCCAATCAGCCAATCTGTGCCTCTTTAGAGGACAATTTAAGCCATTCACTGATTGAAATTATTTGTAAGGCTGGTCAAATTTTCGGCATTGAGTTGCTTGAAAGTCCAGTGAAAATTTTTAATTATTTTTGCCACTGTGAAAGTAGAAATTTGATCAAAATTTTCTGTGTGAGTTTACTTTTGTGGTGGAGAATTGCATTGGTCATGATGGAGGATAGCTCTGAGAATTTCCTGGAAAGCTGGTTTAGTTATGGCAAATTTCTTCAACATGTGGATGTCGTAAAAGTATTTAATTTCTGCATCATAGATGAAACTCAGTTTATCTGGATATAGGATCCTGGTTTGAAAGTTGTTTTGTTTTAGGAGATTAAAAGTTGATGACCACCCTCTTCTAGCCTGAAAGGTTTCAGCAGATAGATCTGTGGTCATTCTAATTTTCTTCCCCTTGTAGGTTATGGTTTTCTTATGTCTGGCTGCTTTCAGAATTTTCTACTTCATATCAACTTAGGTGAATTTAATTATGATGTTCCTAAGGGATGTCTTATTCAGGTTGATTCATAGCGGGGTTGTGAAAACTGTCTGCTATGTGAATTTCAGAATTTCTTGGCATATCTGGAAAGTTATCTTGCATAATTTCATGAAGAAGAGCCTCTGTGTTTTTGTGAAGCAAGTTCATTGCCTTCAGGGATTCCTATAAGGCAAATATTAGTTTCCTTCAAATTATTCCAGAGCTGTCTGAGAGAATAATCAGGTTTTGCTCGCCATTTCTCTTTGTCTTTGAGTGCTTGGGCACATTCAAAAGCTGTGTCTTCAATGTCAGAGATCCTTTCTTCTGCCTACCCCACTCTGTTAGTGAGGGATTCTACTGAATTTTTCAGATCCTTGAGGGCTGTAAACTCTTGCCTCAATATGTCAAAATCTTTGGTTATTTTATTTTTGAAATTGTTGAATTCTTGAGATATCTTTTGAATAATTCCTTGAAATTATAATTCCCTACTTTCCTCCATTCTGTTGATCTTATTTGCTATCTAGACTCTGAATACAATTTCTGACATCTCAGCCATCTGTTTATGGATGGGGTCTTCAGTTGCATCTGCCATGTCCTTCCTTGGGTTCATTGATCTATTCTGATTATTCATGTTACTGGAGTTTCTCTGCTGATTTTTCCCCATGTTTAATTTACACCATTTGACTTTTCTCTTAGACCTTTGCCAAGGACCCATTCAGTGATACAGCCTGAGAAACTGAAGGCTTCCTTGGTTTGTTTTGGTGAGGCTAAGTCACTTTGTCTTTTTTTCAGCTGGTTTCTGTTCTACCCTAGTAAGTCAGTTACTCTGGGTTGAAGTCTCAGCTGTGGAGAAATAACAGCAATTAAGTCACCCTGCCCCCTAGAGACAACAATTGGAAAATGAAAATCACCTCTTCCCACAACCACTCACCCATAGTAGCACTTTGGATAGTCCTTGGGTTATTGGCTCAGTCCAAGAGGTCCAAATCAATTGTCCCAGTCAGCACTGGTCTCAGGTGGGGGATTCCAAGAGTCTCTGGCAACTAGATAGCAGGAGTCTGCTGTCAGCTCAGGTATAACTAGCTCCAGTGCTCTGTGAGGTCAGAAGGACCAACCCGGCAAATAAATTAGTCTGGCAAGTTTGATGCCTCATTCCCCACCTTGCACATCTGTCACACCCAATCACGGGTAACCCCAGTGGGGCTGGGGCAGTGACCCAGTTCCCTCAATGAACAAATTCCCCAGGGGTTTATGCCTGCCTGAGTCAGAAAGAGATCTATGTCTCCTCAGCAAGGTCCCTGTTCTTGGCCACTATCCAGTAGTGGGTGGTGAGGCCTGACAATGTTGGATACTTAATGGTGACAGGGCCATTCACTCAGTTCCAGCCTGGCCCTGATTGATCTTGCTGCCAGAACAGCACATCTTCACAGAGTTTGTTTCTGTCCTCATTGTTAGATGCTGCTTGAGGTGACAGAAACCATGACTCTGTTCCGCAGTCGTTAGCAGTTGGAGCTCCCACTGAGGTCTCAATTCCTGCCTTTGTTTGCCCAACTTTGTCTCTGCTAAGATCCCCTGGGGCCATGTGAGTCTCAGCCTCAGTAATGTGGAGCTCTGACACAGCCCTTCCTTGGAAGTCTGCCTGCTGCATGCATATTCTAGTCCCGTTCTCCTTTACTCACATCACAAATCTATCCGCCAATAGCTGCCACCGGAGAAGGTGCTTTGCTTCCTCTGGTTGCCCAGAGAGTCAGGGCATGTCTGTCCAGGATAGCCACCCCAGGGGCATGAGCCTTATTGTTGTCACTGCTGCTGTTGTTCTATGCCTGGGGGCACCACTGCTACTCCTGAATGGTTTCCTCTCTGCTGGCCGTCCTTTCCTTATTCCTGTGACACAGAATCAGCAAAGCTGAGCCAGGGCCCTTTCCCTGTCCACACCTCTTGAGAAAATGCCCAAGATTCTGGACTCCATTGGGGTCCGGCTTCCAGACCTCCAGGTGAGAGTGGAGGGGAGTGCTTAAAGTTCAGAGTTGCAGTTAGAGAGTATATAAAGTTTTATGAAGTTTTATGCCTAGCAAAAGAGTGCCATGGCACCCTAGTATGGGTAAGAGGTCCAGTTTATTAGAGGGTCTTTTCCTTGGGATGGAATGTGAGGACAGTTGGACTTTGCTCGCTTACTTGTATGGGGTTTACTGTGAGCCCTTCTCTTGGGGTAGGGGACTCCTGTCCACTTGGGGATGGATTCAGTACCTTTTGTTTGTACCTTTGGGGTCTCAGCTCACCTCAGCAGGGATGTTACATGTTCTTCAACCTTCTCTCTTGGCCCAGCTCCAAACCATTGTTTTATTTCCTAAACTTCTTTTAACTCTCCTTCTGGATGGGAGCCTCTGGGGAAAACCTGCAGCAGTCCACCATCTTATCTCCACCCCTATTTTATCTTATTTTAATTTATTATCCCATACTCTTTAAATAGAAAATATAGCAAAGAGGCTAAAATGAGGATGAGTCATGATAAAATTGGTGGAAACCATGTGCCATTTATTTTTCCCTCTGTTTAGCTCTTCACAAATCCTTCCTGAATCTCCAAAGAGGATTTCCTAAATGAATCCCTTCTTTATAAAATTTTTCTTTAGCTAACATTTTGAGCATGTTGTGATGAGAAGCATGATGCTATAGAGCTTATTGTCATAGTCTCACATAATTATCATGCTACTCCATTATCTATGAGATAGATATTTGTATTTACATTTTATAGACACCAGCAACTGAGGCTCAGAGCAATTAAATCTATCTGACTTAAGCCGTTGCCTATTCCTCTACACTCTTCTTCTGGCCTACCTGATAATTACAGACTACGGGATTTCTAGGAGCAAGAATGATAGTGCTGAAACTTCAACCATGAAACACCCATATTTAGAAGATGGCTCACTGGAAAGCCCTGCTTCTGGAGACATCTATCTAAAGCAAAGAGAATAAATTTCCCAAATGAAGTGTACATTAAATGACAATGAATTCAGTAGAATTGCTAGGTAAAATATAGACATTCAAGTATGTTTAAATGTCAGATAAAATGAGTACAATCTAAAGTATAGATATGAACTCTGCCATATTTAGGGCATATTTATTATACTAAAAAAGAAACCCTTGTTTATAAGAAATTAAAATCAAACTGGATATCCTGTATTTTGTATTTGCTTAATCTGGCAATCCCATGAGTAAGGCAGCCACAGTTATAGCTTCTGATTTTAGTGTTCCATTTAGTTGTGTTTTCCTTGAACCCTTTAGAAAGATACTCTACATGCATTATACATTTGCTGGATAATTGCATCATTATTATACTTGGAGTTAGGAAAATGGTTTTATTTTGGAAAGAAGAAAAAAAATTATCAGTAGGTTAAACTTTTCTGTCATGTAGAATTATTCATAAATTTTCTCTATACTGTTACTGTTTTTGAACTTGATTTTTTCTGTGTGTGTATTATGGCACATACAAGGTAGCACTCATTAGATTCGAGCTTCTAAAGTAAAATTCACTGATGGAACTAAACTATTGTGAAAAGAAAATAACTTTCTATGGAGTTTATTTAATGGGAATAATAATACCTGTCTACCACTTCACATAATTGTTAATAAACCCAAGTGAAACAATAGATACAAAAGGTCCTGTAAGTTGTGAAGCACTTTTCAAAATGTATATAATTACCTTTATTTTTTCACCAAAAGAGCATTTGAGGATAACTAATTTTGACATTTACAATACTCATAATAATGAAATTATTTGCATTTCAGAGAAACTTGGTTATTTTCTGATTATTTTTGGCAACAGGAAGACATTTCATTACTATGTGATCTACTATTCTGGCATTTTTGTGCCTATGGAACTAATTAAAAATAACTTATTTCAAACTGAGTAAAATCACATAGAAAGTTAGACTAAATATCTTGAGAGGTTATGTGAGATTATGTGACTGTGGGTTATGTGAGAAAATATAGCATATATATTAAATGCAGTCACATATTTAATGCTGATGGTATTATAAGTTCTTGAAGTTGAAACAATTTTAAAATCTCATCAACTAAAATTTAGTGGAAAGGAAATTCTCAAATTCCTTTATGGTTAAGAAAGTTGATCCCTTATTGTCGTTAAATGTGAAAGAATTTTAATAACAGCAGTAGTTTCAGTTCTAAGAATTAAGGAGTACATCTCCAGTATTGCACATATACAATGTGTAGGTAGTTACCAAAAAAACATCTTTGTGCCATGTCATCTATTTATTTTATTTTTTAATTTTGAAATTAAAGGGGATATAAGTGTTTTTGTTACATGGATACCTTGCTTAATGCTTAAGTCTGGGCTATTGGTATACCTGTTACCAGAAGAGTGCCCATTGCACCCAATAGCTAAGTTGCTTATGTCTCTCTCCTTCCTGGTTTCCATTATCTTTTATATATCTCTTTGAACCTATTATGTGCTCATTGTATGGCTCCAAATTATTAATTTTTTTTAAATTTCTGAGATACTTCGTTTAACATAATGGTTCCAGTTCCATCCACATTGATGCAAATGACATCTAATTTCCTTTTATGGCTGAATAGTTCTCCATGGTGTGTGTATGCATGTGTGTGTGTGTACATATACAGGGTGGCCATAAAATAGACAAATATTTTAAATCGAACATGAACTTTATGGTCAACCTGTATGTATATGTATATGTGTGTATACACACACACACACACATACCACATTCTCTATATTCACTTGTGAATTGATAGACACTTAGCTGGACTCTACATCTTTGCCATTGTGAATTGTGCTGCAATAAACATTCAGGCAAAGGCCTCTTTTGGATATATATTTTTTCCTTTGGATAAAAGGAAAAACCTTTTGGATAAGCCTTTAGTTCTTTGTGAAATCTCCATATTGTTCTCTATAGAGATTGTACTAATTTATGTTGTCATGAACAGTGTATAAGCATTTCTTTTTCAATGAAATCTGCACTAATATTTAAAGTTTTATTTTATTAATTTTAATTAAATTATCAACTGATTTGATATACAACGTGGAATGCTTCAATCAAACTGATTAACATAACCATCACCTCACTTATTTTTTGTGATAAGACATTTAAGATTTACTCTTACTTATTATGAAAAATACTCTTGCATTGTGCACTTTAGGTGAGATAACACAAAATGCCCTCCCTCTTCCCACCAATCATCCTCCCACTTCCCCTTCCCTCTCCTTCCTCTTTCCTCCCTCTTGTTAGACTATATTGTGTTTTATCATTTATATGAGTGTATAGGTGTTTATATATTGGTTTTGTAATAGTATTGAATACATTGGATACTTTTTTCCCATTCTTGAGATACTTTAAGAAGAATGTGTTCCAACTCCATTGAGATAAACATAAAATATGTAAAGTCTCCATTTTTTTTTGTGGATGAATAGTATTCTGTGTTACACATATATCAAAATGTGTTAAACCATTCATGGGTTCACGGCATTTGGGTTCCTTCTTTGTCTTGGCAACTACGAATTGAGCTGCAATAAACATTCTGGTGTAAATGTCTGTGATAAGATGATTTTATTTTCTGGGTAGATACCTAGTAATAGGATTGTGGGACCAAATGGAAGACCAACTTTTATTCTTTGAATTTTCTCCATACTTCTTTCCATAAAGGTTGTATTAGTTTGTAGTCCCACCAGCAGTGTAGAAGTGTTCCCTACTCTCCACGTTCATCCCAGTGTTTGCAGTTTTGGGACTTTGTGATGTGAGCTAGTCTTACTGCAGTTATGTGATATCTAAGAGGGTTTTTATTTGCATTTCTCTGATGATTAAAGACAATGATCATTTTTCATGTGTTTTTGCCCGTTCATCTTGCATCCTCATCTGTCATCTTTGGAGAAGTTTCCGTTCAAGTCTTTTGCCCTCAAGAAATGGGGTTGTTTGCTCTTTTATTATTGATTAATTTGAGTTCTCTATAGATTTGAGTTATCAAACCTTTGTCAGAATCATAACATGTAAAGATATTCTCCCATTCTAAAAGCTGTGTGTTTGCTTTGGTTGTAGTGACCTCAGCTGTGCAGAAACTTTGTAGCTTGATCAAATCTCAGTAATATATTTTTTATACTACTGTAATTGCCAGTAGAGTCTTCCTCATAAAATATTTTCCCAGTTCAATATCTTCAAGCAGTTTCCAAACATTCTCATTTAGTATTTTTATAGTTTCATGCTTCAAATTTAAATATTTTAAATAGTGACAATCAGTTTTTGTTAGTGGTAAGAGATGTAAGTCCAGTTTCAGTCTTCTACAGATCATTAGCCAGTTCTCCTAGCATCATTTGTTAAATAGAGATTATTTTTCTTAATAAATGTTTGTTAGGCTTATCAAAGATCAAATGACAATATGTGGCTGGGTTCATCCCTAGATTCTCTATTCTGTTTCATGTATCTACACCTCTATTTTTGTGCCAGTACCATGCTGTTTTGATCACTACAGATTTACTGTATAACCTGAAGGTTGGTAGCATGATGCCTCCAGATTTGCTTTTATTTCTGAGTATTGTATCAGCTATTGTTTTTTTTCTCATTCCATATAAAATTAAAAACTATTTTTTCAATTTATTTAAAATATGACATTGGTGCTGTTAGGAGGATTTCAGTAAATCTGTAGTTTGCTTTGGGCAGTATGGACATTTTCACAATGTTGATTCTTTTCAGCCACGAGCATGGTACATGATGTGTTCCTCAATTTGTTAACATCTTCTGCTATTTCTTGTCTCAGGATTTCATAGCTCTCTTCATAGAGATCTTTCACATCCTTTGTTAGAAATATTCTCAGGTATTTCATCTTCTTTGGCACTACTGTAAAAGGAATAATAGAAACTTTGGTTATATTTTCAGCTAGACTATTATTGGTATATACAAAGGATATTGATTTGTGGGTATTGACTTTGTATCCTGAGATATTGATATATTCCTTCATCACTTATAAGAGCTTTTTAGTTGAGTGTCTCAGATTTTCCAGGTATAAAATCATGGCATGTATGAAGAGTGAAAGTTTGACATCTTCTGATTCCATATGAATACCTTTGATACCTTTGATGCCCTTCTCTTGCCTGGCTTTGATGGCTAGGACTTCCATTACTATATTCAATAGCAGTGATGACAATGGGCATCTTAGTGGAAATGTTTTCACTTTAATCCACTCAGTATGATATTTTCTGTGGGTTTGCTGTGGAAGGCCTCTATCAGCTTAAGCCTATTTTGTAAGTGTTCTAATGAACACTTACAAAATGAAAGGATCCTGGATATTATCAAAAGTCTTTTCTCTATCAATTGATAGAATAATATAATCTTGGTTTTTGATTTTATTTGTGTTGTGTATTTACAAATTTACATACGTTGAACTAGCTTTGTAACAATGGGATAAAACCAATCTACTCATGGTGTATAACTTTTTTGATGTGTCATTGAATTCTGTGTGCTAGAATCTTATTGAATATTTTTGCATCAATGTTCATTAATGATATTGTTCTACAGCTTTCTTTCCTTGTTGGGTTCTTTCTTAGTTTGGGGATCAGGGTGATACTTGCTTCATAGAATGTATTGGGGAAGATTCCTTCCTTTTTTTTGTAATAGATTATGTAATATAGTAGTAGTTTCACTTTGAAGGTTTGGTAAAATTCTGATGTGAAGCCAGCTGATCCTAGGCTTTTCTTTTTTGGGATATTTTGTATAGTAGATGCTATTGCAGTGCTTGATATAAGTCTATTCAAAATTTCTAATTTGATATCTCAGTGAAGATAGTTGACTAGAAGAAGCTTTCACCAGAGGATCCTGTTCAGAGAAAGAAAGACTGGACAGAAGTAAACTCAGTGAAGCTGAAGGTGGAGAGTGGAGCTAAGTAAGAATATAGAGAAGTGCATATCATCTCTGTTGAGGCAAGCTGCAATACCAAGAAAGATGATCCAAGAAAACAAATTCCAGGTACAAAGTCTATTTCCAAGAGGACAAGAGACTCTGTCCCCCAAATTGGAGATTCACTGTGGGATCTTTGCAAGAGAGCAGGGAACAAAAGACCTCTTACTTTACCCCATGGGAGAGGGCCACTAAACACTGGGCCTCCTTCTACAGGGTGGTCTTACTTGTGAGCCTAGGCTTCCTTCTGCCCAGCATAAAATTGAACAAATATTTTCCCTGAAATTCTGAATTCCTAGTCTCCCTTTTCGCCCTGGCCTGGCAGTCTGAAAGTCTGCCCTCTGGTGAGCCCAGTGTTTTTGTCAATTCCCTGAGAGTTCTAGGTATTGTGTGGGCTGCTTTATAGCAGCATGGAATCAGTGACTCTAGTGGAAGCTTGTGAGCTCAGGAAGAGAGGGATGTGCAGGCCAGAAAGATGCATTATGAGGATGTGCTGCAGGTGGTCTTTTGTGACTCAGTAGATGACTGGAGGGGTCCAGGCTCCATCCCATTGGGTTTGTGGGATGGAACTGCCTGTGGATTTCTATTATCAGGCTGCTGGAGACCCTATGAAAGTCTTTGAACGCTCCCTGTTGAGCAGTGATTGTACTGCCACAATGTGCTTAGAACTTGCCACATGAACTGTCCACATGGCGACCCTATGAGATTGAACAGAGCTTGTTTTGTAGCAGGAAAGGACAGATTTTCCTTCTGCATTTGTCACTAGTGAAGGGCAGGGCACCAAAGTTACTTGTATCTCTCTCCAGCTGAGATTCCAGCCTAATATCATGACTTGTTAGGATTGCATAGAGGCTGGCTAACTTTAAGACAGAGCCAGCTTGCACTATCTCAGCTGCAGTCTCTGGATGCAGCTCTGAAAGAGATCCTTGTAAGGCTGGATGGGAAAAGGCATAATCAGAAGCCCGAGCTCATTGGTAAAGGGCTACTTAACTCCATTTTCTGGGGCCCTCAATCCAACCGCAGTCTACCAGTTTTAATTGCCAAATTGCAGAAAACACTCATGGGAACCAGTGGAAGAACTCTAGCAACATGAATAATCAGAGGATATCAACTCCAGTGGACAACAAAGGAGATACAATAGAAGATGGCATTCATAGACAAATGGCTGAATTGTCAGAAATAGAAATAAGAAGATGGATATCAAATAAAATGAATAAAATGGTAGAAAGGATGGATATAGAAATCCAAAGAGAAGTTCAAAAGTTGTCTCAAGAAATTAATGAACTCAAAGAGAAAGTCACTGAGAACATAGACATAATGAGAAAAGATATAGCAGAGCTCAAAGAAGTGAAAAAGTTATTCAAGGAGCTTTGAAACACAGTAGATTCTCTCAGTAATAGAGTTGATCAGGCATAAGAAAAGGATCTCTGGAACTGAAAACAACACTTTTGAACAATACCAAGCATTCAAAGAGGCAGAAAAATGAAAAATGAAAAACAAGAATGGAATATTCCCTGAGTGAATTGTGAAATCATTTTGAAAGTTCAAACATCTGACTTATAGAAATTACTGCAGGAGAAGAGGATGGTCCTAAAGGCACAGATGCATTGGTTCAAGATATTATGTAGGAGAATTTCTAAAGCATTTCAAGTGATACCGAAATTCTGATAGCAGATAGTTTCAGAACCCCAACAAGACTCAATCCAAATAAGCATCTCCTAGATACATTGTAATTAACTTTGCAAAAGTTAATAGGAAGGGGTAAATCCTGCAAGAATTCAGATATAAGAAATGTTTTATCTACAAAAGAAGAAATATTAGCATGACTGTAGATCATGCAGCTAAACATTTCAAGCCAGGAAAGGATGATCTTCAACATTCAGTCTTTTAAAACAAAACAACTTTTAGTCCTGGATCCTATATATAGCTAAACTTATTTTCATTTTTGATGGAAAAATTAAATACTATACTGACAAGCACATGTTGAGTAAATTTCCATAACTATGCAGCCTTAAAAAAAGATGGAGACTTTACCTCTTTTATGTTTACATGGATAGAGCTGGAACATATTCTTCTTAGTAAAGTATCTCAAGAATGGAAGAAAAAATATCCAATGTACTCAGTAGTATCATGAAACCAATTTATAATTACTCACACTTTCTTATGAAAGATAGATCACAATTATATCCAGGATGAAGGATAGAAGTGGAGGGTGATGTAAGAGGAGAGGGGAGGTTTGATAGAGGGAGGGTAAATGGTGGGACCACACCTATGGAGCATATTGCAAGGGTACAAGTCAAATCTATCAAAAATAGAACATAAATGTATTAACACAATAATTAAGTAAATGAGGTGAAAGATATGGTGATTAGTTTGATGTAAGCACTCCAAATTGTATAAAAAAATCAACATATTGTATCCCACAAATGCATAAATGTGTTTATGATCTATGTGTATTAATAAAAGGGGGGGAAGAAAATCATGCTTGCTAAGATACAATTACAAAAAAAAAAAAAAACTGAAAGAAACCACACAGTAACAATACAAACATGTTCTTTAGAGATTTGTTACAAAACCTGAGTTTAAGCTATGTACTTGTGTAATAATAGCAAAATTAATTTTTTTTGATATTAAAACAAAATTTTTCATAACTAAATGAGCTCTTCAGGAAATACTCCGAGCTATTTTCCATAAAGACCACTACAATTTTTTACCACCAAAGAAAACACCCAGAATTTATCAAACAAAATCTAACTCCTGCAATAGTGAAAGAATAAAAATATGTGCTGTACCATTAACAATCCTGATGGCCAAAACACTACCATGCTTATCAATTTTCCCAATTAATTTAAATGGATTAAATTGTACTCTAAAGAGGCACAGATTGGCTGGTTGGATACTAAAACTCAGGCTGGGTATCTGCTGCCTAGAAGAGACTCTTCTTATCTCAAAGGATAGAAAAAGAGTCAGGGTGAAGGGATGGATGCCTATAATGCAGGCAAATAGAAATCAGAAAAAAGCAGGGGTGGCAATTTTATTTGCAGATACAATAGGATTTAAACCAACATAGATAAGGAAAGACAAGAATAAACAAGGGTAATACTCAAAACGGAGATATTTCAATAATTAACATTTATGCATTCTAGGTGAATGCTCCTCAATTTATAAAGAAAACCTTAATGGAAATGAAAAGTTTCATATCTTCCTGCACTACAAAAGGTGGAGATTTTAACACCACTTTCGCAGTTCTGGATAGATCCTCCAAGAAGAAACAAAACAAATAAATAATGGACTTTAAACTCAACCCCAGAATAAATGGAGTTAACAGACATCTACAGAACACTTCATCTTAATAAAACTGAATACACATTCTTCTCATCAGCCCACAGATCACCCTCCAAAATTGATCTTATCTTAGGATACAAGTCTAACATAAACAATTACAAAGAATAGAACTTATTCCTTATATTTCCTTGGACTATCACAACAGCTACAAAAATCTTCATATTCAAAGTCATGGAAACTTGATAACTTTGGAGTGACTTATAGCTGGGTCAAAGATGAGATCAAGAAGGAATTCATCAAATGTTTGGAACAAAATTATAATTAAGACAAAAATTATCAAAACCTGTGAGATACTGCAAAGGCAGTCCTAAGAAGGAAATTTATAGCATTAAGAAGCCTTCATGAAGAAAACGGAAAGAGAGAAAATCAACAACCTAATGGGTTACTTCAAGTAACTGGAAAAGGAAGCACAATCCAACCACAAACCTAGCAGAAGAAAGGAAAAATCCAAAATTAGAGCAGAATTAAATTAAACTGAAAATGAAATATTCAGAATATCAATGAAACAAAAAGTTGGTTCTCTGAAAATATTAACTAAATTGATAAAATTTTGGCTAACCTAACCAGAAACAGGAAATTAAAATCTCTAATAATGTCAATCAATAACAATAAGACAGAAATAACAAGAGACATCTCAGAACCATCCCCTCCCCCCAAATCCCCAGTGATTAAAACAAAAACTCTGTTCTCAGAAATATGAAAATGTAGAGGGAAAGGATCAATACCTGGAAACATGCCACCTTCCTAGACTCAAGTACAAAGCGTTAGAAATTTTGAATAGACCTATATCAAATACTGAAATAGTATCAAGTATGCAAAATCTCCCCAAAACAAAAATTCTGGGACCAGATGGCTTCACATTAGATTTCGACCAAACCTTCAAAGAAGAACTAGTACCTACATTTAATAACTTTTTCTAAAACATAGAAAAAGAAAGAATCCCTTCAAACACATTCCATGAAGCAAATATCTCCTTGATTCTAAAACCAGGAAAGGACCCAACAAAGAAAGAAAACCATAGACCAATATCATTAATAAATATCAATGGAAAAATATTCAGTAGGACCCTAGTAAGCAGAATTCAAAGTCACATCAAAATAATTATACACCATGATCAATTGTTTTATCCCAGGGTTACAAGGTTGGTTCAACCTACAAAAATTTATAAAAATAATACACCACATAAATAAAATAAAAAACCAAGAGCATATAATTTTATCAATTGATGTAGAAAAAGCTTTTGATAATATCCAGCATCCTTTCATGATTATAACACTTAAGAAAATAGGCTTAGTTCATTCATTATGAGGTTTTTATTTCTAGTCCTTATCTTAAACATTGTTATAAATTTTAAGTCTTTTTAATTTTGTGAAGGCAAAAAATGGAAACCAAATAAACATATGTATATGTTTACAGAAAAATAAAAGAAAGAAAATAGGCTTAGATGGGACATTTCTTAAACAGTTTGAGGCCACCTACAGCAAACACACAACCAATATCATATTGCATGGAGTGAAACTGAAAACTTTTTCACTTAGATATGAAACTAGACAAGGATGCCCATTGTCATCACTGCCATTCAGCATAGTAATGGAAGTCCTATCTTTCAAAGCCAGGCAAGAGGAGGGGATCAATTGTATTGAAAAGGTCAAACTCACTCTTCACAGATTCTATGACCTTCTCCCGAAAACCCCCAGGGACTGAACTACAGAGCTCTTAGAAGTGATCAAGGAATATAGCAGTATCTCAGGATACAAAATCATTACCCACAAATCAGTATCTTTTATATGTACCAACACTAGTCAAGCTGAGAATATAATCAAAGACTATTATTCATTTTGCAGTAATACCAAGGAAGATGACATATCTGGGAATTTATCTAAGAAAGAACATGAAAGCTCTCTATAATGAGAATAATGAAACCCTGAGAAAAGAAATAGCTAAAGATGTTAACAAATGGAAAAACATATCATGCTCGTGGCTTGGAAGAATCAACATTGTTTAAATGTCCATACTGCCTCAAACAATCTAGAGATTTAATGCAATCTCTATCAAAGCACCAATGCCATACTTTAAAGAACTTGAAAAATAGGACTTTGTTTTATATGGAATCAGAAAAAAACCTCAAATCGCCAAACATTCCTTAGAAATCAAAACGAATCAAGAGGCATCTCATTACCAGACTTTGCGTTATGCTACAGATCTATAGTGATTGAAATACCATGGTTCTGGTACAAAAATATAGATGTAAATATATGGAACAGAATAGAGAATCTAGGGATGACCTCAGCCACATATCATCATTTGATTTTGGATAAGCCTAACAAAAACATATAATGGGGAAAAGAATCCCTATTCAACAAATGGTGCTGGGAGAACTGCCTAGTGACCTGTAGAAGACTGAAACTGGACCCTCTCCTTTCACTACTAATAAAAATTGACTGTCACTGGATAAAAGATTTACACTTAAGACAAGGAACTATAAAAATACTAGAAGAAAGTGCAGCGAAACTGTTTGAAGATATTGGTTTGGGAAAATATATTATGAAGATGACCCCTCTAGCAATTGGAGCAACATCAAAAATATATTACTGGGATATGATCAAACTGCAAAGCTTCTGCACAGCTAAGAGCACTGTAAGTCAAGCAAACAGAGAGTGATCAGAATGGGAGAAATTTTTTGGAGGTTATGATTCTGATAAAGGTATGATAACTAGAATCCAGAGAGAACTCAAATTAATCAATAAGAAAAGAACAAATAATCCCATTTCTTGTCAGCAAAAGACTTGAACAGAAACTTCTCTGAGGATGGAGGACAAATTGTCAATAAAATGGCTGAAAATGGCTCATGGTGAAAATGGCTCATCATCTTTAATCATCAGAGAAATGCAAATCAAAACCACTTGGAGATATCACCTAACTCCAGTAAGATTAGCCCACATCACAAAATCCCAAACTGCAGATGTTGGTGTGGATGTAGAGAGAAAGGAACAGTTCTACACTGCTTGTGGGATTGCAAACCAATACAGCCTTTTTGGAAAGTATGGAGAATCCTTAAGGAACTAAATGTTGACCTACTGTTTGATCCTACAATTCCGTTACTAGGTATGTGCCCAGATGAACAAAAATCATTTTACAAGAAAGAGATTTGTACTAGAATGTTTATTGCAGCCTATTTCATATTTGACATGTTCTGGAAGTAGCCCAAATGCCCACCAATCCATTAATTGATTAACAAATTGTGGTTTATGTATACCAAGGTAACTATGCAGCCATAAAAGGAGATGGAGGGGGAGTGGGGGCAAGATGGTCGACAGGTACCAGCCTCGGACAGAAGCTCCCATTCAGAGGGAAGGATAAAGTCTAGAAAACACCCAACAAAGTTGAAGACTAGGAGCCTAGCTGAGAGAGAAGAGTCATACCTGCAGGACGCCTCTACTGAGGCAAGCTGTGACTCCTGGAGTGCAACTTACAGGTATATGGAACATCTCAAAGGAAAAGTGTCCATCCCCTCCACCAAGAGAGCTGTGTTTTTTTCTTTGTTTTCTCTTTGCCTGCTCCTATAAGCTTCCTACAGGCGAGAAATGAAATGAGGATTTACTATCTCACCCCACATGTGAGAGCTGAGGGCACTGGGGTTTACTCCCCTAGAAGGACCCTGTTGAGACTCCCAACACCCTCTTGTCATACAGAAAAATCAAACTAAAGTTTCCAGTGCCATTTTGAATCTCCAGTCCACCCTTCCCCCCTTCCTTTCAGAGACAGTAATTGGAAGCCCAAGAGTAGTGTCCCCCCACCGTCAGGATCAAGTGTACTGTCCCGGCCCTGCAGCCATGCATTCCCCACATGGCCACTGCCTTTCCTCTGCCCCGAGGTCTCCACATCGGGGCCAAACTAGGACTGATCTGGCCACATTCCTCATGCCACTGCTGCCATTACCCAGCCCCATGGTTGCCCTGGTGGGCCAAACCAGGACTGATCCGACTGCTTCCATTTCCCTGTCCTCCAGTTGCCACTGACTGAATGGGTCTGATAAGGTCTCCAAAAAGTGTAAACCCAGCATGGAGTGGAATCAGTGGAAAAACTCTGGCAACAGGACTAACCAGATTAGATCAACTCTCCTAAGGAAAAGTGGGGAGATGCAAGTGAACACTCCATCCATAAACAGATGGATGAGATGTCAGAAATCAAGTTCAGAATTTGGATAGCAAATAAGATTAACAGAATGGAAGAATGGAGGGAATTAGAATTTCAAGAAATTATTCAAAAGATATCTTAAGAAATTATTCAAAAGATGTCTTAAAAATTCAACGATCTCAAAGATAAAATGACCAAAGATTTGGAAACATTGAGGCAAGAGTTTGCAGTCCTCAAAGAACTGAAAAAATACGGTAGAATCCCTGGGTAACAGACGGGAACAGGCAGAAGACTGATCTCTGATATTGAAGACAAAGATTTTGAATGAGCTCAAGAGCACAAAGATGAAAAGAAATGGAGAGCAAAAATGGATCTTTCTCTCAGAGAGCTCTGGGATAATTCAAAGAAAACTAATATTCACCTTATAGGATTCCCTGAATGCGACGAAGTTGCTTCACAAAACACATAGGCTCTTCTTCATGAAACTATAAAAGGAAATGTTCCAGACATGCCAAGAGATTCTGAAATTCACATAGCAGAAAGATTCAGAACCCAGCAAGACTCAACCTGAACAAGACATCCCCCAAGCACATCATAATTAATTTCACTAAAGTTAATATGAAAGAGAAAATTCTGAAAGCAGTTAGACGTAAGAAAAACATAACCTACAAGGGGAAGAGTATTAGGATGACCACAGATCTCTCAGCTGAAACCTTTCAGACTAGAGGAGGATGGTCATTGACTTTTAATCTCCTAAAACAAAATAACTTTCAACCCAGAATCCTATGTCCAGGTAACTGAGTTTCATCTATGATGGAGAAATTAAATACTTTAATGACATTCACATGTTGAAGAAATTTGGGATAACTAAACCAGCTCTCCAGGAAATTCTCAGACCTATCCTCCATAATGACCAGTGCAACCCTCCACCACAAAAGTAAACTCACAGAGAAAATTTTGATCAAATTCCAACTTCTAGAGTGGCAAAATGTCTACTGGGCTTGCAAACAACTCGATGCCCATAATTTTACCAAGCTTATCAATAATTTCAATCAATGTTAATGGCTTAAATTGTCCTCTAAAGAGGCACAGATTGGCTGATAGGATACAGAAACTCAGACCGGAAATCTGCTGTATTCAAGAATAACATCTTACCTTAAAAGACAAAGAATGACATCTTACCTCAAAAGACAAATATAGACTCAGGGTGAAGGGATGGTCATCTATATTCTAGGCAAATGGAAAGCAGAAAAATGCAAGTATTGCAATTTTATTCACAGATACAACAGGATTTAAACCAACAAAAGTAAGCAAGGTTAAAGATGGCCATTTTATATTTGCTAAATGTAATACTCAATATGACGCGATCTCAATTATCAATATCTATGCACCCAACTGGAATGCATCTCAATTTATAAGAGGTATTCTAACAAGCATGAGCAACTTGATCTCTCCCAGCTCCATCATAGTTGGAGATTTAACACTCTTTTGGCAGTGTTGGACAGATCCTCCAATAAGAAGCTTAGCAAAGAAATTTTAGATTTAAATTTAACTATTCAACTTTTAGACCTAACAGACATCTACAGAAATTTTCATCCTACCAAAACTGAGTACATATTTTTCAGTCCATGGAACATACTCCAAAATCGGTCACATCTTAGGTCATAAGTCTAACCTCAGTAAACTTAAAAGAATAGAAATTATTCCATGCATCTTCTTGGACCATCATGGAATAAAATTTGAACTCAGAAACAACAGGAATTTTCAGTCTGTTACAAAAACATGGAAGCTAAATAACCTTATGTTGAATGATAGATGGGTCAGAGATGAGATCATGAAGGAAATTACTAAATTTTTAGAACAAAATGATAATGAAGACATGAGTTATCAGAACTTCTGGGATACTGCTAAGGAAGTCCTAAGAGGGAAATTTATAGCATTGCAAGCCTTACTTAACAGAACAGAAAAAGAGGAAGTTAACCATTAATGAGACATCTCAAGCAACTAAAAAAGGAAGAACATTCCAATCCCAAATCTAGCAGAAGAAAGGAAATAACCAAAATTAGAGCAGAATCAAATGAAATTGAAAACAAAAGAATTATACAACAGGTCAAAAAATCAAAAAGTTGGGTTTTTTAAAAGGTCAATGAAATAGATAAACCTTTGGCCAACCTAACCAAGAAAAAAAGAGTAAAATCTCTAAACTCACCAATCAGAAATGGTAAACATGAAATAACAACAGACCCCTTAGAAATTCAAAAAATCCTTAATGAATATTACAGGAAACTTTACTCCCAGAAATATGAAAATCTGAAGGAAATCGAACAATACTTGGAATCACGTCACCTCTCAAGACTTAGACAGAATCAAGTGGAAATGATGAACAGGCCTATATCAAGTTCTGTAATAGTATCAGCTATACAAAATCTCCCTAAAAAGAAAATCCCGGGACCAGATGGCTTCATGTCAGAATTCTACCAAACCTTTAAAGAGGAACTAGTACCTATACTACTCAATCTTTCCAAAATATAGAAAAATACAGAATACTGCCCAACACATTCTATGAAGCAAACATTACCTTAATATCAAAACCAGGAAAAGACTCAACAAGAAAAGGAAATTATAGACCAATACCACTAATGAATATTGATGTGAAAATATTCAACAAGATCCTAAACAACAGAATCCAGCAACACATCAAACATACACCACAACCAATTGGGTTTTATCCCAGGATCTCAAGGATGTTTCAACACACATAAATATATAAATATAATTCATCCCATAAACAATTTTAAAAAAAGACCATATGATTTTCTGAATTGATGCAGAAAAAGCTTTTGATAATATCCACCATCCTTTCCTGATCAGAACACTTAAGAAAATTGGTATAGAAGGGACATTTCTTAAACTGACAGAGGCCATCTACAGCAAACTCACAGCTGATATTATATTGAATGGAGCAAAATAGAAATCATTTCCACTCAGATCAGGAACCAGGCAAGATTGCTCATTGTCTCCACTTCTCTTTAACATTGTAATGAAAGTTTTGGCCATCACAATTAGGGAAGAAAAGGCGATTAAGTTTATCCATATAGGATCAGAAGAGATTAAACATTCACTCTTTGCAGAGGATATGATTGTATATCTGGAAAACACCAGAGGTTCTACCACAAAACTCCCAGAAGTGATCAAGGAATACAGCAGCATCTCAGGTTACAAAATCAACACTCATAAATCGGTAGCCTTTATATATACCAACAGCAGCCAAGCTGAAAAAACAGTGAAGGACTCTATTCCATTCACAGTAGTGCCAAAGAAGGCGAAATATTTGGGAGTTTGCCTAACAAAGGAT
>NW_003852552.1:3134044-3153076 GCF_000181295.1 Otolemur garnettii
AGAGTAGAATATAAACGTCTTAACACAATAACTAAGAAAATGACATAAAGGCTGTGTTAACTAGTTTAATGAAAATATTTCAAATTGTATGTGAAAACACCACACTGTACCCCATGATTGCATTAATATACACAGCTATCATTTAATTTTAAAAAAAGAAGATGAAGACTTTATATCATATATTTTTATCTGGATGGAGATGGAACACATTTTTCTTAGTAAAGTATCTCAGGAATGGAAAAAACATCTTGCCAATTTCCTCAGTAATATTATTAAACGAATATATAATCACACATTCATATGAATAACAAAACACACGTATAGTTCAGCAAGAAATAGGGGATGGGAGGGAGACGGTGGAGCTCCAGTAGAGAGAGGTTATTTGGTGGGATCTCACCTAATGTGCACAATGCAAGGGTACATTTCCAAACAACTAAGAGTATATTATAAATGTCTTACTACATGAAATAAATAAGTGAGGTCTTTACTGGGATACCAGCTGTGTAGAAATGTTCCTTTTTTTTCTCATCATGCCAATATCTGCAGTTTTGGGATTTTGTGATGTGGGGTAATCTTACTGTAGTTAGGGGATATCTCAAAGTGGTTTTAGTTTGCATTTTTCTGATGATTAAATATGATAAGCATTTTTTCATGGGTTTGTAGGCCATGCACCTGTCTTCTTCAAAGAAGTTTCAGTCCAAGCCTCTTGCCCACAAAGAAATGGGGTTATTTGGCTCAGGCTGGTGTCAGATTCCTGAGGTCAAGCAATGCATCCATCTCCTTTGCCCCCCAGAGTGCTAGTATTACAGGTATGAGCAACTGTGCCCACTCAACTTATTAATTTTTATTTCTCTGGATAGTAACTACAGTGGTGGAGATTGCAATTATCCCCCAATTATTCATTCTCCTTTTTATATACAGGTATAGAATTATTGTTACCTGTATAAACTAAGTGATCAAAGTGAAAATTCTTTATTGATGACCAAGGTTTTATGAGACAGACAACTCTGTTATAGCATCCCTTTCCATTTATAATGGTGATAAGAATTAAAAGAAATTTTCATTGCCATAATTTATATAACTCAAAATACACAGAAATATTTTCATATATTGGCAGAATTAAACATTAAAAGAACTACAAGTTTCATTAGAATAAAATTTTCCACATGTGGAATACAAATAATTTATATAATTAAAAATGTACACTGACTGAGCTACTTCTATTCTATTGTCCTTGAAAATAAGTAAAAAAAAAAAAAAATCAACTCAACTAATCCAGAAGCTCAATGTCATTCTAAGTCATCAGATGGAAGTTTTCTTACCTATAAGGAGCTGAGGGACTATCTGCCTGATAATTTTGCTCAGAATGATCAGTAGAAGAGGTTGACAATTTCACAGATGGCTTAAAAATGTCTTTCCTTTTAACAAGGAAAGAACAGGCTAAAAATATACTAAACAGAAATGTTGACAGGGAAAGGTAGTACAGCTGGTGCACGACTATCAGATGAATCAATAATTAAGGAATGATATCTATTTTTCTGTAGTGTACAAAGCACTAAATGCCTGATGATCTTAATTAATAATTGAATTGAAGCTCAGGGCTTTAATCAATCTTAAAAGCTGCTTATTGTAAGCATACCAAACTCACATATCAAAATAGAGACAAGTCTTTCTATTCAATTAGCAGGCTTGGAAAACATCATGCTTACTTTATGGGAAGCATCCTGGGGAGATGTTGATTAGTCAGAATGAAAGCCTGATCAAAGATAAACAGGGAATGTTTCATAAAATGTCAGCTCAAAATTCTGAATTATGTTTGATAAGGGATTTGGAGTGAGGGATTATTTTAAAACTAATGTCATTTATGTCTTTTGTCTAACTGAAAATTTAAAATATGTATTGCAGCCAATTGAATCAAATAAGATTTTTTAGACTTTGATGATATAAATAACTCATTGGGCATATGGAGAGTAGTATTAGGTAGTAGACAAAATACTAAAATCAGAATCAAGAGATGTGGGTTTTTATCCTAGCTCTGCCATTGACTAAGTGTCGCCAAAAGTCTCTAACAAGTCTGAAATTCCTTGATTTCTAAAGAAATTTCAAATTTACTATGGAATTTCATTATACATGTTCCTGACAATGAAATTTCGAAGAAAAAGAAAACTTAATTTGCAACTCATTATGATTCAGATCTTAAATATCAGATGCCAACCTAATGAATGAAAAAAGACATTTTCCTATGAAGAGTGATAAAGAACCAATTATATGGCTTTTATCAAAAAGGCAGGCCATGATGAATGTTGGCAAGGATAGGGAGAAAGAGGAATGTAAATTAGTGCAACCACAAACATGAAAAAATATTCATCATCCCTAGTCATCAGAGAAATGTAAATTAAAACCACCTTGAGATATTATCTAACCCTAGTAAGAATAGTCCACATCACAAAGTCCTTAAGATGCAGATACTGGAATGCATGTGGAGAGAATGGAATACTCTTATATTACTGGTAGGATTTAAAACTAATACAATCCCTATGGAAAGAGGTATGAAGAACCCTTAAAGAACTAAATGTAGACTTTCCATTTGATACCACAATCCCATTATAAGATATTTACCCAGAAGAAAAAATTCATTTTATCATAAAGACATTTGCACTAGAATGTTCATTGCAGCCCATTGCACAATTCCTAAGAGATGGAATCAACCTAAGTGCCCATCAACCCATGAATGGATTAATAAACTGTGGTACATGTATATCATGGAATACTATTCTGCCATAAAAATATGGAAACTTTACATCTTTTGTATTTACCTGGATATAGCTGAAGAACATTCTTCTGAGTTAAGTATCACAAAAATGGAAAAGCAAGTATCTAATATACTCAATACTAATGTAAGACCAATTTATAAATAATGACACACCCTGATGAGAAAAAATATACAGATAAATTCAATTTGGGGAGGGGAGAGGAGGGAAAGAAGAGGACAAAGGGGATTGGTAAGTTCTCATCTCAAGTGCACAATGTAAGTTTATGTAGCACAACTCCTGGGTGAAGGGCTCAACTACAACTTTAACTTTGCCTAACAAATGCAAACAATGTAACTTGATCATTTCTACCCTCATATTAATATGAAATATAAAAAGAAAATAAAACCGTATGGAGGTTCCTATAAAAATGAAAAATAGAACTACCAGATGATCCAGCAATCCTATTGATGGGTATATATCCAAAGGATGGAAATTCAGTATATTGGAAAGATAGATATCTATACCCAAATGTTTATTTCAGCCCTATTCATGGTAGCCAAGATATGAAATCAACCTACGTGTCCACCAATGGATGAATTGGGTAAAGAAATTGTGATATTTATACACAATGGACTATTATTTAGCCACAAAAAATGAAACCCTTCTATTTGCAACAATGTGAATAGAACTGGAGAACATTATGTTAAGTGAAAGTAGCCAAGCACAGAAAGACAAATCTCACATATTCTCATTCATATGTGGGAGCAAATTATTAAAAACAATTGATCTCATGGAAACAGAGAGTAGAATGATAGTTACCAGAGTCTGGGAAAGGTACCAAGGGAGTACAAAAATTTTGTGGGTACAAAAATATTGTTAGGGAGATAGAATGAACAATATTTGGTAACACAAAAGTGGCTATACTCACTAATAATTGGAGTATAATTTAAAACAACTCAAAGAGTAGAATTGGAATGTTCCTAACACAAAGAAATGTTAAAAACCTGAGGCAACGGATACCTCAAGTACTCTGATTTGATTAATTCACATTGTATGCTTGTATCAAAACATCACATGTCCTATAAAGATATACAACTATTCTGTACACATAAAGAAATTGAATAAAATAAAATAGGCCTGTGGTGAACCCTGCCCCCCCCCAAATAACCCCAATTATAATGTTTCTATCTGATTGGGATCATTTGTAAATCCAAACAACTCTATATTAGGAGTGCAACAGAGGTTACAACTTCTTACTATATGCACAAATGACTTGTGTCTCACTGAAAACTACAGCTTGTTCATAAATGGTATGAATAGAAAAAATGGATTTGTTCTTCTCAAAGATTTAAGAGGGAAATGGCACTTATAACATTGGAATGGTGAAAAGGCATTTGATTTAGCAGAAAGAAATTTTAATGTTTCAGGTTTTACAGGCTTTTGGTTTTTAGGAGAACTTCATTAAATGGATTGTAACCATCTATTCTCAACTCACAGGCCATGTAATAAGCAATTCTATAAAGTCATCTTTCTTTACATGATCGCAAAGCATTGCACAGAGTGGCCAAGTTTAATAACTATCATCTACTTGTGATCACTCGTCCACTACAGGACTGAGAAAGGAGGAGAAACCAAGGAATCACACTTTTATTCACATGACTTAATGATAATCTAAGAATAAGAATTCAACGATGTTGGCCCAGAAATAGTCCCAATAGTATAGTGACAACTCAGTATATTCCTTCCAGACTATATTTTATGAAGATACTAACTTGATTTTATTAGAAGAGAATACCCTAAAGGTTACCCCTGTACTTGGCAACATTCAAAATGGTGCCAATAGCAGCTACTTCTGCCAATCTTTAGAGGAACTAATTTAATTAAAATGATTTCCCCCTCCCTCAAATCTCATATTCAATATCAGTAGTACTCTTTATTTGACAAGATATTTTTTTAACTGAGTTAGACAGATGGTTGTCTCTCTTGGAAAGACAAGGCAAAAAGCCAAAATAAAAAAAAAAATGCTAGAATAGCATGCTTCTGTTAGTAACAGGAATCTTGGGATTTCTTATATTTGACATATATTAGCTGGAGGCTCAAATACACATTTTAAAGAAAAATGATACTATAAGTCCAAATTTATAAAATTCAGACTCATTCTTTGTTAAGTCTGAAGCTTAAAGTGTCATATGCATAATAACAAGGTAAATCACAAGCTATTGTAACAGATCTGAATTAAGATGTTGTTGATTAAATTGTGTCTTGCCAAAATAAATGCTGAATTCCTAACCCCCAGTATCTGTAACGTAACCTTATTTAGAAGTAGGGTCTTTGCGGATGTAACCAAATGAAAATGAAGTCATACTGGATTATAGTGTGACCTAAGTCCAATAATTCGTGTCCTATAAGGAGAGAAAAAATTTAAGGCAGACATACACATAGGGAGAAAGGCCATGTGAAGATAGAGGGAGAGATTGGAATGATGCAGCTATAAACCAGGAGATGCCAAAGATTGCCATGAACCACCAGATGTTAGGAGAGAGGCATGGGACAGAGTCTCCTTCTGAGCTTACAGAAGGAACCAATCCTCCTGACACCTTGATTTTGGACTTCTGAACTATGAAAGAATAAATTTATTTTGTTTTAAGTTTTCTCATTTGTGGTAATTAGGTACAGAATCCCTAGGAATAGTACACAAGGTATTTTAAAAAAAGAATTCTAAGGAAGAGAGTAGTCACAGAGCTTAAAGATCATATGCCTACATAATTTAATTTGTATAACACTCTTTGATTTGAGGATGCATAAAGCCGGCTTTACCAGATTGTTGTTGCAAGGGGAGGTTTGCTTATTTTATATTTTATTTTGAAAGTTTTTATTTTTAATTATTATGGGTACACAATAGTTGTATATCATATCATTTATTTTTAAATATTATGGGTACACAATAGTTGTACATATTATCATTATAGAATACTGATATTTATTCAACTGAAGATGATTTGGTAGGGAACAAATAAAGAAGTAAAAGTATAGTCTTATTTGGGATCAGTTAAAGTTGAGAGGTCTAATAGACATTCCAAGTGGCAATGTAGAATAGTGATCTGGATATGCTTTATGATTTCTGAAGTTCCATAAAGTGTTGAGGCTGGAGTTATGTATTTGAGAGTCATCTCAAATAGGTGATATGAATATAGATGGTATTTGAAGTCATAGTACTAGATGAAATAATTTAGGGAGAGTATAGAAAGGAAAAGGAGTAAAGAAAGAGCTCTGGTTCATTCCAAATTATAAAATCTTGTAGAGGAAGAGGGGCCAGCAAAAGAAGATGAGAAAAATTGTCTGGAGAGATAGAAAACCAGAAGATACTGGCACAGTACCTGTAGCTCAAAGGCTAGGGTGCCAGCCATATACACCAGAGCTGGCTGGTTTGAATCCAGCTCAGGCCTGCCAAACAATGACAATTACAACCAAAAAATATCTGGACATTGTGATGGGCGCCTGTAGTCCCAGGGGAGGCTGAGGCAAAAGAATCAGTTAAGCCCAAGAGTCTGAGGTTGCTGTGAGATGTGACACCATGGCACTCTACCCAGGGTGACATAGTGAGACTGTTTATTTTAAAAACAGGGCCTAGGTATTTGTGTTTGTAGCAAATAAATGGCACATAAAAATTCTGGCAAACTTACCATTTTGACAACATAAAATTTTCTCATCCAGCTGGTCATTAGGCCTTTCCAACTGTCAATGTCTCTAGCAGTCTGCTTTAATAGTAGCATATAATGAGCTTTATACAGATCAGAGACATTGGGGGGTAACATTCCAACACAACTATCAAAATCCCAAGAAAGTTAACTCAAAGAGACATATGTCTCCACCATCCTTCATGACAATCCTTAGCTCTGAAGGCTGTAGCAGTTGATTTGTGTAAGGTAATTTGAATCATAATATGAAAATATTGTAATTAAATACCTACTGCAGTTCTGGAAAATTTATTCAGTAGAATGATATAAATAGCATCATGTCATTAATGTACATTGTTTGTCTTCATATATGTAGTTTAGTAATCACTTCAAAGAAACGTGGCAAATAATTGTGGAAAAATGATTTCTAATTTTAGAGAAAAATTTTCAAGATTTGTGTATATTGATACATTTAAATAAAAACAATTGTATTTGTAGTTAACTCATTTCTAATCAATCTATGATTGATCTCATTTTAACATGTACAAATTCCCATACCTATACACATAGACACACACAAATTGTCTAGGAAAAAAATACACTTTTAAAGTAAGATAATTGGTGCTCACATAGAATTTGAGACATCTTTTTATCTCTTGAGTTAAGAAATTCCATTTGTAACTTAATAATTTCAACCCCTGATGCCTTTACTGAATTATGAACTTAGGAAAATTATTTAGCCTGTCTTGATCTTCATTTTTCCCATCTGTAAAATGGGGAAACACTGGTACCTTCATCACAGCATTGAGGAAAGAGATAGCAATTTAATTGTAAAGATCTTGGAAAACTGCTAGTGTATAGTACATATACAGTATACATTATCAGCTATAACTGATAGCTGCTGTTGCCGCTCCTGTCACTGCTGCAGCTGTTATTGTTGTTATTAGAAGATCATTAGAAATCCCACAGAACCAAACTGGGAAAGGAAAAGGACAGGCATAGAATAAGGAATAAGTAATATACCTCCTCTGTGTGTAATAGAAGAGAATGATGGCTTACTAGCCAATCCAATTTCTTCAACACTCTCGCGTAATTCAAAAGAAATCAAAGGGCCTTTTCCGGTTTGTCAATGACATCTCCAATTCGTTTGAACAATCAGGCTTATTAAATAAAAGCTGAAAATGATTTTTCAAGCATTTTGGCTTTTCTTGTAGAGTATATGCAACATGCTTAGGAGACATTTAGGAGGATTCACATATTCTTAAATCATCACAACTGATTTTGGAGAAGCCTTTTGATGTTCAAAAGCTTTATATTCTTATTACATGTATAACTATGTACTCTGTCCCATGGAAAAATAGGTATTATATTTCTTAAATAAATGTATTTCACATCAAAGATTTGGTTTGAGGGCAGCTCATGTGGCTCAACAGAGTAGGGCACTGGCCCCATATGCCAGAGGTGGCGGGATCAAACCCAGTCCTGGCCAAAAACTGCAAAAAAAAAAAAAAAAAAAAGATTTGGTTTGAAACTCTAAATTTGTGAGGGTAACAGGGAGAGGAACAGATGCCTTGGACTTTGTATATTGAAATACCATATAAAAAATTACAACAAATGACACAGCAAGTCCGAGAGCAAGGTGATTACACAATAGAAACAAATTACTTGTCTTTTTATTCTCCTGAACACCCACAAAATACTCAGAAACATCCACCTGAAAGGTATTTTAACTAACACATTGGCATGGAATACAACAGACAAAATAAGTGACAAAGTAATCATAAATGGACAAGACTGGTATAATCATGTAAAATATCATGAATATTGGTATTTATGGCAAGAACCAGATATTCAGGATTATAAAAAAAATTGGAGAACAGGTCAGAATATAAATAATTATGAAATTATATTTATATTTACTATGGACACTACAGTAGTCTAAAAAGTGAGATTTTCCTGCACTTTCTTCAAGTATTTTTATGGTTTCATGTCTTAAGTTTAAGTCCTTAATCCAGTGAGAATCTATCTTAGTTAACGGTGAAAGGTGTGGATCCAGTTTCAGTCTTCTACAGGTCCCCAGCCAGTTTGTCCAGCACCATTTGTTAAATAGGGAATCTTTTCCCCATTCAAAGTTTTTTATTGGTTTATCAAAGATGAGGTACCAGAGTTGCTGGCGTGGATGTGGATAAAAGGGAACACTTCTACATTGCTGGTGGGAATGCAATTTAATACGTTCCTTTTGGAAAGAAATCTGGAGAACACTTAGAGAACTAAAAATAGACTTGCCATTTGATCCTACAATTCCACTATTAGGTATATACCCAGAAGATAAAAAATCACATTACAATAAAGATGTTTGTATCAGAATGTTTACTGCAGCACAATTCATAATTGCCGGGTCATGGAAGAAGCCCAAATGCCCATCAATCCACGAATGGATCAATAAACTATGGTATATGTACACCATGGAATACTATGCAGCCCTAAAGAAAAACGAAGACTTTACCTCCTTCATGTTTACATGGATGGAACTGGAAAATGTTTTTCTTAGCAAAGTATCACAGGAATGGAAGAAAAAGTATCCAATGTACACAGCCCTTTTATGAAACTAATTTATAGCTCTCAAATGAAAGATACAACTTAATTCTAGCCCAAGAATATGGGGAGGGGGTGGGGAAGGGGAAAAGGGTGGCTGGGCGGTGGGTGGTTGACCGGAAAGATCACCTATATTTCTGTATAACAAGGGTACAAGTGAACTTTTCTAGAAATAGAATGTAAATGTTTTGACACAATGACTATGCAAATGACATGAAATTTATGTGAACCAGCTTGATGAAAGTATTTCAAAATGTATATGAAAACACTACACTGTACCCCCTGTTTGCATTAATGTATAGAGCTATCATTTAATAAAAAAAAAAAAGTGAGATTTTAACTGTGAAAATACTCCTTGCATGGTGTAGAGAGGCACTTTTATTTATTATTTACCAGAACCCTGAGTGTCATTTAGTGGCTTAAATGTAACAGGTCTAGTCCACTTATTACCATTAGTGATGGTGAATCTGCAGCTTTGGGGCCACATGTGGCCTTCTGGATCCTTGAGTGAGACCTTTTCACCCAGTCTGTGAAGTTTGGGTTCAGTTAGGAGACCCTACTTGGGTATTTGCAGGGCTACATGTGGCCTTGAGGCTGGGCTGCAGGTTCCCCACCCCCTGAGCAATCAGGTAGGTATTTTCTGGCACACAGATAAGCCTCTCTAAAAGGCCTTTACCAGATTCTGTTATAAGGTCCTGCCAAGAAGCATGTCTGGTATAGGACAGTTTTTCCTAGTCTAGCAGCATATATTTTTCTAAGTGTTATTAATCATGTTAGGTATTAAAATTCAGAGTTTAAAAATGACAAAAGCAAATCACAGACAGAAATGCAGATGGTCCAGGGCCTTGATTTCAGGAGCCTGATACTAGTAACACACCTAAAGAAGACCAGTTTCTCCAGAGAGCAATTGAATTTAACCAAATCGTAACAACAAAAACTTAATGCTTATTTATTATTTCCAGTGATAAAAAAAAAAAAAAAACAATCACAGTTGCTGAAACACTTAAAGTTTGCCTGACCAGCATCTTCCTTCTCTGTAGCCATTTATATGGAACCCAAAGTTCCATATACATAGTAAAAATGTTGCTTGGTGAAAATGGAATCAAAACAAAGAACATTAGATATTTTGAATTTTTCATGTTAACAAATTCAGATAGATAATGATAATAATTGGTCTTACCAGAGGTACTAAAATTCTTGACTCTGTTAGCAGAAATACCCTGCCCCCATTTTCACACTAGAGATAACTGTAATTTTTAAAAGGTAATCATCCAAGGCCTTTATCTCTTGGACATATAGACTCTGCCGACCTTTGCCTCTGTGAAGATCCTTTTCCTATGTTAACGACTCATCTTTTTCCACCACCTCCTGAAGTTTTTTGATTTGATAATAAACTCTAGCAAATTAAAGTGAAATCCTGTGTGGGCTTTGGAGACATATCAGTCAAAGTCCCAGCAGGAAATAGTACACTCCAGATGCTTCAAGTGATTCATCCAGAAACTAGCAACAGTTAGAAGTTGTTGCCATCACTAATCCTGTAGGGATTACAGCAGTTGCATGAAAGTGGTGACCACAGGAGACTTTGCCCGTTAGTAAGCATAGTCAACATAGGGGCTCAAGTATTGCTGGCGACAAGATGCTGAAGTGACAAGGACATTGGGAAGAACTCTGACATTTTTCTTCTCCCAGAGTAAAATTTCATTCTGGTACCTCCTGTTCACCTGACCAAAGGGAAAGTCACCTGACAGAGGAGGATACAGTCCACACAAGTCAGCATTCCAGGGAAGAAAGTAGGAAAGAGAAAGGGTGAAGATGGATATTTGTGGTAGTTGTGAAGAGTGGAATGAAAAATGATAACTATCACAGAACCCATTGTAAATCTTTGTAGAGACCTTACAGACCTATTCTCAGGCTTCTTGTGCATTAATTTTATGTACTTTTTAAAAAATTAAATCATAGCTGTGTACATTAATGCAGTCATGGGATACAATGTGCTGGTTTAATATACAATTTGAAATATTTTTATCAAATTGGTTAACATAGCCTTCATGGCATTTTCTTAGTTATTGCATTAAGACATTTATATTCTACATTTAGTAAGTTTCACATGTACCCATGTAAAATGCACCATAGGTATCCCACCAATTACCCTCCCTCTACTCATCCTCCTCCCTCACCTCCCCTCCCTTTCCCCATATTCATGATCTATAATTGGGTTACAGCTTTCATATGAAAGTTATAAATTAGTTTCATAGTAGGGCTGAGTACATTGGATACTTTTTCTTCCATTCTTGAGATACTGTGCTAAGAAGAATATTTTCCAGCTCCATAGATGTAAACATGACAGAGGTAAAGTCTCCATTTTTCTTTAAGGCTGCATAATATTCCATAGTGTAAATATACCACAATTTATTGATACAGTAGTGGGTTAATGGGCACTTGGGCTTCTATGACTTAGCAATTATGAATTGGGCTGCAAAAAACATTCTGGTACAAATATCTTTGTAATTGTGTGATTTTTAGTCTTCTGGATATATACCTAGTAGAGGAATTGTAGGATCAAATGGCAGATCTATTTTTAGATATCTAAGTGTTCTCCAAACATCTTTCCAAAAGGAACATATTAGTTTGCATTTCCACCAGCAGTGTAGAAGTGTTCCCTATTCTCCACATCTGGGCCAACATCTCTGGTTTTGGGATTTTGTGATATGGCCTAATCTTACTGGAGTTAGATGGTATCTCAAAGTGGTTTTGATTTGCATTTCTCTGATGATGAAGGATGATGAGCAGTTTTTCATATGTCTGTAGGCCATGCATCTATCTTCTTCAGAGAAGTTTCTTTTCAGTCCTTTGCCCATCCTGAGATCACTTGTTCTTTTCTTGCTAATACATTTGAGTTCTCTGTGGATTCTGGTTTTTAAACCTTTGTCAGAGACATAACCTGCAAATATCTTCTCTCATTATGAGGGCTGTCTGCTTACTTTACTTACTGTGTTCTTGGCTATGCAGAATCTTTTTAGTTTGATCAGGTCCCAGTAGTGAATTTTTGATGCTGCATCAAATGCCCAGGGCATCCTCATCATAAAATATTCACTCAGGTTGATTTCTTCAAGACTTTTCCCTGCACTTTATTCTAGAATTTTTATAGTTTCATGTCTTAAGTTTAAATCTTTAATCGAGAGAGTCTATCTTAGTTAATGTTGAAAGGTGTGGGTACAGTTTCAGTCTTGTACAGGTCACCAGCCAGTTTGCCCAGCACCATTTATTAAATAGGGAATCTTTTCTCCACTCAATGTTTTTAATTAGTTTGTCAAAGATTAAATAACAGTAAGTAGCTGGGCTCATCTCTTGGTTCTCTATTCTTTTCCATACATCTACCTCTCTGTTTTTGTGTCTGTACCTTGCTGTTTTGATCTCTATCAATTTATAGTATAGTCTGAGGTCTGGTAGCATGATTCTTCCTGCTTTTTCTTTTATTTCTGAGTAATGTCTTGGCTATTTGAGTTTTTTTCTGATTCCACATAATACGAAGTATTATTTTTTGGAGATCTTTAAAGTATGACAGTGGAGCTTTAATAGGGATTGCATTAAAATTGTGTATTGCTTTGGGTAGTATGAAAATTTTCACAATGTTGATTCTTCCCAGCCATGAGCATGGTATGTTTTTCCATTTTTTAACATCTTTAGCTATTTCTTTCTTAGAGTTTCATAATTCTCTTTATAGAGATCTTTCACGTTCTTTGTTAGGTAAACTCTCAAATATTTCATCCTCTTTGGTACTAGTGTGAATGGAATAGAGTCCTTGACTATTTATTCAGATTGACTATTGTTGGCATATATAAAGGCTACCTATTTATGAGTGTTTATTTTGTAACCTGAGAGGCTGCTGTATTCCTTGATCACATCTAAGAGTTTTGCAGTAGAATCCCTGGTGTTTTCCAGATATACAATCATATCATCTTCAAGGAGTGAAAGTTTTATCTCTTTTGACACTATATGGATACCCTTGATTGCTTTTTCTTCCCTAATTGTGATGGCTAAAACTTCCCTTACAATGTTAAAGAGCAGTGGTTAAATGGGCAACCTTGCCCGGTTCCTGATTTAAGTGGAAATGATTTCAATTTAACTCTATTCAATATGATATTGGCTGTTAGGTGGCTGTAGATGGCCTCTATCAGTTTAAGAAATGTCCCTCTATACCCATTTTCTTAATTGTTCTGACCAAGAAGGGATGCTGGTTATTATTAAGAGCTTTTTCTGCATCAATTGAGATAATCATATGGTCTTTGTTTTTAAATTTGTTTATGTGCTGAATTATATTTAACAAGTCATAGAAAACTCGTTACCCTAACAACAGGTACAAGGAGTCTTGACGGTGACCTAGAACATCCTTAAGACTTAAATCTCTATTGTGGTCTGAACTCCCCATGAGTTCACAGAGAGGCTCATGGGAGGGCTGTATGAGCAGTAAGACTCTGGTGCCATGGAGATCTCTGAATCATAAGGTTTGTTGAAAAGATTGACTAAAAATATCGCAAAACCCACATTGAAGTCTGTGTGAGACAAAGTGAGAAAGAGACCAAAGTGGTATCTATTACATTGTCAGATGTGCTAGGAAGAGATCCAAAGGGTACAGTGCATATGTGGCAGCACAGAAACATGTTCTATCGTCAATGTAAGAGGAAGGGATTGGACAATTGGTCAGGCAAAGGCTTAAACTAGCCATTGTTTTCTGAGAACTGTCACAACAGATCCACTCTTTGGTTTCATGGAGTACTTACTGGCTACTTACTCCTCAACAAAAAGCTTAACGTGAAAGGTTGAGGCAAGATGGCTGGCTGTAGCCAGCTTTCCACAGAGGCTCCCATCCAGAAGAAGAGTTAAAGGACAGAAGTTTAGCAAGTAAGTTGGTGGTTTGGAACTGAGCCAAGAGAGAAGGTTGAAGAATGCACATCAACCCTGCTGAGGTTAGCTGTGACCACAAGGATATAAACAAAAGGTACAAAATCCATCACCAAGTGGATGGGAGTCCCATCTCCCATGAGAAGGACTCACAGTATACTCCATACAAACAAGCAAGCAGAATTTAAATGTCCTCCCATTTTATCCCATGAGAGAAACCCTCTAGAAACCAGACTTCCTTCCCCTACTAAGGTGCCATGGCATTCTCCTGCCAGGCATAACACTGTATAAAACTGTATATATTCTCTAACTGCAAATCTGAACTCCTAGCACTCCCCTCCACTCTCACCCTGAGGTCTGGAAACCTGTCCTCCATGGAATCTAGATTCTTGGGCATTTTCTCAAGAGGTGTGAACAGGGCAAGGGCTGTTCTTGATCTGTGTTAATTCTGCAGCACAGGAGTAAAGAGAAAATGGTCAACTGAGAGGAAACCATACAGGAGTGGCAGTGCCCTGAGGCACAAAGCATCAGCCACAGTGGCAGAAACAACAGGGCTCACACCCCTGGGAATATTCCAGATGGACACTGCCTGTCTCTATGGGCCACCAGAGAAAGCCAGGCATCTTCTCCAGTGGCCGCCACTGGCGGAACAGATCTGGGACAGAAATGCAAGCCCCATGAGTAAAGGGTATGCCTGAGGTGGTACCGGCCTGGGCAGAGCATGTGGACTAGAATACTCGTGCGCAGAGCTGGCAGACTTCTAGGGTGGGGCTGATCCAGAGGACTGCTTTACTGAGCCTAAGACGTACCTGGCCCTCAGGGGATCATAGCTGAGAGAGGCGGGCAGGCAGAGACTGGAGCTGACAGCTGAGTGTGAGCTCTAACCTCATCTGCCCCAACAGAAACTGCAGCCAGGACTGGGTAGCAGTACAGACCAGGACTGAGTCATAATTTCTGTTAAGTCCAACAACATCTGATCTACAAGGGAATATAGCTGGGACAGAAACAAATTTTGCAAAGTTGTTCTGTTCTGCCAGCCACATTAATCAGGTGCAGGGCTGAAACTGAGTGAATCACCCCAGCCTCCATTAAGCACCCAAAGTTGTTGAGCTTCATTTCCCCCTGCTGGATATTGTCAGAGAGTGGTGGCCTGGCTAAGGAGACATAGATCTCCCTGTGACTTAGGCAGGCACAATCCCCTGGAACATCTGCTCATTGGAGGGAACTGTTTCATAGCCCTATGGGATTACCAGTGACTGGGTGTGACAGAGATGCAAGGTGGGGAAGAAGGCATCAACATTCCCATACTAATTTATTTGCTGGGTGGGTCCTTCTGACCTCACGGAGCACCAGAGGGAGTGATACTTGAGCTGCTAGCAGACCCCTGCTATCTAGTTGCCGGAGACCTTTTGAACTCTCCCACCTGAGACTGGTGCTGATGGGGATGATTGATTTGGAACTCTTGAACTGGATCAATCACCGAGAACTATCCAAAGTTGTACCCTGGGTGTGTGGTTGTGAGAAGATTTGATTTTCCTTTTTTAATTGTTGCCTGTGGGTGGCAGGGTGACTTAGTTGCTGGTATTTCTCTATAGCTGAGACTGCAATCCAGAGTAACTGATTCACTATAGTAGAACAGAGACCAGCTAAAAACAAGACAGAGCCACTCAGCCCCACCACACCAAGCAGGCCCCCAATTTCTCAGGCTATAGCACTATATGGGTCCTTGACAAAGCTCTAGGGGAAAAAGTACAGACACCAGTTTTTGGGCAAAGGGCTAGTTAATCACTACTCCTGGAGCCCTCAACCTAACTTCTTATCTGCTCATCTAGCCAAATGCTGTAAAATAATCCTATGGCAGAATCAGCAGAAAAACTCCAGTAACATGAATAACCAGAATAGATCAATCCCCCCAAGGAAGGATATGGTGGATACAACTGAAGATCCCATTCATTAAACAGATGGCTGAAATGTCAGAAATCGAATTCAGAATTTGGATTGCAAATAAGATTAATAGAATAGGGGCAAAGTTAGAATTAGAATTTTATATACTTTAAAAGGAAAGTTTTAGTTATCTCACATCAAATATCTTGGTCAGAGAATCTTTACTGTAATTCAGTAAGTACTGAAATCATAGTGTAGAAAATTAAAACTAGTTCATTACTGGGGCCATGAAACTATTGAATATTGGGAGCACATGTAAAAGTCAATGTTAAACTTGCTTATTGCACAATATGGAGCAGAGTATAAACATAGAAGAATGAAGATAAAGGAAGAAGATAATCATGGTGGCTAGAATACATGTGTGATGGGGATTCAAGCAGTCAGTGATGGGGAATCAACACATAGTGTTCTCTTTTAATCATGAGGCAATTAGCCCTATTGCTGTCTTATTCATTCAGGAATTCTGAACCAGGGAAGAGAAGAGAGAATTGATAATATTTGTTGGAAAGTCAAAACAACTACATAATCTGTAGGAAGTAAGAAAGAAACTCTGGTTTTGACAATGCTTTAAAATAATCAGTTCACAAAGGATGTCCACCATTATGTACAGCTGAAATATGCAACTATGGGAAGTTTAAATAAATATACTAATTCACCCACATGGGCACACTAGCAGGAATAAAACAAACTAGAATCAGAGAGCATAATTGAGTTGTGTTAGTTAGATAAGGTTTCCAAACTATACATTTTGTTTTGTTTCATCTTCTATCCTAAAAAATGTATTGTGATACTTTACCCTGTTGCTAAGAAAACAAAACTTTAACTTATATTTCACTATTTAAACAGTTTGTTTTATGTGCTTTTGTCAGTTCTATTACATTTCCGAAAGCAGTTGAAATATTTTTATTTTTTTCTAGACAACTTGGAAAAGAGGGTGCACACTCCCTCAAGATTCTCTGATATATATTTGGGAAGGATGATATTGCCAGTCAATTGTTATATGAATGATTATTTCACACTTACTATGTGCTTAGCACAAACCTGAGTTCCAGATGTCACAGAAACACTATAATATGTGGCTCTACATTAAGAAATTCATGAGCTAATCTGCAAGACAAGCATACATGTATAATAACAAGAATTATGCCAGATAATGTGTAATTAGATACCAAAATGTGTAATATATACTGTAAGTGATGCAGTCTCAGTGAGGTCTAAAATACTTAAGAAATATGGCATGGGTGAAGTAGACCTTGATTTATACTCTAAAAAATGAGTAAGATTTACATAGATGAAAGGAATAGAAAGACTATTATTGTGAACCCTATCTTCGTCATAAATATATTTGCCCAACTTCACCTTTTCCATTTGAGTTGGCTTATGGTGCTCCTAATATACAGACATTATGTATTTCTGAATTTAAAGCTTTACATTTGTTATGAAATGTATTTTATCATTCTTATACTTAGAAAAAGCCTTCCATTTCCATAGTGTTAAATATTAACTTCAAATTTATTTTGAAAGTTTTGTTTTAACAATTGACTTTTTGATCTGTCAGTTTATTTTCAAATATTTTGTGATATAAGAACCTGCAATTTTTTAATATATTGATTTCCTACAATATTTTTGGTACTGATTCATTACATTTTAATTATTTGTTATGGATCCCTTTTTTACATGTTAAGTTTCAGTACATGTTAGGTTTTGTTTCAGTTAGATTACACTTTACCATTAATATGTCTTTATATTCTTGTATCAGAACAAATTTTTTTCCTTTTATTAAGTCCTATACACATAGATTATGAATACATTTATGCATAGGTGGAGTACAATGTGTTGATTTTTTATACAATTTGGTGTGCTTATATCAAACTAATTAATATAGCTTTCACCTCATTCACTTGATTATTGTGTTAAAATATTTATGTTCTATACTTCATAGATTTGATTTGTATCCTTGCAATATACTCCATATATGTGGTCCCATCATTTACCCTCCCTCTATCAAACCTCACTCCTACTCCCTTCCCCCTGCGTATTTCTCTCCTTCATCCTGGGCTATAATTGTGATCTACCTTTCATAAGAAAGTGTGAGTAAATATAAATTGGTTTCATAAAAGTACTGAGTACATTGGATACTTTTTCTTCCATTCTTGAGCTACTTTACTAAGAAGAATATGTTCCAGCTCCATCCATGTAAACATAAGAGGTAAAGTTTCCATCTTTACTTAAGGCTTCATAGTATTGAAAAAAAGCTTCTCTGAAGCAGACAGGCACATGATCTACAGACACATGAAAAAATGCTCATCATCTTTAATCATCAGAGAAATGCAAATCAAAACCACTTTGAGATATCATCTAACTCCTGTAAGAGTAGCCCACATAAAAAAATCTCAAAACTACAAATGTTGGACTGGATATCTAGAAAAGGGAATATTTGTGCATTGCTGGTGGGAATGCAAAGTAATATGGTCCTTTTGGAAAGAAGTTTGGAGAATACTTAGGGATCTAAAAATAGACTTGCCATTTGATCCCACTATTTCTCTACTAGGAGTATATCCAAAAGACAAAAAATCACTTTGTAACAAAAATATTTGCATCAGATTATTCATTGCAGCTCAATTCATAATTGCCAAGTCACAGAAGAAGCCTAAGTGCTCATTGACCCATGAATGCATTAATAAATTTTGGTATATGTATACCATGGAATACTATGCAAACCACTTTTAAAAATTATTTTATATAGGTAATATACTTTAGGATTTTGTTTTTCAGACATTTATTTGCTGTTTGGTCTGATGATTCCTTAGGAGGCATTGAAATAATTTTGTCAATAAACAAAAATTCACTGTGATTACTTTTTGCATTTTTTTCACTACTATGTTTCATTACTATTTGTTTCACTACTTTCAAGTATAATCATATCTCCTTACATGGAACCTATACTCTAGGGAAGTTGGATTGTTGTTATATTTTTGCTTTACTTTAATATATTTATTCATTCTTATTATTTTTTCATCTTTACCTACTGAAATTCTACCCATCCTTCAAGGCTAATTTCAACATTAACTCTTTTTTGTTTTTCTTCCTTCAACTTGCTTTATTTGACTTTGTCATGGTTGACCATATTTGCTGTTCTCTGGTTCTTTTTTTTTTTTTTA
>NW_003852552.1:3155439-3275334 GCF_000181295.1 Otolemur garnettii
ATCAAGGTGATGTTTGCTTCATAGAATGTGTTGGGTAATATTCCATCTTTTTTTATATTTTGGAAAAGGTTGAGTAGTATAGATACTAGTTCCTCTTTGAATGTTTGGTAGAATTCTGACATGAAGCCATCTGGCTTTTCTTTTTAGGGAGATTTTGTATAGTTGATGCTTTTTCGGAACTTAATATAGGCCTGTTCAACATTTCCACTTCATTCTGGCTAACTTTTGGGAGGTGATGTGCTTCCAAGTATTGGTTGATTTCCTTCATATTATCATATTTCTGGGAATAAAGTTTCCTGTAATATTCATTAAATATTTTTTTTAATTTCTAAGGGGTCTGTTGTTATTTCATCTTTACCATTTCTTACTGATGAGATTAGAGATTTTACTCTTTTTTTCGTGGTTAGGTTGGCCAAAGGTTTATCTATTTTAGTGACCTTTTCAAAAAGTCAGCTTTTTGATTTTTTTATCTGTTCTATAATTCTGTTATTTTTAATTTCATTTAATTCTCCTCTAATTTTGATTATTTCTTTTCTTCTGCTACATTTGGGATAGGAATGTTCTTCCTTTTCCAATTGCTTGAGATTTCCCATTAAGTTGTTAACTTCTTCTCTTTCCCTTCTCTTGAGGAAGGCTTGCAAATCTATGAATTTCCCTCTTAGGACTGCCTTTGCAGTATCCCAGAGGTTCTGATAACTCGTGTCTTCATTATTTTTTTGTTCTAAAAATTTGGTAATTTTCTTCTTGACCTCATCTCTGACCCACTTATCATTCAGCATAAGGTTACTCAGCTTCCATGTTTTTATATGAGGCTACAAAGTCCTGTTGTTACTGAGTTCTACTTTTATTCTATGATGGTCCAAGAAGATGCATGGAATAATTTCTTTTCTTTTAAATTTATTGAGGTTAGACTTATGACCTAAGATGTGATCAATTTTGAAGTATGTTCCATGGACAGATGAGAAAAATGTGTGTTAAGTTTTATTAGGATGAAAAGTTTTGTACATGTCTGTTACATCCAAAAGTTGAATAGTTAAATTTTAATCTAAAATTTCTTTGCTAAACTCCTTATTGGAGGATCTGTTCACCACTACCAAAGGAATGTTACAATCTCTGACTATGATGGAACTGAGAGAGATCAAGTTGCTCTTGCCAGTTAGCATATTTTTGTAAATTGAGGTGCATTCTGGTTGGGTGCATAGATATTGATAATTGAGATCTTGTCATATTGAGTATTACCCTTAACAAGTATAAAGTGGCCATCCTTGTCTTTGTTTACTTTTGTTGGTTTGAACCCTATTGTATCTGCTAATAAAATTGCAACACCTGCTTTTTTTCTTTTCTGCTTTCCATTTGCCTGGAATATAGATAACCATCCCTTTACCCTGAGTCTATATTCATCTTCTAACATAAGATGCGATTCTTTTTTTTTTCTTAGATGCGATTCTTGAACACAACAGATTTCCGGTCTGAGTTTCTGTATCCAATCAGCCCATCTGTGCCTTTTTAGAGGACCATTTATGCCATTCACATTGATTGAAATTATTGATAAGCCTGGTAAAATTTTGGGTATCAAGTTGTTCAAAATTCCAGTGGACATTTTTAATTCTTTTGCCACTGTGGAAGTTGGAATTTGATCAAAAGTTTCTGAATGAGTTTACTTTTGTGGTGGAGGATTGTACTGGACATCATGGAGGATAGGTTTGAGAATTTCCTGGAGAGCATGTTTAGTTATGGCAAATTTCTCCAGCATGTGAATGTTTTTAAAGTATTTAATTTCTCCATCATAGATGAAACTTAGTTTAGCTGGATACAGGATCCTGGGTTGGAAGTTATTTTTTTTTAAGGAGCTTAAAAGTTGATGACCATCCTCTTCTAGCATGAAAGGTTTTAGCTGGGAGATCTGCAGTCATCCTAATACTATTCCTCTTGTAGTTTAAAGTTTTCTTACATCTTACTACTTTCAGAAGTTTCTCTTTCATTTAAATTTAGTGAAGTTAATTATAGTGTGCCTGGGGGATGTCTTGTTCTGGGTTGAGTCATGATGGGGTTCTGAAACTATCTGTTATCTGAATTTCAGAATCTCTTGACATGTCTGGAAAGTTCTCTTTCAAAATATCATGAAGAAGAGCCTCACCGTTTCATGAAGCAACTTCATCACCTTCATGATTCCTATAAGGCAAATATTAGTTTTCTTTGAATTTTCCAAGATTTCTCTGAGAGAAAGACCCATTTTTGCTCTCCATTTCTTTTGATCCTTGTGCTCCTCTGCTTGTTCAAAAGCTTTGTCTTCAATGTCAGCAATCCTTTCTTCTGCCTGTTTCTCTATTATGGAGGGATTTCACCATATCTTTCAGATCTTTGAGGGCTGCAACCTCTTGTATCAGTGTTTCAAAATCTTTGGTCATTTTATCTTTGAAATCATTGAATTCTTGAGACAGCTTTTGAATAATTTCTTGAAATTCTATTCCCTCCTTTCTTCCATTCTGTTAATCTTATTTACTATCCAAATTCTCAACTCAATTTCTGACATCTCAGCCATCTGTTTATTGATGAAGTCTTCAATTGTATCTGCCCCATTTTTCCTTGGGCAAGTTGATCTACTCTGGTTATTCAAGTTGCCAGAGTTTTTCTACTGTTTCCACCCCATGCTGGGTTTACCTTGTTTGGAGACCTTATTGGAACCATTCAGTCAGTGGCTTCTTCTAGTTGCCCAGAGAGACAGGGTGTGTCTGTCATCTCCTAGTTTTCAGGTGCTGGGGGGGCTGGGGCACAGTTGAATGGCAGCACTTGTGTGGGAGCATGCATGGCCGGATCAGACCTTGTTCGGCCTGCCAGGGTGACTGGAGGTAGGAGACCAGCAGCAACTGGACCATTCCTATTTTGGCTCTGCTGGGGTGACTGGGAGGCAAGGAAACTGTAGCAATGGTGTGGGGTGTTCGTGCAGCTGGATCAGTCCTGGTTCGGCCCCTCCAGTGTTTTCAGGGGGCAGGGGAATGACAGAGGCTCCGCGGAGCACAAGAGTGGCCGAATCAGTCCTACTTCAGCCCTGCCGGGGCAACAGGGAGGGTAGCAGGGGAACAGCGGTGGCTGGATCAATCCTCATTCAGGCCTGCCAGGTCAGCCAGGGGGCAGGAGAATGGCAGCAGCTGGATCAGTCCTAGTTCACCCCCACTGGGGCGACCTGAGGGGAGGGGCAACAGCAGTGGCTAGATCAGTCCTAGTTCAGGCCCACTGGGGCGACTGAGGAGAAAGGGAGTGGCAGCTGCTGGAACATTCCTTGATCAGCCCTGTTGGGGCAACTGGGGGTTGGGGGAACAGCAGCAGCTGTGACAGGAATGTGCACAGCTGGGTCAGTCCTAGTTTGGCCCTGCCGGCAACCAGGAGACAGGGGAACTGCACCGGCTAGATCAGTCCTAGTTTAGCCCTGCTGGAGTAACTATGAGGGTGGTGGAATGGCAGCGGTGGCCCAGGGCACAGGCACGACCAGATCAACCCTAGTTCACCCTGCCAGGGTGACCAGGGGGCAGGAGAACAGCAGTGGCCGGATCAGTTCTAGTTCAGCTCCGCTGGGGCTACAGTGGAGGAGGGCACAGGGGAATGGGGAGAGGAGGACTCCTCCACTGCCACCCGCTGGATGTGGGAGGCACTAGCAAGCTGATCTGGGCCCTCCCAGAGCAGGAGCTCATAGCGGGGAACTTCTCTGCCACCACCGGCATGATGCACATGGCTCTAACAAACAGTTCTGGGCCGACCAGGAGCAGTAGACTCTCCTGCCATGACCCCTCAGGTTGCATGTGGCTCTAGCAAGCAGTTATGTGCCCACCCAACACAGGTGTCTGAAGCGGAACCCCTCCGTTGGCCCCCGTGGGGTGTGCATGTCTCTAGAAAGCAGTTTTGGGACTTCCTGGAATGGAGGACACCTCTACTGCTGCCCAAGGGATGACTGTGGCTCTAGCAAGCAGTTCTGGGCCTGCTCAGAGTCGGAGCCTGGAGCGGGGATCTCCTCTGCTACCTGTAGGGTGCGCAACTCTACCAAGCAATTCTGGGCCTGCCCAGAGTGAGGAACTCCTCCATTGCCACCTGCAGGGTGCACGTGGCTCTAGCAAGTAGTTCTGTGCCTGCCTGGAGTTGGGGGCTCTTCTGCGGCGACCCGCCACCTGCAGGAGGCATGAGGCTCTAGCAAGCAGTTCTGGGGCCTGCTTTGTACCTGTATTTTGTGTTCTCTTAAATGCTCTTCCTTGGATTTACAGCTTGCCGAACTTCTTTCTGGGCTCAGCTCCCTGTCTTTGGCTTCATAGATTCTGATTCCATCCAGTTTTTCTTCCTTTGCTCAGGAGCCTCTGACAAGGGTTGCTACCAGACAGCCATCTTCCCAGAATCCAACATTACTGCTTGATCTTTTTTTTTTTAATAGTAGCTATGTATATTAATGCAATTATGGGGTACAGTGTGGTGTTTTCATATACCCCTTGAACTTTAATGAAGTCTTTTGCTGATCATTCCATACCACGATATTTCCTTTTTATGTAACATCACTTGTTGCATTATTTTATAGTTGACTGGAAGATCTTTGAGAAAAGAGGCAGTTCAAGTTTATCTTTTGTTTCCCCAGCAACAACAAGAGTGCCCAGAATGTCCACCTTTGGAGTAAGGAGCCTAGGGAATCCTTAAACATACTACTTGGTACAGAATTTTTGCTAATATTATTGAAAATTCTGCCTCACTATTATATCTGCTAATAAAAACCATGGAAGCAGATGCTTGTAGAAGTAAGGATTTAAAATATCAGTAGATATAGATGTTATTGATATAGAAAAAGATATCTTTCACTGGCCTCTGACATTGGTGCCTGCTGTGGGAACCCTGTCCCCATGTGAATAAAAACAGCTGGGACACGGATTGAAGGTACAGCCTGCAAGAAGTGGGCTTCCCATAGGTGCAGGGAGAGCCCCGAGTAACCTCTGTCATGGTCCTTTATTGAAGTATTATACAACAGGTGTGGGGGCCCATGTACTAGGATAAATTGCTTAATGATTGCTAAGTGCTATTTTCCCATGGGATTGACTACCACCCTTTTGCACCACAAATGTCTAAGGTTCAACACCTGCTTTCTAATGAGCAACCAGTCTCATCTCATTAACACATGCAGTTGCTTGAGGCTTGTCTCCAGGCTGCCAAACATTTGCATGCTAACTAGGAGATTGTCTGACTCCCAGCACCTCCCTCAAGACCTGGTGGCCACTTCTACAAGTCTGGTGCTAGGTCTCTTACATATTCCCCCTTTTCATGTTTAAGATATTCTTGTACAGGGTAAGGGAGAAACCTGCAGTTGTCTGTCTCATCCATTGTCAGATCAGCTCTCCTTCTGGCTATGCAAAAATCACAGAATCATTAACAAAATTACAAATTTACATCAATGAAAACCAATGAAGGTAATTAACATAACTATATCAATGTGGCATTAAGTGGAGGAACTCTAAATCAATCCTCCTTGGAAACTCTAATTGTCATTAAGGAAAAAGGACACTGACCACTCCTAACTACTTCCTGCTGTGAATGGACAGTGTTATGAGGAAGGCAGTTAGAGGTTTTTCAGAGAAGGCTGATCCAGGGTTCACTGTAAACAAAAATCTGGGTTGATAATTTAAAACAGTGGTTCTCAACCTTCCTAATGACATGACCCTTTAATACATTTCCTGTAGGTCATTGAAAATCACTGATAGATACAGTATAGATACATACTGTTCATACATTTAAGTAAAGGCTAGATAATGGTATCTTTGAAAGGAAGGATAGGTTAAAACTATACAAATTAGATAAACAATTTGGACAATTTAATGAAAGTGCCATTTGCATGTAAAGAACATGTTCATCACTACAGAACCAAAGATTTAATACTCTTTTGTTTCTCTTGTTAGGGAGCAAGTATATTGTTCAGACAAGTAAGAAAATATATGAAACATTTGGGGGGAGGGGCAAGATGGCTGACAGGTACCAGCCTCTGACAGAAGTTCCTGTCCAGAGGGAAGGATAAAGTCCAGAAAATGCCCAACAAAGTTGAAGACTAGGAGCCCAGCCGAGAGAGAAGAGTGATATCTGCAGGACACCTCTGCTGAGGCAAGTTGTGACTCCTAGAAAATAATCTACAGGTACATAATACATCCCAAAGGAAAAGTATCTGTCCCCTCCTCCAAGAAAGTTGTGCTTTTCTCTTTGTTTTCTCTTTGTCTGCTCCTGTAAGATTCCTACAGGTGGCAGTGAACTGAGGACCTATTATCTCAGCCCACATGTGAGAGCTACAGGAAGTGGAATCTAATTCCCCAGAGGGACCATGCTGAGACTCCGAACACCTTCTCACTGGGCAGAAAAATTGAACTAACGTTTTCACTGCCATTTTGAACTTCCAGTCCACCCTTCCTCCCTTACCTGCAGAGACAGTGAGAGGAGGCCCAAGAGCAGCATCCCCCCACCCCTGCAGAACCAAGTAACTTGTCCCAGCCTTGCAGCAGGAGAATAGCTTGAGCCACACATTCTTCATGCAGCTGATAGCACTCTGTGCTCTGGGTACTCCTGTGGGGCATCTCCAGGACTGATGAGCCATGTGTTCCTGGCACACTAGGCCTGGTGGCCCGAGAACTGTGAGAGGACGGTCATTTGAGAGGGAACCACACTGGAGTGGTGGTACCCTGAGGCAAAAACCAGCAGCCAAAGCAGCTAGACTAATAAGGCTCACACCCCTGAGGCTTTTCTGGACAGACAAGCCGTGTCACTCCTGGAAAACAGAGTAAGCTGGCATCTTCTCCGGTGGCAGAGACTGATGGAAACATTTTGGGACAGTCTTCAAATGGTACAAAATCAACATGGGATGGAATCAGTGGAAAAATTTGGTAACCTGAATAACCAGAGTAGATCAACTCTTCCAAGGAAGGATAAGGCAAATCCAATTGATGATCCCATCCATAAACAGATGGCTGAGATGTCAGAAATTGAGTTCAGAATGTGGATTTGAAATAAGATAAACAGAATGGAGGAATGGAGGGAATTAGAATTTCAAATTATTCAAAAGCTGTCTCAAGAATTCAATGATTTCAAAGATAAAATGATCAAAGATTTTGACACACTAAGGCAAGAGGTTGCAGCCTTCAAATATCGGAAAAATACGGTAGAATTCCTCCATAGCAGAATGCAACATGCAGAAGAAAGGATCTCTGACATTGAAGATAAATCTTCTGAAAGCACCCAAATTCTCAAAGATGAAGAGAAATTGAGAACAAAAACAGATCGCGCTCTCAGAGAGCTCTGAGATAATGTGAAGAAAACTAATATTTGCCTTGTAGGAATCCCTGAAGGTGTCAAAATTGCTTCCCAAAACACAGAGGCTCTTCTTCATGAAATTATGAAAGAGAACTTTACAGACTTGCCAAGAGATTCTGAAATTCAGAGAGCAAACAGATTCAGAACCCCAGCACAACTCAACCCAAACAAGACACTCCCCAGGCACATCATAATCAACTTCACTAAAGTTAATAAGAAAGAGAAAATAATGAAAGCAGTTAGACGTAAAAAAACCATAACCTACAAGGGGAAGAATATTAGAATGACTATAGATCTCTCTGCTGAAACCTTTCAGGCTAGAAGAGGATGGTCATTGAAGTTTAATCTCCTAAAAGAAAATAATTTTCAACCCATGATCCTGTATCCAGCTAAACTGAGTTTCATTTTTGATGGAGAAATCTCTTTAATGACATTCACATGTTGAAGAACTTTGCCATAACTGAACCAGTTGTCCAGGATATTCTCAGACTTATCCTCCATAATGGCCAGCCCAATCCTCCACCACATAAGTAAACTCACACAGTAAATTTTGATCAAATTCCAACTTCCACAGTGGCGAAAGGATTAAAAATGTCCAATGGACTTTTGAACAACTTGATACACAAAATTTTACCAGGCTTATCAATATTCTCAATCAGTGTGAATGGCTTAGATTACCCTTTAAAGAGGCACAGGCTGGCTGACTGGATACAAAAACTCAGGTCAGATATCTGCTGCATATAAGAATCTCATCTTACCTTAAAAGACAAATATAGACTCAGGGTGAAGGGATGGTCACCTATTTTCCAGGCAAATGGAAAGCAGAAAAAAGCAGGAGTTGCAATTTTATTCATAGATACAACAGGCTTTAAACAACCAAAGTAAACAAGAATAAGGAAGATTACTTTATATTTGTTAAAGGTAATACTCAATATGATGAGATTTCAATTATCAATATTTATGCAACCAACCAGAACGCACCTCAATTTATGAGAGATACTCTAATAAGCATGAGCAAGTTGATTTCTTGCAGCTCCATCATAGTCAGAGATTTTAATACTCCTTTGGCAGTGCTGCATAGATCATCCAATAAGAAGCTTAGCAAAGAAATTTTAGATTTAAACTTACCCATTCAGCATTTGGATTTAATGGACATCTACAGAACATTTCATCCTAACAAAACTGGATATACATTTTTCTCATCAGTCCATGGAACATACTCTAAAATAGATCTTATTTTAGGTCACAAGTCTAACCTCAGGAAATTTAAAAGAATAGAAATTACTCCTTGCATCTTCTCAGAACGTCATGGCATAAAAGTTGAACTCAATAAAAACAAGACCCTGCAGACTCATACAAAAACATGCAAGCTAAATAACCTTATACTGAATGATAGGTGGGAGACGAGATCAAGAAGAATCTACCAAATTTTTGGAACAAAATGATAATGAAGATACGAGTTACCAGAACCTCTGGGATACTGCAAAGGGAGTCCCAAGAGGGAAATTTATAGCACTGGAAGCCTTCCTCAAGAAAACTGAGAGTGATGTGGAGCAAAATGGCGGAGGGGATGCATCCCTGGGTCAACTCTCCTCACGATTTCAGGTGAGAATGGGGAGCTGGATCTTTCCCCACATGGAATGCTGGCATGGACATGCAGCACAGGGCGTGCAACAAGGAGGTGAATTGCTGGATGGGAAGTGTAGCCCAGAACTATGATGTCTGCCAGAAAAAACTCAGGGCAGCAGCTGAAACGGAAACAGCTGTGACCAGTGGCACCAGGTCCATGGCTAGCACCCTGAGAGGCAGAAACCAATCCTTCCCCCACGAAGAACTTCTGTGCCCAATACATAGGCAGTTTGGATGTTTCTCAAGAGAGTGGTGAGGTGTGGACTCCCAAGAGGAATTTGGCAGCCAGAAAGGGGAGCCATTTGGACTCAGTTTGGGGTGTCAGGGATCTAGGCAATCAGATAGAAATTTGCGGGGAAGGGACTCCGCTCAGGAACCAATCCACTCTGTAATTTTGGAAGTCTATGTGGAGCTGCACTGATGCGGCGACACACAGGGGAAATTGATTCCCTTCTACAAACACTGAAAAGTCTTTTGTGTGTGCCGCCAAGGGAACCAGAGGAAACCAGATCCTTACCCCCATAGAAATGGTCTGAAAGTGGGAGGCACAAAAAGCACCCAGACCGTTGCCCACAGACCATAATTCTGTTCCAGGGGAAACTAGCAATTGAGTGGAAAATCTGGTGAAGTGTGGACTCGTGTGCTGAGTTTGGAGGACAGATAGGAGTGGGTGGCCAGCCAGAAGCCAGATGTAATGTAAAACTCCAATTATGGTATCTCCATAACACCCCTCGCAGGAGGGTGGAGAGGTCAATCTCACCTGCAGCCAGCCATCTGGCATCTGAAGCTGGTCCAGGATGTCCTACACTTTACAGGAACTGTTGTAGGGAAAATCTGTGCAACCTGCCAGCAAAGACCCCCCTCCTTTTTTTTCTTTTTTTTTTCTTTTTTGGTTTTAGCCTGGGAAACACTTACAGCGCCACCTGCTGTCTAGAAAGTATATTGCGGCATAACTATTCCCATTAAACTGGAACTCCACCACATTTATAAAGGGGTTTGTTTGTATGTATTCAAAAAAACAGTATTTTTCTTAGTGGTGCCTTCCTTTTATTTTCTTTTCTTATTTTTATTTCTTTATTTATTTTTTCTATCATTTTATGACCACCATTTTTGTGGTTATCTTTTATTACTACTATCTTTTTGTTGTTGTTGTTGGTTGGTTGGTTGGTTGGTTTGGTTTTCTTTTTTGTCTGTTTGTTTATTTGTTTCTGATTGTTTGGGCATCAGTGTGCTTGTGTGTCTGGTAGCATCTTAGTCTGTTTATTTGTCCACTTGGTTTCTATGTGTTTTGTACTTTGCTAAATTCTCGGGTTGGCTATATTCCCTAACTACAATTTTCACAGTCAATAAAAATATGGAGGAACAGGGGATGAGGGCTGACTGTAGCTAGTTTTAAACATAAACTCCAGTTCAGGGAGAGAGATAACTGCCAGAAAGAACCCAACAAAGCAGAAGGAGAGCCAAGCTCAGAGACGAGATAGATAAATGCACGTCTTCCCCACCGAGGCAAACCACGACTTCAAGAAAACAAATTCCAGGTTTAGATTGAGTCCAGGAGGAATATTCTCCAACTCCCATTGAGTGCCTGAGGCAGATAGGCTTCAACTATCTCTGCCGGCTGGTGACAAAGAGTGGTCACCGAATGGAGGAGGTATTGACTTTACTTGGACTCTGGCAGGCACAAAACCCTGACACACTCATTGATTTTACTTGGACTTTAGCAGGCACAAAACTCTGACTCACTCCATTATTGGACATGGCTGGGTTACAGAGTCTGGGTTAACAGAGAGTGGTAGTGGGGTTACTAGAGACTGAGGTTACTAGTGTCTGGTGGCAAAGGACGAGTAAGGAGGAGAAAGAGACATCAGCCTCCTTACTCCAAATTGTTTACTGAACAGGTCTTTCTGTCTCCTCAGAGCATCAGAGCGAGCCACACTTGAGCTACTAGTAGACTCCTATTAGCTAGTTGCTGGAGACCTTGTGATCTTTCCAAACAGGGAGTGGATACTGATCAGGTCAACAGGTTTGGATCTCTTGACTTGGGCAAATTAACTGGTGATTTAGGGAGAATCTCTGATTCTTTCTGGATTTTCTCAGGCCTAAATTGTCTTTAGGTGGAACATTCTAAAGCTGTCACTGAGTACCTGAGACAGTCAGGCCTCAGCTCCCTTTGCTGGTGGGGTCTAAGAGCAGTAACCAGGTAAAGCTGGCATTGACTCTACTTTGATGCTGGCAGACATAAAGCCCTGCCACATTTGCTTATTAGGCAACTGGGTCACAGCCCTGCAGGGTCTCCAGTGACTGGGTGTGATGAAGTACATGATGAGGAAGGAGGCATCAACTTTCCTAAAATAATTTATTTGCTGACACCACAGAACACCAGAGCATGTCATACCTGAGCTGCCAGGAGACCCCTGCTATACAGTAGCCACAGACCACTTGAAATCCCCCACTTGAGACTAGTGTTGACTGGGACACTTGATTTAGATCTCTTGAACTGGGCCAATCACCTGAGAAATATCTAGAGCGATACCCTGGGGGTGTGGCTGAGGGAAGGTGTGGTTTTCCTTTACCAACTATTGCCTGCGAGGGGAGGGGTGACTTAATCACTGATATTTCTCCACAGCCGAGATCATAACCCAGAGTAACTGATTTTCTAAGGTAGAACAGAGACCAGTTGAAAATAACATAGAGACACGCAGAACCCCAGGCTCTCAGACCGTAGCATTATACGCATCCTTGGCAAAGCTCTAGGGGAAAAGGTAAAGACACTAGTCCCAGACTTTGCCCAAAAAGGCTAGTAAAATACTACTCCCAGAGCCCCCAACCCAACTTCCTCTTACCTGCTCACTTAGCCAAATAGAGTAAATCCAGCATGGGGCAGAGTCAGCGGAAAAACTCCCATAGTAGGAATAACCAGAATAGATCAACCCATCCAAAGAAGGATGTGGCAGAGGTATCTGAAGATCCAACTCATAAAGAGATGGCTGAGATGACAGAAATTGAGTTCAGAATGTGGATAGTAAATAAGAATAATAGAATGGAAGAAAGGAAGGAGCTAGAACTTCAAGAAATTATTCAAAAAATGTGTCAAGAAATTATTCAAAAGATGTCCCAAGAGATTATTCAAAAGATGACTCAAGAATTCAACAATTTCAAAAATAAAATGATTAAAGATTTTGAAACTTTTAGGCAAGAGTATGCAGGCCTCAAATATTTGAAAAACAAGGTGGAATCTCTTCATAACAGAGTGGAACAGACTGAAGAAAGGATCTCTGACATTGAAGACAAAGCTTTTCAACAAGCCCAAGAGCGGAAGGATGAAAAGAAATGGAGAGCAAAAATGGATCTTTCTCTCAGAGAGCTCTGGGATAATTTGAAGAAAACTAATATTTGCCCTATAGGAATCCCTGAAAGCGATGAAACTGCCTCACAAAACACAGTGGCTCTTCTTCATGAAATTTTGAAAGAGAATTTTCCAGACATGCCAAGAGATTCTGAAATTCAGATAGCAGATAGTTTCAGAACCCCAGCATGACTCACCCAAACAAGACATCCCCCAGGCACATCATAATTAACTTCACAAAAGTTAATATGAAAGGGAAAATTCTGAAAGCAGTCAGATGCAAGAAAATCATAACCTACAAAGGAAAGAGTATTAGAATGACTGCAGATCTTCCTGCTGAAATCTTTCAAGCTAGAAGAGAATGGTCAGCAACTTTTAATCTCCTAAAACAAAACAACTTCCAACCCAAGATCCTATATCCAGCTAAACTGATTTTCATCTACAATGAAGAAATTAAATACTTTAATGACATCCACATGTTGAAGAAATTTGCCATAACTAAATCAGCTCTGCAGGAAAATTTCAAACCTATCTTCCATAATGACCATTGCAATTCCCCACTCCAAAAGTAAACTCACCCAGAAACTTTTGCTCAAATTCCAACTTCCACAGTGGCAAAAGGGTTAAAAATGTCTCCTGGATTTTCGAGCAACACAAAGACCAGTATCTTACCAGGTCTTTCAATAATTTCAATCATTGTGAATGGCCTAAACTGCCCTTTAAAGAGACACAGACTGGCTGATTGGATATAGAAACTCAGACCAGATATCTGTTGTGTTTAAAAAACACATATTACTTTAAAAGATATATACAGACTCAGGGTGAAGGGATTTTCATCTATATTCCAAGCAAATTGAAACCAGAAAAAAAGCAGATGTTGCAATTTTATTCACAGATACGTTAGGGTTTAAACCTACAAAAACAAGCAAAGATAATGATGGCAATTTTATATTTGTCAAGGGTGATACCCAAGATGATGAGATTTCAATTATCAATATCTATGCACCCAACCAGAATGCACCTCAATTTATAAGAGATACTCTAAAAGACATGAGCACCATGATCTCTCCCAGCTCTATCATAGTCGGAGATTTTAATACTCCTCTGGCATTGTCAGATGGATCCTCCAATAAGAAGCTTAGCAGGGAAATTTTAGATTTAAATTTAACTATTCATCTTTTGGACCTAACTGATATCTACAGAACATTTCATCCAAACAAATATGAATGCACATTTTACTTTTCAGTCCATGGAACATACTCCAAAATCAATCACATCTTAGGCCATAAGTCTAACCTAAGTAAATTTAAAAGAATAGAAATTATTCCATGTATGTTCTCAGATCATCATGGAATAAAAGTTGAACTCAGTAAAAACAGGAATCTGCAGTCTCATCCAAAAACATGGAAGCTAAGTAACCTTATGCTGAATGATAGATGGGTCAGAGATGAGATCAAGAAGAAAATTACCAAATTTTTCGAAAAAAAAATGATAATGAAGACACGAGTTGTCAGAACCTGTGCGATAATGCAAAAGCAGGCCAAAGAGGGAAATTTATAGCTCTGCAAGCTTTCCTCAAGAGAATGGAAAGAGAAGAAGTTAATAACTTAATGGGACATCTTAAGGAACTGGTAAAGGAAGAACAGTCCAATCCCAAACCCAGTAGAAGAAAAGAAATAACCAAAATTAGAGCATTAAATGAAATAGGGGAAAAAAAGGATTATGGAACAGATCAATAAATCAAAAAGTTGGTTAATAAAATAGATAAACCTTTGGCCAACCTAACCAAGAAAAAAAGAGTAAAAACTCTAATCTCATCAATCAGAAATGGTAACAATGAAATAACAACAGACCCCCTAGAAATTCATAAAATCCTCCATGTATGTTATAAGGAACTTTATTCCCAGAAATATGAAAATCTGAAAGAAATTGACCAATACTGGGAAGCATGCCACCTCCCAAAACTTAGTCAGAGTGAAGTGGAAATGTTGAACAGGCGTATATCAAGTTCTGAAATAGCATCAGCTATACAAAATCTTCCCAAAAAGAAAAGCCCGGGACCAACGGCTTCACGTAAAAATTCTACCAAACCTTTAAAGAGGAACTAGTACCTATATTCTTCAACCTTTTCCAAAATATTAAAAAAGATGGAATACTGCCCAACACATTCTATGAAGCAATCATTACCTTGATTCCCAAACCAGAAAAATACCCAGCAAGAAAAGAAAATTATAAACCAATATCACTAAGGAATATTTTGTGAAAATATTTAACAAGATCCTAATGAACAGAATCCAGGAACACATCAAAAAAATTATACACCACCACCCATTGGGTTTTATCCCAGGATCTCAAAGATAGTTCAACATACCTAAATCTATAAATGTAATTCATCACATAAACAAATAAAAAAACAAAGACCATATGATTCTCTCATTTGATGCAGAAAAAGCTTTTGATAATATCCAGCATCCCTTCATGATCAGAGCACTTAAGAAAATTGGTATTGAAGGGACATTTCTCAAGTTGATAGAGGCCTTCTATAGTAAACCCACAGATAATATTATAATCAATGAAGTTAAATTGAAATCATTTCCACTCAGATCAGGAACCAGGCAAGGTTGCCCATTGTCCCCATTGCTATTTAACATTGTAATGGAAGTTCTAACTATTGCAATTTGGGAAAAAAATGGCAATTAAGGGTACCCATATAAGAACAGAAGAGTTAAAACTTTCACTTTTCACAGATGATATGATTGTATATCTGGGAAACACCAGGGACTCAAATAAAAAACTCTTAGAAGTTGTAAAGAAATATAGTGGTGTATCAGGATACAAAATCAACACTCATAAATCTGTACCTTTATATATACTAACAGCAGCCAAGCTGAAAAAACAGTCAAGGACTCTATTCCATTTAAAGTAGTGCCAAAGAAGATGAAATATTTGGGAGTATATGTAACCAAGGATGTGAAATATCTCTCTAAAGAGAACTATGAAACTCTAAGAAAAGAAACAGCTGAAAATGTTAACAAATGGAAAAAAAATACCATGCTCATGGCTAGGAAGAATCAACATTGTTAAAATGTCCATATTACTCAAAGAAATATATAATTTTAATACAATCCCCACTAAAGCTCCACTGTCATACTTTAAAGATCTTGAGAAAATAATACTTCATTTTATATAGAATTCGAAAAAACCTCTAATAGCCAAGACATTACTCAGGAATAAAAACAAAGCAGGAGTAATAATGCTACCAGAACTCAGACTATACTATAAGTTGATAGTGCTTAAAACAACATGGTATTGGCACAAAAACAGAGAGGTAGATGTATGGAACAGAATAGAAAGCCAACAGATGAATCCAGCTACCTATCCTTACCTCATCTTTGATAAACCAGTTAAAAATATTGAGTGGGGAAAAAATTTCCTATTTAACAAATGGTGCTGGGTGAAGTGGCTAGCAAATTGTATAAGATTGAAACTGGATCCACACCTTTCACCATTAACTAAGAAAGATTCTCATTGAATTAAAGATTTAAAATTAAGACATGAAACCATAAAAATACTAGAAGAAAGTGAAGGGAAAACACTTGAAATAATCGGCCTGGGCAAATTTTATGAGATGGACTCCATGGGCAATTGAAGCAACATAAAAAATACACTATTGGGACCTGATATAACTAAAGCACTTCTGCACAGCCAAGAACACAGTAAGTAAAGCAAGCAGACAGCCCTTAGGTTGGGAGAAAATATTTGCAGGCTATGTCTGCGACAAAGATTTAATAACCAGAATCCATAGAGAACTCAAATGCATTAGCAAAAAACAAAAAAACAAAAACAAACAACAACAACAAAAAAAAAACAAGTGATCACCTCACAGGGTGGGCAAAGGACTTAAAGAGGAATTTCACTAAAGAAGATAGACGTGCGGCCTATAGATATAGGAAAAAAGGCTCACCAAACTTATTCATTAGAGAAATGCAAATCAAAACTACTTTGAGATACCACCTAACTCCAGTAAGATTAGCCCATATCACAAAATCACAAAACCAGAGTTGCTGGCGTGGATGTGGAGAAAAGGGAACACTTCTACACTGCTGGTGGGATTGCAAACTAGTATGTTCCTTTTGGAAAGACGTCTGGAGAACACTTAGAGAACTAAAAATTGACCTGCCATTCAATCCTACAGTTCCTTTATTAGGTATATACCCAGAAGATCAAAAATCACATTACAATAAAGATATTTGTATCAGAATGTTTATTACAGCCCAATTCATAATTGCCAGGTCATGGAAGAAGCCCAAGTGCCCATCGATCCAAGAATGGATCAATAAACAGTGGTATGTGTACACAATGGAATACTATACAGCCCTAAAGAAAGATGGAGACTTTACGTCCTTCATGTTTACATGGATGGAACTAGAAAATGTTCTTCTTAGCAAAGTATCACAAGAATGGAAGAAGTATCCAATGTACACATCCCTACTATGAAACTAATTTATAGTTCTCAATTGAAAACTACAATCTAATTCTACCTCAAGAATATGGGGAGGGGGTGGAGGAAGGGAGGGGAGAAGTGCAGCTGGGTGGAGGGAGGGTGATTGGAAAGATCACCTCTATGGTATGTCTTACAAGGGTATAAGTGAACCTTTCTAAAACTAGAGTACACATGTCTTAACACAATAACTAAGTAAATGATGTAAAGTCTATGTTAAACAGTTTGATGAAAATATTTCAAATTGTCTATGAAAACACTACACTGTACCCCATGTTTGCATTAATGTACACAGTTATCATTTAATAAAAAAAAAAAGAAAACTGAAAGAGAGGAAGTTAACAACTTAATGGGACATCTCAAGCAAGTAGAAAATGAAGATCAATTCAATCCAATTCTCAGCAGAAGAAAAAAAAAATAAACAAAAATAGAGCAGAATTAAATAAAATTGAAAACAAAAGGATTATACAACAGATCAATAAATCAAAAAGTTGGTATTTTGAAAAGGTCGACAAGATAGATAAACCTTTGGCAAACCTAACCAAGAAGGAGTTAAATCTCTAATTTCATTAATCAGAAATGGTAAAGATAAAATAACAAAAGATCCCTCAGAAATTAAAAAAAAAATGTAAGTTAATATTAAAAGGAAATTTATTCTCAGAAATATGAAAATCTGAAAGAAATCGACCAATACTTGGAAGCAGGCCACTTTCCAAGACTTAGACAGAATGAAGTGGAAATGTTGAACAGGCCTATATAAAGTTCTGAAATAGCATCAACTATACAAAATATCCCTAAAAAGAAAAGCCGGGGACCAGATGGCTTCACGTCAGAATTCTATCAAACCTTTAAAGGGGAACTAGTACCTATACTGCTTAAACTTTTCCAAAATACAGAAAAAGACAGAATACTACCCAACACACTCTATGAAGCAAACATCACCTTGATACTCAAACCAGGAAAAGACCCAACAAGGAAAGATAATTACAGACCAATATCACTAATGAATATTGATGCGAAAATATTCAACAAGATCCTAACAAACAGAACCTAGCAACACATCAAACAAATTATACACCATGAACAAGTGGGTTTTATCCCAGGATCTCAAGGTTGGTTCAACATACATAAATCTGTAAATGTAATTCATCACATAAACAAATTAAAAAACAAAGACCATATGATTCCCTTAATTGATGCAAAAAAGCTTTTGATAATATCCAGCATCTTTTCATGAGCAGAACACTTAAGAAATTTGGGATAGAAGAAACATTTCTCAAATTGATAGAGGCCATGTACAGCAAACCTACAGCTAATATCATACTGAATGCAGTTAAATTGGAATCATTTCCACTGAGATCAGGAACCAGGCAAGGTTGCCCATTGTCTCCATTGCTCTTTAACATTGTAATGGAAGTTTAGTCATCGTAATTAGGGAAAAAAAGGCAATCAAGGTATCCACATGGGATCAGAAGAAATTAAACTTTCATCCTGTGTAGATGATATGATTGTATACCTGGAAAACACCAGGGATTCTACTACATAGCTCTTAGAAGTGATCAAGGAATACAGTTGCGTCTCAGTTTACCAAATCAATAATCACAAACCGGTAACATTTATATATACCAACCACAGTCAAGCTGAAAAAACTGTCAAGAACACTATTCAGTTCACAGTAGTGCCAAGGAAGATGAAATATTTCAGAAGTTACTTAACAAAGAATGTGAAATATCTCTATAAAGAGAACTATGAAACTCAAAGAATGGAAATACCTGAAAATGTATACAAATGGAAAAACATACCATGCTCATGGCTGGGAAGAATTAACATTGTTAAATGTCCATACTACCCAAAGCAATATATAATTTTAATGCAATCCCTATTAAACTTCCATTGTCATATTTTAAAGATCTTGAAAAAATAATACTTTGTTTTATATGGAATCAGAAAAAAACCTCGAATAGCCAAGGCATTACTCAGAAATAAAAATAAAGCAGGAAGAATCACATTATCAGACAGACTATACTATAAATCCATAGTGATCAAAACATTATGGTATTGGCACAAAAACAGAGAGGTAGATGTATGAACAGAATAGAGAACCAAGAGATGAACCCCACTACTTACTATTATTTGATCTTTGACAAACCAATTAAAAACATTGAGTGGGGAAAAGACTCCCTATTTTGCAGATGGTTCTGGGCGAACTGGCTGGCGACATGCAAAAGACTGAAACTAGACCCACACTTCTCACCACTAACTAAGATATACTCTCACTGGATTAAAGATTTAAACTTAAGATCTGAAACTATAAAAATACTGGAAGAAATTGTAGGGAAAACACCAGAAGAAATCTGCCTGGGTGAAAATTTTATGAGGAGTTGGGCAGTTGAAGCAATATCAAAAATATACAACTGGGACCTTATCAAATTAAAAAGCTTTTGCACAGCCAAGAACATGGTAAATAAAGCAAGCTGACAACCCTCAGAATAGGAGAAGATATTTGTTGGTTCTGTTTCACACAAAGGTTTCATAACCAGAATCCACATAGAACTCAAATGTATTAGTAAGAAGAAAACAATGATCCCATCTCAGGGTGGGCAAGAGACTTGAAGAGAAACTTCTCTGAAGAAGACAGGTGCATGACCTATAGATATATGAAAAAATGCTCACCATCCTTAATCATCAGAAAATTGCCAATCAAAACCACTTTGAGATATCATCTAACTCCAGTAAGATTAGCCCATATCACAAAATCCCAAAACCAGAGATGCTGGCATGGTTGTGGAGAAAAGGGAACACTTCTGCACTGCTGGTGGGATTGCAAACGTATATGTTCCTTTTGGAAAGGGATCTGGAGAACACTTAGAGAACCAAAAGTAGACCTGCCATTTGTTCCTATAATTCCTCTACTAGGTGTTTATCCAGAACACCAAAAATCATACTACAATAAAGATATTTGTATTAGAATGCTAATTGCAGCCCAATTCATAATTGCTAGGTCATGGAAGAAGCCCAAATGCCCATTGATCCACGAATGGATCAATAAATTGTGGTATATGTACACCATGGAATACTATGCAGCCATTAACAAAGATGGAGACTTTACCTCCTTCATGTTTACATGGATGGAGCTGGAAAATATTATTCTTAGCAAAATATCTCAAGAATGGAAGAAAAAGTATCCAATGTACTCAACCCTACTATGAAACTAATTTGTAGCTTGCATTGGAAAGCTATAGCCCAATTTTCACCCAAGAATATGGGGAAAGGGAGAGGTAGGGGAGGGGAGGTGGAAGAATAGGTGGAGGGAGGGTGATTGGTGGGATCACGTTTATGGTGCATCCTATCAGGGTACATGTGAATCTCTGTAGAATATGAATGTCTTAACACAATACCTAAGAAAATGATGTGAAGGCTATGTTAACCAGTTGGATGAAAGTATTTCAAATTGTGTATAGAAATAGCACACTGTACCACATGATAGTATTCATGTACACAGCTATGATTTAACAAAAAAAATATGAAACATTCTTTAACTACAATTTCAGCTTCTTCTTACTAAATACAGGTCTATTCAGGTTATTTCTTCAATGCTCTTTCGTAGTTTGTATATTATAAGGAATTCGTTTATCTCTAATTTGCTAAATATACAGATTTAGAGCTGGTCTTAGTGTTTTGTACTTATCCTTTTAATATTCTATTCAGTAGGTAAAGGCTAACTCATCCTATAAATCTGAAAACATTTTTAATGCACTCAAGAGAGTTATGCTAGAAACTTTTAACTTTCCAGATGAAGTAGAATGATGTTGAAGTATTACTTCTTAGTATCTTTTTTTTTTTTTTTTGAGACAGAGCCTCAAGCTGTCACCCTGGGTAGAGTGCCGTGGCCTCACAGCTCACAGCAACCTCCAACTCCTGGGCTTAAGCGAGTCTCCTGCCTCCGCCTCCCAAGTAGCTGGGACCACAGGCGCCCGCCACAACGCCCGGCTATTTTTTGGTTGCAGCCATCATTGTTGTTTGGCGGGTCTGGGCTGGGGATTCAAACCCGCCACCTTAGGTGTATGTGGCTGGCGCCTTAGCCGGTTGAGCTATAGGTGCCGAGCCTGAGCTATAGGTGCCGAGCCGCTTCTTAGTATCTTAAGTCTCCCATTCTGTTTAAATTGCATCAATCTCAAATTATATTTAGTATGAGCCAACATGCCAAGTCAAATTATTGCAAAAGATTACATAAACAAGCAACATTAGTCAGAGATGTGTTTTGCTAACCATCAACCAATTAGGTAATCGCAAAAAATAAACATCTACAGACATGTAATTGGATGTTACTTAGAAAATCCTTAAGACTGGCAAGGTCTCTTGCTTATGTTGAGGTCTGATACAGTGTGCAGACAGCCACTGCCTCTCTTGATGTTCTGTAATGACATGAGCAAAACCTCGACCCTAATGTAGCACATTACCAAGTTCTCATTCTGAAATATCAAATTTATAGAAAATAGGTTGTTTAAATCCCCATGCTTGCTTTTTTTTTTGTTTTTTTTTTGTCTTTGGGCCCCAGGTTGGGCCCAACTGATAGTTTTCCTACGGTGTAGGTGCTCCATTCCCATCAAATTGAAAGCAGCATTCTTTTGCCTAATGGAACCCCTTTTTGCACCTGAGGCATATACCCAGGGTTACATTATCACTGAAAGAGATTACTTTCCTCATTGGTATTCTGATTTCCTTTCTTTTTCCAATACTCTTTTCTCATATGGCCTCGCTTTCTACATTTATTGCATTTAGTAGTTTTAACTGTGAGTCCATTCATCTGGTCTTCCAATTGTTCAATATGGGTTGCCATAGTATTTATTAAAGTATTTCCTTGTCTATTAACATTTGTATCACATTCTCCCTCTTCTGAGGAGGAACTAGAAGGAATTTCATAAGTTTTGTATCTTTTAATTTTGGGGATTTTATTCAGTTTTTCATCATGTGTTTCACTGATGAGCACAAGTGGTAATTAACAGGAGGACACAGGGTTTATAGTCTCCTATTCTCTTAACTCTTTCTTTTGTCTCTTAACCTTATGTATTATCTCATTACCCTCTTTATCAGTTTTGACTTGTTGCTACTCTGTGGTCAGGAAATTACTCATTGTTTCTTTTACTTTTTTCCAAAAGGTCTAACTACTTTGTAGGAATTCCTTTAGTTTAAAGAATGAGATCTCACAATTTGACAGACTAACAAACACAGACACATCATCACTGAGATGAACAAAATGACTTGACATACACACTACTGTTTCCCAAAGGTCATGCTACTTTGTATGAGTTTTCCTTTGGTTACTTTCCCTACTGTTTGTCAAAGGTGTAACTACTTTGTATGAGTCTTCCTTTGGTTACTTTTCTTTTTATCAAAAGGTGACATTTAATCCAAGTGTGCCTCCCCTTTGACTAGAAGATGCCAAAGTTCTCACTTTACCCAAGCACAGCTCCCCCTTTGTCTGAAAGAAGCTAAAGTTCTCACTTAATCCAAGTGCAGTTCCCTCTATGCCCAAAAGAGGCTAAAGGTCACACTTAACCCAAATGCAATTTCCCCATTGTCTGAGTGTGGTTTCTCCTTCAAAGCCAAAGGTCACACTTAATCCAAGTGCAACTATCCCTTTGTCTAATACTCCCTCTTGCCATTTACCAAATGTTTCAGTTACTCTGAGTGTGGTATCCCTTTCCCTCCCAGATCCTGATGACTATGCCATTTGTCAGTGCCCGCTGTGGGCACCCCATCCCCATGTGAATAAAAATAGCCAGGACACTGGTTGAAGGTACAAACTTGCAAGAGGTGGGCTTCCCATAGGTGCAGGGTAACCTCTGTCATGGACTTTTATTGAATCATTATATAACAGGTGTGGGGGCCCACATACTAGGATCACTTGCTTAATGATCACTATGTGCTATTTCCTGACAGGCTCAACTCTCACCCTGTTACACCACAAATGTCCAAGGTTCAACACCTGCTTGCTAATGAGCAACTGATCTCATCTCATTAATGCATTCAGTTGCTTGAGGCTTGTCTTCAAGCTGCCAGACATCTCCATGCTAGGTAGGAGATTGTCTCACTCCCAGCCCTTCCCTCAAGAACCAGTGACCACTTTTGCAAGCCTGGTGCTTGGTATCCTACACTCAGAGTTCCCTGACAGGATGCTAATAAATTAACTACACTTATGGATATCTTTTTTTATGAATGATTCATTTTATAAAACTTTTTTAAAAGTTATCTTTAAGTTCTATAAATAATAAAAAATGAAGATTCTGTTCTTTTCTAATTTGGTATTATACACAAGCATGCCTCCTAGTTCTTTATTTATACCATAATAGGTATTCACAGGATCTATCTATCTATCTATCACATTATCACAGGATCTATTTCCAAGTTGCAAGAGGTAATATACCATTTAATTGGATCCCTGTTATCTACCTAAAAACTGAAAATGAAATAATTACTTAACATTTTGCCTTCAAGATTTTATCCATTTTTAATGACTAAATTCTACTTTCACCTAAAAAAGTTCAGCACTTATCAGCAATCATGAATATAAAAATAAAATCTAATTATGTAATAAAACACAGTACGTAAAAATGGTGCAGAAATATAACTGGCATTTAATTAAGAGATAATGCCTGTAGTACTGAATAGTGCCATAAGATAGTGATACTTTGACACAAATATTAAAGTGAATGAAAGTTGTTATTTTAAGAGAAAAATAATTTATAAAAATTATTTTTATTACAGTATGATTTACAAAATACAGTCTGATTTATGGAGTGACAAAGACAAGGTGGGCTGTATAGAGTAATGGTGTTTTAGTGTACATTCATCCTCTACAACAGATGCTTCTCTGTCCTTAGGCAAAACGTTCTACCTTGACATTAGTTCTTCATTTGTAAAATGGAGAAAATATCTCTGCTTTAATCATATGATTCTGATGTTTGTAAAATAAAGTAAAAGATTATTTAAAATTGACACGTTTATCTAAGTTACATAAATGTGGGAAGGTTTTAAAAGTATACATATACAAATACAGAGAACAGACATAAGATACACTGGTATTGGTTTGAAGAAGTACTATTTTAGTCAATTAGAAGACAATATATGCACCACAATAATTTTCTCAACTATTCTTCATGATACATTCATAGACACATAGATGACTGGGAGATTCTAAAACAGGGAGCCCTTAAAGTTACATAGGGCTGAAAAGTGTGACCTTCTAGTGATTTGTAAGATACATGTCCTAGATCATTGGAAGTTGGATACTCTAGGTCACTTCTAAGATTTAATATCTCTAAATTTACAAAAGAGAATATTTGAAATAATTCTAACAAACAGAAGATTATAAAGAATATTAAATTGCATGCTATAGAGATATAAAGCCAATCTAATAAGGTGACTATGACAAAATAAAACTGGGATCTGCACACCCGGTGCAGAAAAGACAGACACTGAGCTACGAGTTGTAGTGAGAGAGGCATTTTTATTGAATGGTACCTTGTAAGGAGAACAGATAACTAACACTTACAACCTGAATTCTTCAATGGCTTACAAGCAAGGGTTTATTAAAGGCAGGAGTACATTTCAGGAAAGCAAAATTGTAAATCAATACATGGTGGTTCTGTATAGGCCTGAACCAAAAAGGCAGGATATCTAGAAAGGGATGGGCCTATGGGTCTTAGATGGATTCAAGAGATCCTTGAATTGGTGGAAAGGAATATTAAGGTGGGTGTGACTCTCTCTAGACTTCTTACACAGAAATTTAGAACAAAGAACAGTGGTCAGAGTTCAATTCCTCAGTTCTTCCTTATCTGTGTTTTCCATCAGGTGGGGGCTCCTAAAAAAACAACTCAGGAAAATATGTTAACAAAAATAAACAGAGATTGATTACATTACTTAGCTATGAAGAAGGATGAATTATGGCCTTTTGTGACAATTTGCATAGAAGTGAAGACCATTTCCTAACTGAATTATCTGAAGCATGGAAGAAAAACCACCACATATACTTACTATTAAATTGGAACTAATGAATGAACACACGTGTGCACAGAGGGAAGGAAAACTCAGTGGAAATCAATCAAGGGTAGAGGGGAGAAAGTGATAGGCAAAAACCTATCTAACAAGTGCAATAGATACTATCTGAGTGATGGGCACACTTATAACCTGAGTTAAACATAATAGAACCAGTACAAGTAACCAAAAACATTTGTACCCCCACAGCATTTTGAATTAATTTTTTTAAAATATACACACTTATTAATGAAAAGGAAAAAAAAGAACCTAGGTTAGGATATCATCTGTTAGTTTCCTTAGAGAAATAAAATGCCTCATGACTCTGGCTTGCTTGTAGGGCTATTGTTATTATTATCTTTTTGCTCATCAGGTTGCCCACTCATTTTTAAAGTCTATCTAGGTGCCCAGAATTTCCCTGGAAGGGATTCAAAAATTTCCTTTATTTCCATGATTGGAAGCATACAGACAGAATTAGAAGTAACTCTTTTCATGATCTGAGAGATCTGGGTGAATGCCAGCCTGAAAATACCAGAAAGCTGGAGAAATGCATTTTCTCCATTTTTGTTTGGAATACACCCTGGTAAGTCTGATACCAGAGTCCTGAGGCTTAAATGTAGGACAGTGACACTTCTGTACCTCAAAATGTTTTATAGTTTTAAAGAACTTAAGAAGCATTGCTAAAAGGTGGATACCATCTTCATCCTCAAGGGCACTTGGTAAAGTACTTGTGTTGCAGGAAGGTGAGACCCAATGGAGAGAAAGAACATCTGAACACTGTATTATTGTCATTATTATTATTTGGAGAGAGTGTCTCACTATGGCGCCCTCAGTAGAGTGCTATAGCATCACAGCTCACAGCAATCTCAAAGTCTTGGGCCCAAGCAATTCTCTTGCTTCAGCCTTTCAAGCAGCTGGGACTACAGGCATCCACCACAATGCCTGAGTGTTTTTTTGTTGTAGTTGTCATTATTGTTTAGCAGGCCTGGACCAGGTTTGAACCCACCAGTCCTGGTGTATGTGGCTGGCACCCTAACCGCTTAGTTACAGGCACTGAGCCTGAACATTGTATTTAAAAGAGAAAGGAAGGGATTTATTCCAGCTGGTGGAGCCATGGAAGACTAGAGTCCAAAATGGCTGCTCTCCCTGACTGGCTCTGTCTTTTCCCTTCAGCCAAGGGCTCCTTGTCCATAGGTACACTTCTCATTGGTCAGTCTGAATTGAGCTGGAGAAGGCAGGCTCAGGCTTTTACAGAAATGGGGGCTTTTACAGAAGCAGAAGCAAGCATTCCAGGTCCCAGGAAGTTAAGCTTCTACAGATTCGTAAGAGCTGAATCACCAGGGCAAGGACCTTGCAAGTATGTTTTTGGGGCCTCCTTGAGAAGGCCTCTGTTCTCTCAGACCTCACTTTTGCTAGCTAGCCTCACTAATTTAGACCAGAAGTCTTAAATTAACATCAGAAGCTTTGTTAGCTTAAATTAACATCAGATGGAGGGTGGGGGGAAGACTCCCAGGAACCTACAGACACAATGGGAGGGAGATCAGTAGGAAATGGAGAATTAAGCACTGGAGGGTGAATGTAACAAGCTGTTAGGTAGATAGCAAGGGACCTTGGAGACTCTCCTAAGGGACAAAGTGGGTGCTTTGCCTTGGTGCTGCCTTGAGTGATTGCCTCACCTGGGAAGAATAAGGGTGACCTTGTCTTAGTGCTGCTATTAGGTTAGGAAGTTAAACATGAGCAGGAAGGATGGTGGATGCTATTTTGGACTGGCTTGAGTTAGGCTGGCCTGAGTTGTCATGGGAATGGGACTAATTGAGACCCTGTAGTTATGGGACCTTTCAGGTGGGTTTCCTTGAGATAGAAGCTAATAAATATCTCAGGGACTTCCTGAAATAGGTAGGCAGATGTGGTCATACTGACTTGGGTTCTTTGTGGAAGAGGATCTAAGAGGATCTGATTAGGACCCTAGGGAGGAGGCTCCTAAGAAAGAACAGATGATGTGTCAAGGGAGTCCCCAATGACTGACCAGATATTTGGTCTACAATAAACAGTCTCCAAAGACTGACTAATGAGAAAGAGGTAGAGAAACCACAAATTGGAAATATGATCAAGATCTCAATAGAGGGTCTTTGGAGCATGAGCACAGTTGAGGTAACATATCCCTGATTGCACCTTCTTGCTCTACTTTTTTGTTCCATCTACTTGGTTCCAGTAACCATTCTTCAGTACTGTGAACCAAAAACTTGGGAACCTCACTTCTGATATCTCCTTCCTCACACCTAACATTTTGGCAAGGCGGCCAGGAGTAATTCGTAGGTTCTGGGACAAGCTCTTATTTACTGCGTGAAAGATTTACAACTCCCATAAGATAAAATGATGAAACTCCTGTAAGAGCTCCAGTTTTCTTTAAACTTACTGGACTTTCTGATCTACACTCTGCCTGCTCTTGCTGTTTTCACTTTTAAGATAAGGTGTCTCTTTTGACTCTTTACTTCCCAATTTAGATCCTGGCACTACAGAGTAACAATCTATCCTGGCAGTGCACTTCATTTCCCACTCAGCCCCTAATACTTGACATAAACTCCAAAAACTTGTAAAGAAGCCTCAAAATTCCCTGAGTAGAATTTCAAACCAAACCTACAAGGTCTCTTGATAATTGGAAAGAGATCAGAGAAAAGAAAGAATAGAGGCAGTGCCAGAAGCAGAATACAAGAGCAGAAAGAATATTTTCAAATGGTGGCTAGCACTATGGTAGAAAGTTTTTAGAGGCAGAGTTGCCCTAAAGAGTAACACAGGTTGATAAGAAAACACTCTGATCTAGGGCCTATACCCTTCTTCCTTTGTAGCTAGCTGGATCTCTGGAGAAAAGTGCCCCAGGGAGTGAAGCTCACAGCCAGAACTGGCAGCAAACCCCATGTGCCAGCATCTTCCACACTTGCAAACCCTTTAGAGCTACTTTAGTCTGAAAGATAGACTTCAGCCTCCGAACTAATTTGACTTCATGACAGCAGGATGGCTGAGCCTCAGGTAACACTCTTTCTGTTACAGGTTAAGTAAACTCATTTTTATAACTCTAGAGCCACTTCCTTTGTTTTCCTTGAATTTTCCAAACCTCTGGTTTCCCTCTCCTATATCCATTGTTGGAGTGGAAGGGGGAAAATACAACTCCTGTGCATTCCACAGTTTCTCTGTCCACTGGGAGATCAAGTCCTATTGCCCTACCCCATTGTTGAAATGAAATCTCAAGGTTAAATTGAGGAACCAGAAGTGATGTCTCCAGGTTCCTAGGTTCTTGGTTCCCAGTACTGAAGAATGGTTACTGGCACCAAGTAGGTGGAATAAACAAGTAGAGCAAGCACATGTAAGCAGGCAAAATGTCAAAGTTTTGTTAATGATTAAGCACAATACATTCCAAAGGAGTGTGTCAGCCCCCTTCAGTGCAGGAGACAGTAAGTTTGACAAGATTTCTCCTTTTAGTCTGACTCCCTAATTTTATGTACAGTAGGGTGTGGAATATTCATGTATTTTCTTGGAAAAGGATGGAAAACTTCTGGAATTGGGAATCCCCCAATTTCTATCCTTGCAAGGCAATTTCTGGAGTTGCCATGGTATTTGTAAATTGTCATGGCACTGGTGGGTGTGATTTTTACTGTGTTAATGAGAGCAGTTCATTTAGGGACACTGTTACCTTAACTGTTCTTATGCTCCAAAGACCCTGTATTGAGGCCTTGATCATATTTCCACTTTGTGGTTTCTCTACCTCTTTCTCATTAGTCAGTCATTGGACACTCTCTATTATAGACCAAATAGCTGGTCAGTTGTTGCGGACACCCTTGACACATCATCTGTTCTTTCGTAGGAGCCTCCTCCCTAGGGTCCTAATCAGATCCTCTTAGATGCTCTTCCACAAACAACCCAAGTCAGTGTGACCACACCTGCCTGTCCGTGTCATGAATTCCCTGGGACATTGATTAGCTTCTATCATCAAGGCAACCTACTTGAAAGATCCCACACCTGCAGAGTCTCAGTTCCATTCCCATGACAATTCAGGCCAGCCTGACTCAAGCCAGTCCAAAATAGCATCTACCATCCATCCTGCTCATGTCTAACTAACTGCCCAACCTAACAGTTGGAGCTTTAAAACTATTATTTAATATGTTGCTCCATCAAAATTCTCCCTCCCTGTCAAAATCATTGAGGCACTTTTTTTGTGGCATTTTACCCCATAATTAAGTACATGTAAGAGAAAATAAATATTTTCCAATAACACATTAGGGTCAGTTCCATATCCTAAATAATACGAATTACTGAAAAAAGATTGATTAAAGCCTTTTAAGATTAAAGAATAGAATAATTTGAAATCTTAATTTTAGTATTCAAAAAGTTATATAATATAAAATCATTATTCATGTTAATTTGCACTTATTAGTTGAGTATGGATTAATAATGTGTTTATCTCTGTCTCTGTAAAAGATTTTAATATCAGTAATTATAATTTTAGAGATATTAAATTCAATTAAAGAACCCAATGGGCTCATTTTTCCTTTAAGTACTGAAGTCATCTTCAAGTATTAGGCGTGTAAGAAATTTTAAAATTTGACATGAATGCTAAAACTAGTATCCTAAAACTGGTATAACAGGACCCTATGTGCATGAAACTAGGTTATCTTGTATTCGCTACCCAAAGAAATATATGTAATTACCCTAGAGACCTTCCCTACCATATCAATAGCAGGGTTATTTGTCTATATAATTAAAAAAATGTTGGAGAATTTGCTGATAAACCCAATAAGCAAAAACTTGCCAGCTCGAAGGGGTAAATCAAGCTTCCATCAAACAAATCCAGGATGCCAGTCATATGGAGAAGTCACAGCAGGCCCTGGTTCAGAAGAGGCATTACCTCTTTGATGTCCAGAGCAATAACATTGCTATGGCCTTGGAGTTTATTACCAGAATGGCTACATAGAGTATATAAGGAGATAAAGAATCTTGCCTGGACTATCACATATCTGTGCAAAATATGACGCGTGGAAAGGTACAAGAGCACATGATAAACTGGGTGGAGAAGCACATGGTGCAGCACATCTCTGCACAGCAAGAAAATGAGACAATTGCCAAGTGTGTTGCTGATCTAAAGCTGCTCCCAAAGAAAGCTAAATCAAAGACAATTCTGTAAATATAACTTTCCCAAACAAGGCAACTAGAAATAGTTAATTAAAGGAAACTAGTCAGTGTGACAAAATCTTTCCATATTTCTGTCTCTACTGAAGTTACAGTTTACCTTTCCTAAAATTGAAAAATGTGACTTTTTATATAGTGAAAGAACCAAACCATTGGCCAGTTAGATGTGTTCTCACCCTTCCTATTCTGCATTTTGAGTTGTTACATAATTACTTTTGAATAAGAGATTTTCTTTTGTTAAAATGTGCTGCCTAACTAAAGTTTGCCATGTTATGATTCAATTTGGTAATTAATTCCACTCTTGCAATGAAATGACATTCGGAAAAAAAAGAAATTTTAAAAGTTGATGCCACTTTTATATTAAATAGTACAAGTTTAACCCAAAAAGCATACAAAGGCATTTATATTTTAATTTTAAAAAAAGTCAATGGAAACAAACTTACAAAGATATATCAATTTGCAGCCACAAAAACCAATTGTAATGTCAGGAAAATAAATTATCATAATAAGAATTTATTTAGGAAACAGTGGCATCACCTTTAAAGGTTCAATCACATATTCTTTATTGCCTACAATCATTTGTTAAAACTCCAGTCTGTCTGTTCTAATTTGTTTTCAATAAGTCACTAATATTGTCCCTATCATTCCTCTTCAAAGTTCCTTATGTTAGTTTTTCTCTTTGTGTTACAGCATTAACATTAGTAAGGTATTTCAATTGTGTAAAGGAAAAAGTGGCTAAAAATTTAATTGATTCATTGTTAAGCAGAGATCACTGTAGAGTCAATTAAAAGGTATGTAGTATGGTAACAGACTGCAGTCAGAAAAGAAAGAAAGGAAGAAAATAAATGTAAATATTAGTTAACTCATTTTCCTTGTAGGAGTATTGATTTCATTCATCTTATTTGATAGATAGCATGACTAAGCACAAATTCCAAATTCAGATCCATCAATTGAACAGGAAATGGGAGTGTAAAAGAGAAAGGGTGAAGTGACGAATGTTACTTCATTAGAAGAAGGAAAAAATTCAATCTTTCTTCATGAGGGATTCATCATTTTTCTTCTTGTTCTTAAGTCATCTTAATAATCATTTGATAAATGTCCATTTAGGAGTAAGAGAAAAATCATGTTTAAAATCTTGATTCAGGAGTCATATTTCAAATATTTCGTTGTAATAGAGAAAAAATCTTCATCAGATTCCCTGTACAATTGTCTAATGTCTTGGGTTTAACTTTCTAATAGTTGTAGAGAAACACTAAAAAATATCATCATAAGCAATGGCAAATTTATGATTAAATAGTGTATCATATATATTTCCCCAGCAACACTGAGAACAGTTTATATGAACATTTCACTACATATATTGGTCTCAGTAGATAGCACATTATTCCAACTGCATATATGCAGACTTGAGATGAGTCTATTCTTAAAGGGATTCCATAATATTAAAATGTGGGGATTTGTGAAAAGTGTAAAAACTATGGAATGAAGCTTGAGAACACAAATATTTGCAACTGTTAGCATGCATGCCAGCTGTCATACCTATATATGTGAAAGTTTCACAAAGAATTGAAAGGGAAAAAAGAACAAACACTGTTTCTCTCATTTAATATATAAGGTTATCTCCACTGAATAGATTGTCTAGTCCAGACGTTGTGCTAGAAGGCATTTGTCTAGGAAAATTGTGTTATATTCAGAATGAAAATAAAAGGAAAAATAAATATTTATTGAATTTTGTTATTGATTAGGTATGGAAGATAGGATCTATTTGAACAAAATACATGTAAAAGTATAATATTATGTGTACAAATCAATAGTCTTCAGTGATACCTTAATGTTTCTTGTAAGAAATGTTTCTTGTAATGCTTGCAATAGTATACATTCAATGACTTAGCAAATAATCAATATTTTGTGTGGCTTTATTAAGAAAAAAAATTAGTATTTGATATGACCATAGCCCTGATAGAGAAGAAATATGAGGGAGAGAAAATGAATAAATATATTTGTAAAAGTATCTTCATTAGTTGGAAAAGATATATAATTTGGATATCATTGCAAACTTACTATTAACAAGCTCTGTATTTTTAATTCATAGTCTGTGGAAGATAGTTTATGATATTCACTGATATAATGCTAAAGAAAAAAATATCCATTGGTACTAGTTAAAGCATGATAGGGAAGACATTATTTAGGACCATAGCTTAGGTATAATGACCACTTTTATGAGGTCTTGCCATAGGGGAACAGAGATTGATACTAACACTGAATACACCATGGGCAAGTGGGAATTTATAGTCAAGAAGCAGGATATTAGTCAGTGGATGGAAATCTACTAAAAGGAAAATTACTAATCAGGGGTTAGGGGGATTTTGGCCAAACAAAATTAACTTTCTAAATACTGGCCAGAGTGATCAGATAACACCTGTGGAATGGTGTAGTAAGAGGATCTAGAACAGATATTAAAGTGATCAGATACTGAGGGTGGAGGAGTTCTACTAAGCTGACTTAGCAGGAATCTATGCTAATATTTGATTTAATAGGTAAATACACAGATTTACTAAAGTTTGGTCAAACAAAGCATTTTTGTCAATAACCATCACAATATGCCAATGAGGTATTATTATTGTTATTATTGTTGTTCTCCAATTTACAAACTCAGCTACAGAAACTCAGAAAGGTTATGTGACTTGTCCAACTTTAGCATAAAAGAATGTATTTAAGCTCTTTCCTCACTGTTGAAATATAAATATGAGCAGTAGGTATAATGCAGGCTTATTTCACTAATAAAACAGGGAGACAGCATTATTTTGAATTTTTCCACTGTTTAAGAGAAATAGGACAAAAGTGTCAGTCTTATTTTCTGGAAATATTTCTGAAATAAAATTAGCAAAAATTTCTGGACTGGTTTCTGCCATAATAATAAAAAATTCCACCTCTGGATTGCTGATCATCATAAAATATTCCTAAAGGGTTGAAAATAGCAAAAACAATACGTATTACAAGATAGAACAAAATTGTCAGAGATGATTTGTTTATTAAGGTGCACAGCCACGAATTATCTCCAGTGGTTTTTAGCAGTTGGAGATACTTAGATTTTGTCATCTAGACATGGCTATTTGTAAGGATACTCAGAAAGTAATAGAGCTATTTATTGCTGTGCATGATTATCATTAATTACAAAAGACAATCATTTAAGGTTCAAAGAGTGTTACATGTACTCCATCTCATTTAATGGAGACAAAATATTTTTAGATTTGTATTTCTTGTTCCAATCAACAAATACCAGCTCTGGATATGCAATCGCAGTGTTGCACACAGAGTAATTTGCACTATATAACATGGATGTTTGACTATTTATTCAAATTGAATATACTAATTAGTATTGTTGTAAAACCCTTTTACATAGGGAAAACAATTCATGGGTGGTGTTAAGACATAGGGATGTCTTTCATCCTTGGATCTCTTCCTAATGTTTTTGCTTGAGTGATTTTACTAATTTTGCCAAATTCTTTACACATTTTATTTAACATAATAAACACTTTTTAAATTGGAGTGAGGAAATGTTACAAAAGCAAACTGATCACCTGTGGATATCTTCTTACTACCACATTTTAGATGAATTATTATGTGCTTCATTGCTCAATTAGGACACCCCAGAATTCTGGTTCTCACCCAAGTATGTCCATGAGAGAAACATGACAAAATGAAACCTCCCAGATTTAGCCATGCACTTATGTCCAACCTATTTGTAAAATTGGTAAATGTGTCCTTATCCTACAGTATGTTTGAGCTTGGAAGAAGCCTGAAGGTGACCTAGTTACAGAGGAGGAATCAAGTCCAAAACAGTGATTTACCAATGATAAGATTTGGGGAAAGAACTAGAACTAAAACCACATTTTTTTTCCTGATTCCAAATATTTTCTATGAAGTTGCACTGCTTCAACTTCATCTGTAAGCATGGGAAACAGAAAATTTTCTCTGTACTACTTATACATTTAAGAAATACAGTCATGCAAAGTGTTTTCCAAAAAATATGATTTAGGAGATAACTTCCTCATAGTTTATACAAACTCATTCCTTGTGCTGAAGAAAAGAATGTGTGATAACAATTTACTATGAAAATTTTATTATAAATATACTTTTCCCAATTATAATACTGAGAGCAGAATTTCATGTTTAGTAAGTTTTTGGTCTTGGTGATTCAAAGAATGAATACATGGCCCACAGATCAGTGGTAAGACAGGATTTATTTTACAGAAAAGAATACAGAGAAACAGAAACACCAAAGCTCCTGTCAGAGAGAGAGAAAAACTCTCTCTCTCTGCCTGGGTTCTTTGTCCAGGGGGATATAGAGTCAAATGGGTCCTCTGTAATTACATTTTTCCAACACTTGTTAACAAACGATTGGATGCAATCCCTTTTGTTCCCAGGCCTAGGAAACCTACATAAAATTGACCATGCATAGGAAACATACATGAAAATTAACAGGTCTATGAAATTGGGATGTTCCCTTTTCAGCCACAAGTGCAAGGGGAAGGAGACAGTAAAGCGCTGGTGTCTCTCGAGTAGTTGTCTGGCCCCTGTGGCTACTGGAGCTTCCTGCAGAGTGCCCCCCTTTCTACCCTCCAACCTGCTTTTTCCTCTGCTGGCTGCCACTGCACTAACACCACCAGAGTGAAGGCAGGAGGTCCTCCCCTCAGCTAGGTTGAGCTGGCTGGGCCACCTGCCCTGTATCAACTCTTCTGCTCTGAGTAGAAACTTGAACTGCTGTTAGGGAATTTGTAAAAGTATCCACAAATACCAGGAAATATAGTATACCATGTACCTTAGGGAGATGAGTGAAATCTATTTGCCAATCTTCACCTATATCTTTACCTTGTTTTTGTATACCTTGGAAAGCTAGATGATAGTATTTCTTTACTAAAATAAGCTACAGGGGAGGGAGGGGCAAGATGGCCGACAGGTACTAGCCTCCGACAGAAGCTCCTGACCAGAGAGAAGGATCAAGTCCAGAAAACACCTAATGAAGTTGATGACTAGGAGCCCAGCTGAGAGAGAAGAGTGATATCTGCAGGATATCACTGCTGAGACAAGCTGCTACTCCTAGAAAGCAATCTACAGGTACATAATACATCCCAAAGGAAAAGTCTTCATCCCCAAGAAAGTTGTGCTTTTTCTTTTTTTTCTCTTTGCCTGCTCCTGTAAGTGTCCTACAGGTGAGCAATAAACTGAGGACCTATTATCTCATCCCACGGGTGAGAGCTACAGACAGTGGGGTCTACTCTCCTGGAGGGACCCTGCTGAGACACTGAACACCCTCTCCCAGGCAGAAAAACAGAACTAACACTCTCACAGCCATTTTGAATTTCCAGTCCACCCTTCCCTCATTGCCTGCAGAGATAGTGAGAGGAGACCCAAGAGCAGCATCCCCCCAGCCCTGTGGACCAAGTCCCTGTCTTGGCCTTGCAGCCAGGAAACTTCTTGAGCCACACAAACACAGACTGATCCAGCAACCCAGTGTGTCCCCTAATGCGGCTGCCTGCCGGTTGGTCTCCCACCCCATGGGGGCTCCTTGGAGCCATGTACCCAGGACTGATCCAGCCAGCCAGTGCACCCCCTCACATGGCTGCCTGCTGGTTGACCTCCTGCTCCCCCGGGGCTCCCCAGTGGGCACCAAGTATGGATCGAGCTTCATGTTCAGCATTACAGGTCCGGCATCCCAAGAACTGCAAAAGGACGGTCAGTTGAGAGGGAACCACACTGGAATGGTGATATCCCAAGGGGAAGAGCAGCAGCTGAAGTAGTGGGAATAATAAGGCTCACAATCCTGAGGCTTTTCTAGGCAGATATGCACTGTCTCTCCGGACAACCAGAGAAGCTGACATCATTTCTGGTGGCAACCACTGGTAGAACAGTTTAGGGATGGTCTTCAAACAGTGCAAATTCAGCATGGGGAGGAATCAGTGGAAAAACTCTGGTAACTAGAATAACCAGAGTAGACAGACTCCCCTAAGGAAGGATGGGGCAGATGCAATTGAAGATCCCTTCCGTAAACAGATGGCTGAGATGTCAGAAATCAAGTTCAGAATCTGGATAGCAAATAAGATCAACAGAATTGAGGAAAGGAGAGAATTAGAATTTCAAATTATTCAAAAATCTGTCTCAAGAATTTAATGTTTTCAAAGATAAAATGACCAAGGCTATGAAACACTGAGGCAAGAGGTTGCAGCCCTCAAAGATCTGAAAAATAGTGTAGAATCCCTTGGTAACAGAATGGACCAGGCAGAAGAAAGAATCTATGACACTGAAGACAAAGCTTTTGAATGTGCCCAAACACTCAGAGATGAAGAGAAATGGAGAGCAAAAATGGATGACTCTCTCAGAGAACTCTAGGATAATTTGAAGAAAACTAATATTTACCTTATAGGAATCCTTGAAGGTGACAGAGTTGCTTCCCAAAACACAGAGGCTCTTCTTCATGAAATTATGAAAGAGAACTTTCCAGACATGCCAAGAGATACAGAAATTCAGATAGCAGACAGTTTCAGAACCCCAGCATGACTCAGCCAGAAAAAGACATCCCCCAGGCACATTATAATCAACTTCACTAAAGTTAATATGAAAGAGAAAATTCTGAAAGCAGCTAGACGTAAGAAAAGCTTAACTTACAATGGGAAGAATATTAGAATGACTGTAGATCTCTTTGCTGGAACGTTTCAGGCTAGAAGAGGGTGGTCATCAACCTTCAATCTCCTAAAAAAAAATAACTTTCAAACCAGAATCCTGTATCCAGCTAAACTGAGTTTCATTTATGACAGAGAAATTAAGTACTTTAATGACATTCACATGTTGAAGAAATTTGCCATAACTAAACCAGTCCTCCAGGATAGTCTCAGACCTGTCCACCATAATGATCAGCACAATCCTCCACCTCATAAATAAACTCACTCAGAAAATTTTGATCAAATTCCAATTTCCACAGTGGCAAAAGGATTAAAGTTGTTCATTGGACTTTCAAAAAACTCGATACACAAAATCATACCAGGCTTATCAATATTGTCAATCAATGTGAATGGCTAAAATTGCCCTCTAAAGATGCACAGGCTGGCTGACTGGATACAAAAACTCAGGCCAGATACCTATTTTATAGAAGAATCTCATCTTACTTTAAAAGACAAATATAGACTCAGGGCAAAGGGATATTCATCTATATTGCAGGCAAATGGAAAGCAGAAAAAATCAGGAGTTGCAATTTTATTTGCAGATACAATAGGCTTTAAACCAACAAAAGTGAGCAAGGATAAGGATGGTCACTTTTTATTTGTTAAAGGTAATACTGAATATGATGAAATTCAATTATCAATATTTATGTACCCAACCAGAATGCACCTCAATTTATAAGAGACACTCTAACAGGCATGACCAACTTGATTACTCCTCGCTCCATCATAGTCGAAGATTTTAATACTCCTTTGACAGTGTTGGATAAATCCTCCAATGACAAGCTTAGTAAAGAAATCTTGAATTTAAAATTAACCATACAGCGTTTGGATTGAACGGACATCTATAGAACATTTCATCCTAATAAAATTGAATACACATTTTTCTCATCAGCACATGGGAAATACTCCAAAATTGACCACATCTTAGGTCACAAGCCTAACCTCAGTAAATTTAAAAGAACAGAATCTTAGGTCACAAGTATAACCTCAGTAAATTTAAAAGAATAGAAATTATTCCTCGCATCTTCTCAACCACCATAGAATAAAAGTTGAGCTCAGTAACATCAGGAATCTGTAGACCCATACAAAAACGTGGAAGCTAAAAAACTTTATGCTTAATGATAGGTGAGTCAGAGACGAGATCAAGAAGGAAATTACCAAATTTCTGTAACAAAACAATAATAAAGATACGAGTTATCAAACACATGGTATATTGTAAAGGCAGTTCTAAGAGGGAAATTTATAGCACTGCAAGCCTTCCTCAAGAAAAAAGAAAGAGAAGAAGTTAACAACTTAATGGGACACCTCAAGCAACTGGAAAAGGAAGACCATTCCAATCCCAAATCCAGCAGAAGAAAATAAATAAGCAAAATTAGAGCAGAATTAAATGAAATTGAAAACAAAAGGATCATATAACAGATCAATAAATCAGAAAGTTGGGTTTTTTTTTTTGAAAAAGTCAATAAAATATATAAACCTTTAGCCAACCTAACCAAGAAAAAAAGAGTTAAATCTCTAATTTCATCAATCAGAAATGGTAAAGAAATGACAACAGACCCCTCAGAAATTGAAAAAATCCTTCATGAATACTACAAGAAACTTTATTCCCAGAAATATGAAAATCTGAAGGAAATCAACCAATACTTGGAAGCACGCCACCTTCCAAGACTAAGTCAGAATCAAGTGGAAATGTGGAACAGGCCTATATCAAGTTCTGAAATAGCATCAACTATACAAAATCTTCCTAAAAAAGAAAATCCCAGGACCAGATGGCTTCACGTCAGAATTCTACCAAATGTTAAAGAGGAACTAGTACTTATACTATTTAACCTTTTCCAAAATATAGAAATAGTAGGAATAGTACCCAACACATTCTATGAAACAAACATCACTTTGATCCTCAAACCAGTAAAAGACCCAACAAGAAAAAAAATTATAGACCAATATCACTAATGAATATTGATGTGAAAATATTCAACAAGATCCTAAAAAACAGAATCCAGCAACACATCAAGTGGGTTTTATCCCAGGATATCAAGGATGGTTCAACATGCTTAAAGCTATAAATGTAATTCATCACATAAACAAATTAAAAAAAAAGACCATATGATACTCTCAATTGATGCAGAAAAAGCTTTTGATAATATCCAGCATCCATTTATAATCAGAACACTTAAGAAAATTGGCATAGAAGGGACATTTCTCAAATTGATAGAGGCCATCTACAGCAAACCCATAGCCAATATTGTACTGAATGGAGCTAAGTTGAAATCATTTCTAGTCAGATCAGGAACGAGGCAAGGTTAATCATTGTCTCCATTGCTCATTAACATTGTAATGGAAGTTTTAGCCATCACAATCAGGGAAGAAACGTCAATCAAAGGTATCCACATAGGATCAGAAGAGATCAAACTTTCATTTTTAGCAGATGATATGATTGTATACCTGGAAAACATGAGGGATTCTACTAAAAATTTTTTTAGAAGTGATCATGGAATACAGTAGCATCTCAGGTTACAAAATCAACACCAATAAGTCAGTAGCCTTTATATATACCAACAATAGCCAAGCTGAATAAATAGTGAAGAACTCTATTCCGTTCATAGTAGTGCCAAAGAAGATGAAATATTTGGGACTTTACCTAACAAAGGATGTGAAAAATCTCTATAAAGAGAACTATAAAACTCTAAAAAAGGAAATAGCTGAAAATGTTAACAAATGGAAAAACATACCATGCTCATGGCTGAGAAAAATTAACATAGTTAAAATGTCCATACTACCTACAACAATATGTAATTTTAATGCAATCCCTATTAAAGTTCCATTGTCATACTTTAAAGATCTTGAAAAAATAATACTTTCTTTAATATGGAATCAGAAAAAAACTCAAATAGGCAAGACATTACTCAGAAATAAAAATAAAGCAGGAGGAATCACACTACCAGATATCAGACTACACTATAAATCCATAGTGATCAAAACAGCATGGTATTAACACAAAAACAGAGAGGTAGACGTAGGGAACAGAATAGAGAACCAAGAGATGAACCCAACTACTTACCAGTATATGATCTTTGACAAGGCAATTAACAACATTGAATGGGGAAAAGATTCCTTATTTAACAAATGGTGCTGGACGAAGTGGTTGGTGACCTGCAGAAGACTGAAACTGGACCCACACCTTTCAACACTAACTAAGATAGACTCTCACTGGATTAAAGATTTAAATTTAAGACATGAAACTATAAAAATACTAGAAGAAAGTGTAGGGAAAACTCTTGAAGAAATTGGCCTGGGCGAATATTTTATGAGGAGGACCCTCCCGGACAATTGAAGCCACATCAGAAATACACTACTGGGACCTCATTAAATTAAAAAGTTTCTGCACAGCGAAGAACACAGTAAGTAAAGCAAGCAGACAGCCCTCAGTATAGGAGAAGGTATTTGCTGGTTATGTCTCTGACAAAGGTTTAATAACCTGAATCCACAGAGAACTCAAACATATTAGCAAGAAGATAACAAGTGATCCCATCTCAGGGTGGGCAAGGGACTTGAAGAGAAACTTCTCTGAAGAAGACAGGCACATGGCCTACAGATATGTGAAAAAATGTTCATCATCCTTAATCATCAAAGAAATGCAAATTAAAACTACTTTGAGATATCATCTAATAACAGTAAGATTAGCCTATATCCCAAAATCACAGATGCTGGCGTGGTTGTGGAGAAAATGGAACATTTCTGCACTGCTGGTGGGATTGCAAATTAATATGTCCCTTTTGGAAAGTCTTCTGGAGAACACTTAGAGATTAAAAATAGACCTGTCATTTGATCCTATAATACCTCTGCTAGGTATATATCCAAAAGACCAAAAATCACACTACAATAAATATATTTGGACCAGAGTGTTCATTGCAGCCCACTTCATAATTGCTAGGTCATGGAAGAAGTCCAAGTGCCCATCAACCCATGAATGGATCAATAAATTGTGGTATATGTACATCATGGAATACTATGCAGCCATAAAAAAGATGGAAACTTTACCTCCTTCATGTTTACATGGATGGAGCTGGAAAATATTCTTCTCAGCAAAATATCTCAAGAATGGAAGAAAAAGTATCCAACGTTCTCAACTCTATTATGAAACTAATTTATAGCTTTCATAGGAAAACTATAACCCAGTTTTATCCCAAGAATATGGGGAAAAGGGAAAGGGAGGGGAGGGGAGAGGGGAGAATGGGTGGAGGGAGGTTAATTGGTGGGATAACACCTATGATTTATCCTATAAGGGTACATGTGAATCATACTATATGTAGCATATAAATGTCTTAACACAACAACTAAGAAAATGACATGAAGTCTATGTTAACCAATTGGATGAATATATTCCAAATTGTATATAGAAACAACCCACTGGACCTCATGATAGTATTAATGTACATAGCTATGACTTAACAAAATAAAATAAATAAAATAAAATAAGCTACAGGTTCTAAAACTGAACCCTGATGTTATATTAAAACTCCTAGGACAATTCCAGTCCACTTTGTAATATACAGATTAAATTGTTGTCCAGTAGGAACACTAAAATCAGGGGCTTGTAAAAGAGCATTTTTTAACTGTTGGAATGCCTTATCTGCTTATGGTTCCCATTACAGAGTCACTAGGCCCTCTTTTTGAGTATTTTAAATTAAAGAATAGAGTATTTTAGCAATTTCACTATGTCCAGGAATCCAAAGTCTGCAAAAGCCTGTAATTCCTAAGAAGCCTCAAAGTTGTAGGATGTGAAAAATGAGTCAAGTCTTGGGCTAAGGCTTGTCAAAACAAGTGAGGGCTGTCTCTAAATCCCTGGAGTAACACAGTCCATGTGAGCTGGGTGTTAGAATCAGAGGGGTCTTCAAAAGCAAAAGGTATTAAGAATTCTCATGAAGAAGAATGCAGATAAAGGCATCTTTTAAGTCTGGGACTGTGAAATAGGCAGCTTTTCCAGGGATTTGAGATAATAAAGTATATGGATTGAGAACTATAGGATCGAGAGGAATGACTGCTTCATTTATAATGCAGAGGTCTTGTACTAGTCTCCAAGTTCCCTTTGGCTTTGCCATTCCTAGAATAGGAGTGTTACATGGACTATTGCAAGGTATTAGTGATTTTTGTTGCTTTAGATTCTGTATTATGGGTATTAGTCCTTTATTAGCTTCTGCTTTTAGAGGATACTGTTTTGACTAGGATAGATGGTGGGGTTTTTTAACTTAATTTGGAATGGTTGAACATATCTTGGTCTTCCGACCTGTCCTTCAGTAGCCCACACTTCTGGGTTAATTTCTGTCTCTAATAAGGGAAGACATAGTATAGGTTCTTGTCCCATATGCATATAAATGGTTGTTTCCACTCTATTTAGTATTTCCCCCCCCAAAAGGGGATCAGGACTTTTAGGCATGATTAAGAAGGCATGAGAGAACTGCCAGATGCCCCAGTTGGACCTAAGGCTCAGAGAAGAATTTGGTAACTGGCTTTCTAGACATCCCCTGTATTATTACAGATTTGAGGGATACAAGAGAGAAGTACAGAAAAGGTTGCTCCAATGTCCAGAATAAATTCTGTCTCCTGGCCTTCCACTATGAGGCAGACCCAGAGCTCTTGAGGGTTAATGACACAAGCTGGAGCCATGAGAATCTTCCCTGGGCACCTTCAGTCCAGTTTGGGGGCTGATGGAATCACTGTCCCAAGACGCCTCCACCTCTGAGGACAGACTGCCTTCCAGTGGTCATACTCTCATTCTGGACAGGGGTCAGGTGGCTTTCCTAGCTGGTGGTGATTCCAGGGGCAATCTCTCTTGAAGTTACCAGTCTGATCACATTGGAAGCACTTGTTCTTAGCTCCTCTGGCTTCCCTCTGCCCCTGAATGGTACCCATTTGTCAGAGTGCCATTACTAGAACTATCATTCTTTTTCTATTCCTTCTCTTTTTTTCCTCCTCTTTCTCTTGATCTTGATTATAAATACCACTGTGAACATATTAAGAAGATTCTCCATGTTATGATTTGGACCTACAGGCAATTTCTGGAGTTTTCTTTGAATGTCTGGGGCTGCCTGAGTGATAAATTTATCTTTTAAAATAATTTGGCCCTCTAATGAGTTGGTGCCAACTGAGTGTGTTTTCTCACCACCTCCCTCAGCCATTCAAGAAATGCTGAGAGACTCTCATTTTGCTCCTGGTAAATGCTAGGCAACTTAGAATAATTCATAGGCTTTTACTTGGATTGACATAAACCTTCCAGGATACATGTTAGAAAATGTTTACATCATCAGTCACTTTGTTTCTCAGGGTCCCATTAAAGATCTTCAAATGGAATTGCCTGTCTTCCATGGGGTATCTGCACCTTTCCTCAGAAGACATGCTGCTATCAGAATTGGGTATGAACCACAAATCACCCCACTCTCTAGCATCATCCAAAACTTCATTTTTCTCATTCAAATTTAAAGTTTGATCTAGTAGTAGCATTACATCTCTCCAAGAGAGATCAAAGCTTTGTTCTACCCTTGGAGAACATCTGTGTACATATCAAGGCATCAGAAAATTTTCCTAAATCAGCCTTAATTTGCTTTAAGTCTTCCAGAGAAAATGGACTGAATACTCTGCATTTCCCATCTCACAACTTGCAGTTTCAACCAAGGGATACAAAGAAGAATACAATTGCTTTCTGGTGATCTGAAAAAGGAACAGAAGATACTCGGGGAGTAAACTCCCTCTTCAGGTTTTCTAAAGGCATGGAGGAAGGTGCAGGAGAAGTAGATTGCAGTTTTGAACTAGGTGGTGACAGTAATCCCTGGCCATTTGGAGAAGTTATTACAGCCAGGAGAATTGAATCTATCTGACAGGTTTTATACAGTTAGGGGTTGTCCCTGAGAAAAAAGAAACTTACACACAAATAATTTAGACCATTTCTCCTCTTGTTTATCATAATTTTAGAGTACCTTCTGGTAGTTATCATTCACCATTGGAGAGTTTACTAAGACAAGGCTTGGATGCAAAAGAAAACCATATATTCTATTCTCGGTGTTTGGGTATAAAGCATGACCCAACACAGCCAAGTTTGGTGTTCTGGCAGCACAGGCCAGAAAATCAGGTATCTGGGAGCCTGGTCCCACATGATGACAGCTCTCTTCACAAGAGTACATGTCACCTGGGTGTTCTCTTAGAGAGAGAACACTACTCATCTATGGTAACGAACAAACCTCCAAAGTCTTAATCCCACCCTGTATTCCTGGGTTGTCAAAGCATCCTCTAACCTACCCAGGAAGCCTTCCAGCCAAACAGAAGGAAGCATCCTTCTAATGCTTGGAGAAGAATTCCCTGAGAAGAGTGGCCTTCCCAGCCTCTCCACTTGTCTGGATTTAGCCACAATTACCAGTGTAGCACTTTGTATCTGTGGGCTCTCCTATGCTTATTACTTTCCAGCAGCACAGCCTGAGAAATCAAATATCCTGGTACCTGGTCCCACCTGCTGCAAGTTATGTCCCTTTCTGCACCTGCCCCAGAGTATCAGTCAAAGTGAGATGAGCTCATCCCTGGAGAAAATGCCTGTGCAGTGCTTGCACATTTAACCTTTAACAATTTTTACAAGTTTTTTCTAAATCCCCAGTAACAAAGGAAAACAGGATTTCTATCATGAGCAGGTCTTAAATGCTATTTTTTCCAACCTTCTTTCTTCCCCCCAAATTTATCAAGGAGACAATAATTAAACTCATAATAAATCAGAGTTGAGAGACAGTTTGAAACTTTTGCACTAGAATTAGTTACATCTAGCCAAAGTCTTAAAGAAACCTGAATTATTTTAAACTTTCCCATTTACAGCAATAACCCAGAAAAAAATACCCAGGACAATATTCCTTGCTTTTCTTCATTTTTAGGAGACAGAAATGTAATCTAGGGTGTAGGGCCATTCTTGCCTTGGGGAGTTGCCTTGGATTTCCCTTCACAGCCTCCTGGTTGCCCAGAAAAGCTGTGTAGGGGAGTCATTTTGCCATTTGTTTGGAGCTGACTTCTAGGCCTCTGTTAACATGGTTCAGCTTTTTTTGTCCAACACACAAAAAGTCAATTTAATTTAATTTTGCAATGAAAAGCAATAAAGAAGAACCCTGAAGCACACCTACAACATCTGAAAAATACCAGAGTAAGCCAGTACAAACTTAACTAAATACACAAAGCAATCCTTTACCAACATTCAAACAAAGCACACAAACTACAAGGAAATAGAAAAGCAGCAGGGTTCTATAGAGATAAATAGAAAAAGTTTGGGACCATGGAAGAGAAGTGTAGATAGTAAAGTAACTGGGAAAGCACATTTTGTTGAAGTCTCTAGTGCCCTGGGGTCAGAACCATTGCTGGCAACCCCAGGGCCTCTAGGTACTACTTCTTCACTTGGCTTTCAATCAGAGAAAAGGAGTGAATACAGAACAGTTTCAAAAGCCATCTAACATTCCCTTCAGCTCCTATCTTATGGAGCCAAGGGGAAACAGAAAGTTCATTCCCCATCAGCCTCTTACCTGTGACCTGGAGGTCAGCAGTTGCACTATGCACTTTTCCCAGCTGACAGGCATCAAAGTTATTAGTCTCCATTATTACAACTATGGAGAAAAATAAAATAGAGGTAAGTGGTCCCATTGCTTACCACAGATCTTCTATCCCAGATGAGCCCCCAAAATATGATACTGGAATATCGTCTTCAGTGGGTTCTTGGTCTCAGTGATTCAAAGAATGAGTCCACAGACCACAGATTAGTGAAAAGACAGGATTTATTTTATGGAAAAGAATATAGGGGAAAAAAAAAAAAACCACCAAAGCTTCTGGTAGAGAGCAATACCCTGGCAGAGAGAGAGAAAAACTCTCTCTCTTTCTTCCTGGGTTCTTTGTCCAGGGGTATAGATAGTTGCATGGGTCCTCTGTAGTTACATTTGGCCAGGACTTAGTAACATGAATGGATGCAATCCCTTTTGTTTCCAGACCTAGGAAACCTACATGAAATTGACCGGGTCTAGGAAACTGGGCTGTTCCCTGTTCTGCCATAAGTGCAAGGAAAGGAAGACACTAAGGCCTAGTGTTTCCTCAGTAGTTGTCTGGCTCCTCTGGCTACTGGAACCTCCTGAAGGGGCCATCTTGCCTACCTTCCAACCTGCTGGTTTCTCTGCTGGCTGCCACTGCACCAACACCTCCAAAGTGGAGGCAGCAGCTCCTCCCCTCAGCTAGGTGGAACTGGCTAGGCACCACCCACCCGGTATCAGTACCTTTTTTTTTTCTTGCAGTTTTTGACCAGGGCTGGGTTTGAACCTGCCACCTCTGGCATATAGGGCCGGTGCCTTACTCCTTTGAACCACAGGCACCACCCCTGTCAGTACCTTTTTATGGTGTAGGAGACACTTGCATATGTCTATATAATTCAATTTTGCCTGGGCACAGGATTTCGGTGGCCAAGGCAGGAGGATTGCTTGAGCCCAGCAGTTTGAAACCAGCTTGGACAACAAAGCAAGACCTTGTCTTTTCAGAAAATAAAAAATAAAAGTTAGTCTGATATGCAGGCCCATGACTGTAGTCCCAGCTACTAGGGAGGCCAAGATGGGACGATCACTTGGGCAAACTCCACACAGGAGTTTGTGGTTATACACAATTGTACTGCAGCCTGGGCAACAGGGCAAGACTCTGACTCTAAAAAATAAAAATAATTAATAAATAATTCATTTTGTTAACTTAAAATTCAGATACTCAGTCTATAATTTAGAAAAATTGATTGAAAGAAAAATATTTAATTTTAATTCTTTAAATCTATGGAATAAAGAAAAGGATCATCATCAAAAACCTTAATTTTTTACACTGCATGATGTCCATTTTTGGAAGGGACTAAGGACTTACAGAAAGGGATAAAAGCACCTTTTTTTTCTGGTATTGAATACTATTAAATGATAGTATTTGTTGTGCTTAACCTTGTGTTGTTTTATTTATACTTCACAGTATTACTATACGCTGTCATAATATGATATGCCTCAGGATGCCCTTCCCATTTGAATGTTTCTTATATAACTAAAAACAAGTCACAGTTTCATGAATATGGATGATTAATGTAGAAAATATGCAGCTTAGAATTTGGCTTTGGGGATTTTGTAGCATTCCCAATATACACATATAAGGCTTTTCATTTGTTAAAAGCTGTCTTAGTCCCATCAACAACTTTCCTTGAAATATTCTTTTCTATCTTCTCTTCTACCTCTTTCACTCTCCTTCCATTCTCTAGTGTTCTCTCATACATGCCAGTGTTTATGTGTTTCCCTTAGTCCTATTCGATTCCCTCTACTTCCTTCCTTTGACATTTGCTTATTGAAGAGCCTAGAGGCTAAAGGTGATTAAAGGCTCTGAATTCACAGGATGACTAACGTAGATAGGCTTATCACAGATGAGCAGTGAAGCCAGCTACACGTTCTTAGGGAATCTGAAGTAGAAATGGCTTCATAGTTTGGTAACCCAGTCTTCCTTTGAATCAGGTGCCCTTAATTTTTCTTCAACTAAATGTAGTATGGTTTTATTGATACAGCTTAAATTTCTTTGATTCAGGTTTCTGACAGGGAAATCCCAGGGGTTTCTTGATTCAAAGAAGGAAGGGGACTAGGGCAATAGATATGATTAAGATCCTTAAAGAAGAATTGGCACATTCACAAAAGAGAACCTCCCTGTTAACCAAAAAGAGTTCCTGAATCAGTTGATAGACAAGTAAGTAGAGGTAAAAGAAATTTCAGGTAAGACACGTATCTTTGATGGTCTAAGGAAAAGTAGACTTAATAACATTACTACTTACTTCAGCTCTATTGGTCTTGTATATAAAGGAATATAAAATTAAAGGTTGATTGATTTGGTAATTAAGAATAGGAATGAGCTTAAAAAATCCTTCAGTAGACATTTTGATCTGAATCCTCAATATCCAGAAAAGGCTATAGTATTTTATCAACCTGCCACTGGACAGTTTCAAATAGTCATTTTCTCTAAAGATAGTGTTGTACCTTTGTTTCAACCTTCACACAAAAATAAAATTTATTAACACATGAAATATCTCAGAAAAGTATGTGGATAGCTTTACAAAACATTCATTTCTGATATCCCTATAAATAAACTTTATGTTAACATAAGCCCTTTCATTTAGACTTATGTTCTTCAGAAAATTGTGCCCTGATCTATTAAGATGAATTATAGATAACCTTTGGGTAAACATTGGCATTTAAAATACTCATATACACTGTACTGAATTATTCTTTTATGAATGAACCAATACTGGATTTGAGGAAAGTAAGAAAATATTTGATTTTTTCACACATTAAGACTCAAATGCTGACATATAGGAAATATAGAAACTAAGATGCCCTTATTCCCTTTTTTATATATAGTATTGACTTACTGTTTATTAACCATGCTTTGTGTATCATTTGCTAAGCAATTATATTACTAATCATCTTGTATTTTATATAGTAGAACTCAACCATTCAGAAACACATTTTCAGGAAAATAGACAACTTCCATGATAATGAAATCTATATAAACTTAATTGAAACTATTTAGGTCTAATTTGTCTTCAAATTGCCATAAATTGTACACATTTTCACATTTTATTGTTATTGAATGGAAATGTAACTCATAAATGGCATTTGTACCCTTAAATTGCCATAATTAAATCTGTTCATCATAGTTTTTCTTTGAATACTGCTTGTTTTATTACAAAAGTGAAACTGGATCAAAACTATATAAGTAAGTAAGCAAAGTTTGTCAATTGTCTCTAATATTATGTAGTCTACAAATTCTTAGAACAGCTTGTTCATTTAAATAATTTCTTTTTGTTTTGTCCTTCAAATAAAGGTCTGTTTTGGTCTCATTTGTTTTGTCCTTCAAAAAAAGGTCACGTTTTCTTCTATCTTTGTATTCTCTTTCTAGTGAAGAGATAGATTTATCACAAAGCATTATGCATTTTTTTCATGTCTGCCTCTTCAAGTACTTTGTGGCATCTAGTTAATTCTCACATCTTGTTCTGATTATTTATTGCTGCATAAAAATATTTTGAAACTTGATGATTTGCAATAGCATAAAATAATAACAGCTTAATTGTCATTTGAAGTAGCAGTAATAGTAGTATACTATGAATTTATGGGTCAGGAACTTTCTAAGAGAATGGCTGGTTAGTTCAACTCTGACCTACATGACATAAGTCTGGATAGAAGATCTATTTGCAAGATGGCTTCTTTATACAAATATCTGGCATATTGTTGCTTCCTGGATTTTTGCGTTTTCTTCAAAGGATGTGCTAGTTTTTAAAACTTTTTCATGTGGCATGGGCTTCTCATAGATAATAGTAATCAGACTTCTTCTGTAGAAGCTGGCTTTCGCCAGACTAAGGGTTTTCAGAGCTCCACATAGAAGTCGCAAGACTCTTATGACATAGCCACAGAACCCCTAGACCATTAATTTTCCCACCTTCATTTGGTAAAATAAGTTTTTAAGCCAGACTCTGTGCAAGAGTAGGTTAGGAAAAGACCCCACCTTTGAATGATGGCATGGTATGCACATGTAAGGAGAGAAGGAATTAAGATCATCACCATAGAGACAAAGCTAGCACACATGGTTAAACTATTCAAAGAAAAAAAATTGTGTTTTATTAATATTTGTTTCTTTTTTTCTCTTGAAAACATATATATTAAATAATAACTGTGTACATTAATGCATTTATGGAGTACAATGTGCTGATTTTATATACAATTTGGAATGCTTACATCAAACTGGTTAGCATAGCCTTCACTTCATTTAATTATTGTGTTAAGATATTTATATCTATTCTTAGTAGACTTGATATGTACCCTTGCCATATGAACCATAGGAGAGGTCCTACCGTTTATCCTCCCTCCACCCGTTCTCCCCCCACCCCTCCCCACACCTATCACTTCCTTCCTTCATCCTGGGCTATAGTTGTGTTTATCTTTCATATGAAAGTGTAGGTGATTATATATTGGCTTCCTAATAGTACTGAGTACATTGGATACTTTTTCTTCCATTCCTGAGATACTTTACTAAGAAGAATATGTTCCAGCTCCATCCATGCAAACATAAAAGATGTAAAATCTCCATTTTTATGGCTGTATAATACTCCATAGTATACATATACCACAGTTTATTAATCCATTAATGGGTCGATGGGCACTAGGGCTTCTTCCATGACTTGGAAATTATGAATTGGACTGCAATAAACATTCTGGTGCAAATAACTTTGTTTAAAATAATTTTTGGTCTTCTGGATATATACCTAGTAGAGGAATTGCAGGATTGAACAGCAGGCCTACATTTTGTTCCCTACGTGTTCTCCAAACTTCTTTCCAAAAGGAATGCATTAGTTTGCATGCCCACCAAGACTGCAGAAGTTTTCCCCTTTCTCCACATCCACACCAACATCTGTAGTTTTGGGATTTTGTGAAGTGGGCTACTGTTACTGATGTGAGACGGTATCTCAAAGTGGTTTTGATTTTAATTTCTCTGATGATTAAATATGATGAGCATCTTTTCATGTGTCTGTAGGCCATGTGCCTGTATTCTTCAGAGAAACTTCTGTTCAAGTCTCTGACCCACAATGGAATGAAATCACTTGTTCTATTCTAATTAATTATTTTGAGTTCTCCATGGATTCTAGTTATGAAGCCTTTGTCAGAAACATAACTTACAAATATCTTTTCCCACTTTGATGGCTGTCTGTTTGCTTTACTTACTGTGTTCTTGGCTGTGCAGAAGCTTTTTAGTTTGACCAGATCCCAGTAATCTATTTTTGGTGTTGCTTCAATTGCCAAGGGGTTCCTCCTCATAAAATATTCCCCCAGGCCAATTTCTTCAAGCATTTCCCCTGCACTCTCTCCAAATATCTTTATTGTTTCATGTTATCAGTTTAAATCTTTTATCCAATAAGAATCAATTTTTTGTTAATGGTGAAAGGTTTGGATTCATTTTCAGTCTTCTACAAGTCACAAGCCAATTAATCTAGCACCATTTGTTAAATAGGGAGTCTTTCCCCTAATTTATGTTTTTAATGTGCTTATGAAAGATCAAATGACCATATGTGTCTGGGTTCATCTTTTGATTTTCTATTATTTTCCATACATCTACCTCTCTATTTTTGTGCCAGGACCATGCTGTTTTGATCACTATAGATTCATAGTATAGCCTGAAGTCTAGTAGCATGATTCCTCCTTATATGTTTTTATTTCTGAGTAATGTCTTGGCTATCCGAGGATTTTTCTGATTCCATATAAAGCTAAGTACTATTTTTTCCCAAATCTTTAAAGTATATCAGTGGTGCTTTAATAGGGACTGCATTAAATTTTTACATTGCTTTTGGTAGTATGGGCATTTTAACAATGTTGATTCTTCCCATTCATGAGCATGATATGAATTTCCATTTGTTAACATCTTCAGCTGTTTCTTTTCCTAGAGTTTCATACTTCTAATTATTGAGATTTTTCATGTCCTTTGTTACATAAATTCCCAAATATTTCATCTTATTTGGCACTACTGTAAAAGGAATAGAGTCCTTGACTATTTTTTCAGCTTGACTATCATTGGTATATATAAAGGCTACTGATTTGTAAGTATTGATTTTATATCCTGAGATGCTGTTGAATTCCTTGATCACTTCTAAGAGTTTTGTAGATGAGTTCCTGGGGTTTTCTGGGTATAAAAGCATATCATCTGTGAAGAGTGAGAGCTTGATCTCCTCTGACCGAGTTTGGATACCCTTTATTGCCTTCTCTTGCCTGATTGTGATGGCACAGACTTCAATCACTATGTTGAATAGCAATGGAGACAATGGACATCCTTGTCTAGTTGAGTGGAAGTCTTTTCAATTTTACTCCATTCAATGTGATATTAACTGTGGGCTTGCTGTAGATGGTCTCTGTTAGGTTAAGAAATGTTCCTTCTATACCAATTTTCTTAAGTGTTCTTATCATGAACCGATGTTGGATGTTATCAAAAGATTTTTCTGCATTAGTTGAGAGACTCACATGGTCTTTGTTTTTTTATTTTATTTATGTGATATATTATTGTTACAGATTTATGTTTATTGAACCAAACTTGTAACCCTGGAATAAAACCAAATAGGTTATGATGTATAATTTGTTTGATGTGTTGCTGAATTCTGTTTGTTAGGAACTTGTTGTATATTTTGGCATAAAAATTAATTAATGACATTGGTCTATAATTTTCTTTCTTTGTTGGGTCTTTTCCTAGTTTGGGAATCAGGGTGAAATTTGCTTCATAGAATGTGTTGGGAAGTATTCTTTGTTTTTCTGTGTTTTGGAAAAGGTTATGTAATATAGATACTAGTTCCTCTTTAAAGGTTTGGTAGAAGAATTCTGATGTGAAGCCATCTGGTCTCTGATTTTACTTTTTGGAAGATTTTGTATATTTGAAGCTATTTCAGTGTTTGATATCAGTCTAGTAAACATTTTTAATTCTTTCTGGCTGAGTCTAGGAAGGTCGTGTGCTATCAGGTATTGCTCTATTTACTCCAGCTTTTCATACTTCTGAGAACAGAGTTTTTTGTAGTATTCATTAAGGATTTTTTGACTATCTGAATTGTCTGTTGTTATTTGACATTTATCATTTCTAATCAATGATATTACGGATTTTACTTCTCTATTTCTGTTTCTGATTAATGATATTAGGGACTTTACATCTCTATGTTTAGGTTAGCCAAAGGTTTATCAACTTTGATAATCTTTTCAAAAAACAAACTTTTTGATTCATTGATATTTGGAATGTTTCTTTTCTTTTTAGTTTCATTTACTTATGCTCTAATTTTGATTATTTCTTTTCATCTTCTGGGTTTGGGGTTGGAATGTTCTTTCTTTTCCAATTGATTGAAATGCCCCATGAAGTTGGTGAATTCTTCTCTTTCTGTTTTCTTGATGAAGGCTTACAAGGATATAAATTTCCCTCTTTTTTAATAAATCATAACTGTGTACATTAATACTGTCATGGGGTACAGTGTGCTGTTTTTAAATACAATTTGAAATATTTTCATTAAACTGGTTAACACAGCCTTCATGTCATTTTCTTAGTTATTATGTTAAGACATTTATATTCTACATTTAGAAAGATTCACATGTACCCTTATAAGATGCACCATAGACATGATCCCACTAATCACTCTCCCTCCACTCATCCTCCCCCCTCCCCTCCCCTCCCCTCCCTCTCCCCATACCTTGCTCATGGCTGGGAAGACTCAATATTATTAAAATGTCTATACTACCTAAAGCAATATATAATTTTAATGTAATCCCTATTAAAGTCCCACTGTCATACTTTAAAGATCTCAAAAAAATAATACTTTGTTTTATATGGAATCAGAAAAAACCTGTAATAGCCAGGAATGTTACTCAGAAATAAAAACAAAGCAGGAGGAATCATGTTACCAGACATTAGACTATACTATAAATTGACAGTGATCAAAACAGCATGGTACTGGCACAAAAGCAGGGAGATAGATGTATGGAACAGAATAGAGAACCAAGAGATGAACTCAGCTACTTATCATTATATGATCTTTGACGAGCCAATTAAAAACATTGAGTGGAGAAAAGATTCCCTATTTAACTATAAATTTCCCTCTTAGTACTGCATTTGCAGTATCCCACAGGTTTTGATAATTCACATCTTCATTATCATTTTGTTCCAAAAATTTGTTAATTTCCTTCTTAATCCCATCATTGACCCAGCTATCTCTCAGTATAAGGTTATTTAGTTTTTATGACTTTGTCTGAGTATGAAGATTCCTGATGGTGTTGAGTTCAAATTTTATTCTGTGATGGTCTGAAAAAACACAAGGAATAATTTATATTCTTTTAAATTTGCTGAGGTTAGACTCATGACCTAAGATGTGATCCATTTTGGAGGATGTTCCATGGCTGATGAGAATAATGTGCATTCAGTTTTATTAGTATCAAATGTTCTGTAGATATCTGTTATGTCCATTTGTTATAGGGTCACATTTAAGTCTAACATTTCTTTGTTTAGTTTATTCTTTGAGGATCTATTCAACACCATGAAAGGAATGTTAAAATTTCCAACTATTATAGTGCAGGAAGATATCAAATTGTTCATGTCTGTTAGGGTTTGCTTTATAAATTGAAAAACATTCCTACTGGGCACATAAATGTTAATAATTGAAATCTCTTCATGTTGAGTGTTTCCCTTGATAAATATGAAGTGACCATCCTTATCTTTCCTTACTTTTGTTGGTTTAAATCCTATTGTATCTATGAATAAAATTAAAACACCAGCTTTTTTCTGATTTCCATTTGCCCGAATTATAGTTATCCATCCCTTCACCCTCAGTCTATTTTTATCCTTTAAGTTAAGATGAGATTCTTGTATGTAACAGATATGTGGCCTGAGTTTTGGTATCTAGTCAGCAAATCTGTGCCTCTTTAGAGGGGAATTTAAGCCATTCTCATTAACTGAGAGTATTGATAAGCATGGTATTGTTTTGGTTGTTACGCTTTTCAAGTGTCCAGTGGATATTTTTAATCCTTACACTATTATCGATGTTAGGTTTTGTTCCAAGCTTTCTGTGTGAGTTTACTTTGATGCTAACCATTAAGCTGATCATTATGGTTGATAGGTCTGAGAATATCCTGGACAACTTGTTTAGTTATGACAAATTTCTTCAATATTTGTAAGTCCGTAAAACATTTGACATCACCATCACAAATCAAACTCAATTTAGCTGGATACAGGATCCTGGGCTGAAAGTTGTTTTGTTTTAAAAGATTGAAGGTCAATGACGATCCTCTTCTGGCTTGAAAAGATTCAGCTGAGAGATCTATTGTCATTCTAATATTCTTCCCTTTGTAGGTTATGATTTTCTTACATCTGGTTGCTTGCAGAATTTTCTTCTTCATATTAACTTTGGCAAAGTTAATTACAATGTGTCTACAAGATGCTTTCTTAGGACTGAGTCTTGCTTGGGTTCTAAAATTGTCTGCTATCTTAATTTGTCTATCTCTTGCCATCCTAGGGAAATTCTCCTCTATTATGTCTTGAAGTAGAGCATCAGTGCCTTTAGGACCATCCTCTTCTTCAGGAATTCCTATAAGGTGAATGTTTGCTCTTTTCCAGTGCTCCCACAACTCTCACAATGAGTGATCTGTTTTTGCTCTCTACTTCTCTGTGTCTGAGCATTTGGGAGTGTTCAAAATCTTTGTCTTTAATGTCAAGAGATTCTTTCTTCTGCCTGCTCTATTTATTACTGAGGGATTCTACCATATTTCTCATTTCTTTGAGATCTGCAATTCCTTTCCTCACTGTGTCTAAATCCTTGGAGATTTTGTCTTTGAATTCATTGATTTCTTGGAAAAGTTTTAAACTATTCCTTGAATTTATAATTCCTACTTTACTTCCATTCTATTAATCTTATTTTCCATGCATATTCTGAACTCTATTTCTGACATTTTATACATTTGTTTATGAATGGCATCTTCTGTTGTGTCTTCTTTGTCCTTCCTTTGGGAAATTGACCTACTCTTATTATTCATCTTGCCAGAATTTTTCCTCTGGTTATGCCCCATGATTATTTTTCACAGTTTGGCTAGAGAATCTGATAAGATTGAGGGCTCCAGGAGTTGTAATTAACTGGCCCTTTACCAAAGAGCTGGGACTGGTGACTGGCATTTCCTCTATAGCTTTACAAAAAACTCTTTCATTTTTGCAGCCTGATTTGTTTGGTGTGATGGGGCTAGGTGGCTGTCTTGTACTTAGCTAGCCTCTATCCAATCATAGTGAATCAGTGGCTTTGGGCTGATATCTCATCTGGGGAGAGATATAAGCAACTAAGACAGCCCACTCTCCAGGGATTATAGCTGGAGGAGGAAAATCAGTCCTTCCCACTACAGCACAATCAGGGCTCAACCTTGGAGGGTCCCCAGGTGGCTGGCCCAGGTCAAGAGTTCTAAACCAACTGTCCTGGGCAGCACAATCACTGTTGAAGTGGAAGAGTTCCAAAGGTCTCCAGCAACCAGAGATCAGGTGTTCACTGGCAGCTCAGTTGTGACTCTCTTCAGTGCTCCATTGAGTCAGAAAGGCCTGCCTAGCAAAAGAGTTAGTACAGGGGGATTGGCACCTCCTTCCACACCTGGCACCTCCACCACACTCAGTCACTGATAACCCCATGGGGCTGTGGCTCAGTTGCTTCCAATGGGCAAATGTGCCAGGGATTTGTGCCTGCCAGAGTCAAGGGGGAGTCATTTCCTCCTTGGCCAGGCCACCACACTCTGCCACCAGCAGACAGGGGAAGCTGAAGCCTGACTCCTTTCAGTGCTCATTAGAAACTGGGGAGTATTCCACCTGAGTCTGTTCCAAGCCAGGGGTTAATGTTGCAGTGTGAATTTTTCTCCCTCAGAGACCTCACCTCTGCCCCAGCCATATTCTTCTGGTACCACTGCAGGGTGAGGTCTGGCTCCCTCCAGTGGTCCACAGAATTAGGGAAGTGTCTCTTCAAAATTTAACCCCAACTGGAGCATGTGATTATTGCTGCTACTATGTGGCAGTTGCTGCCACATGGGTCCCTGCTCCTCTGCCCACCACACCACTTTTTTTTTTTTTTTTGGCTGGGGCTGGGTTTGAACCCACCACCTCTGGTATATGGGGCCAGTGCCCTACTCCTTTGAGCCACAGGTGCCTCCCAGCCCACCACACTTTTGCCATGATAGACCAGTCTTCCTCCTCCCTGCATCTCTCTCTACTTCTACTCAAGTCACAGTTTCAGTATAGCTGCACTGTGGCTGAGGCATTGATTAGCCCTGGCAAGGAACTTCCAGATACTCTGGTCTCTGCAGGGAGTAGGCTTCCAGACCGCCAGGTGAGGGACAGAGGGTGGACTGGGAATTCAGAATGACAGGGGAAATATTTGTTCAACTTTTATGCCAGGCAAGAGAATGCCCAGGCTCACAACAGGATCTCTCTGGAGAAGGAATCTTGGCTTTCAGCAACAAGAGGCCTTTTGTTCCCTGTTTGCTTGTAGAGAACACACAGCGAGCCAATCTCTTTGGGGATGGGACAGACTCTCATAATCTTTGGGATGAGTTTTATACCTGAAATTTGCTTCCTTCTAGTTGCAGCTCACCTCAGCAGGGATGATGCACACTTATCAATCTTCTGTCTCAGCTCAGCTCCCAATCTTCGGCTTTATTTTATCCTCTGGATGGGAGCTTCCATTTAAAGCTGACTCCAGTTGGCCTTCTTACTTCATGCTCATATTGGTTTCTTAAGTGCTTTGCAGAGTGGTTAGCATATAATCGGGCTTAGTAAATAAAATATAATTCTAAACAGAAGTTTTAATATTCCTCCTAAGTAGTTACTGAATTTCTAGTTGTCTGCTAAACACCTCTATCTGTCATCTTTTTGTTGGTATTTCAAATTCTACATATCCAAAGAAAAGCTCATAAAATTAGATTCTCTTCTATGCTTCCTTAGTCTCAAAATCTTCCCAAGTTGAAGGATCACAATTGAATACTTGAATTCACCATCTTTAAACTTTTTGTGTTCATAAACTTCTGTTTATTCTACTCTTCTTTTGGTGTCTGTTCCATTCCATTCCCATGGCTGGCTACCACAGTAGTTCTCTTTTTAACTACCATGATAGCCTTCTAGTTGTTTTCCTTGTCTCCAGCCTGTGACTTATCTAATTTCTCCAATGAAAACTGCTCACTAAACTTTTATAATGAACAGCTCTGATCATATCACCTTTTGACTTTATATTATTGTAAGTGAAATCATGTTTTTTAGTTGGTCATTTATGCCCTTGATTTTTTGTTCTCATCCTTGTTAGATAATAAGTGAGGCTTTGTTTTGATAGCCCCCAGACAAATTGGGGTTTGAATACTAGACTAGATTGGCTAGCAATTCTGCCTTAATGGGAAATAAAGCAGAGATGGAAATGGGGATTTCCAGGATGCCTTTCATGTGATACTTCTTTTACCTGGCAGGTAGCCTAATTCTTAGCTGTCCAGCTCACTGACCAAGGGGTTCCCTCACATGGGAAACTTGTTTATACTAAAAGACATTCTTGTAGCTCTTGTTTCATCTGTATTTAGTTTATGTCTACCTAACTGTTGATCTGACACTGGAAACTTGATCTTCTGTCCTTTTGTCCCCCATCCATCCACCCTGCCCCTATATCCTGGGTAAAAATTGGCCTAGAACAGCCCCTAGTTCAGGGTTGTCCAACCTGCATCCTGTATACTACATGCTGATTTTGTGAGCACTTTTCTTGCTTATCTATGTTGTCCAATATCACAAAAAGTATGCATGGACCTTTTTATCTTTTTTGCTAATCAGCTTTTGTTAGCATTTGAGTATTTAATGTGGAGCTCAAGACAATTGTTATCCTTGTAATGTACAGGGAACGAAAAAAAAATGTTGAACATACCTACTCTAATTCTTCAGGTGGAAGGTACAAATTCAGTACACCATCAAAGAAGAAACAAGTTCAAAGATTTTTACAGATTCAGAGAAAGCACAATATAATGAGTTGGGAGAGACTCTATCACTGGGTCAGATCAGGCAGGAATAAAAAGTCATGCAGATACATACATATAATATTTCTGTTGCTTTTGCATCCACTTTGAATTCAGATTTAATTTATATATATATATATAAAATTTACATTATTTATATATAAATTAAATTTGTATACATATATATGTATATATACACACACACATATATGGGGAGAGAGACAGAGAGTGAGAGGGAGCACAAATACAACACACATGGCCAACAAGTAGTATATATAAGGGAATGGAGTATAGATCACTTTAAATTCATGGGCAAATGCTTGAACTCTTCCTTTGAAAGAAGACATAGTGAGAAGAAAGCTGGGAGTCTACTAACAGGGAAAGATACTTTTAAGTTCTTACCTCTGTCCAGTATTTTGAGCCATCTGTATGTGGTATAAACCTGAAAATTATATCAAGGGCGACTGAGCCCTACTTCTGGTATAATAAACATGAATTCAAAGTGGATGTCAAAGCAACAGAAAGGTTGTAAGAATTCACTACATCCATCTATAGGCCTTTGTAACAAGTGTTCCCATCATGTTTTGTAATCCCACTTGGCTTCTCTCTGTCCGTCTGTCTGTCTCCATCTCTTTTACTATATATCTATATCAGTATATGTTTACATACTATGCCAATATTTCTATCTATTTATGTACAATTTTTTCACTAAACATTAAAATGAGGACTATTTACAGAATTTCTTTCTGTAGTAGGTCCTTGGTCTCAAGGATTTGAAGAATGAACCCATGGACCACAGATCAGTGGTAAGATATGATTTATCAAATAGAAAGGAATGTATAAGGAATAAAGGCACCAGAGCTTCTGACAGAGAGAAAGACCTAAGTAGGAAGTCTCTGCATGGGTCTTTTGTCTAGGTGTACAAGGGTCTTGAGAATTACATTTGTCTGGGACAAGGTAGGGAAAGCTCCTTTTCAATGTTAATGAGTATATTAACAAATGAATGAATGCAGTTTTCTAGCTCTGGGGCAAAAAATACCCAAGAAAACAAACAAAAATAAACACCAAAGAACAACCAACCAACCAAATAAACAAACAAACAAAAAAATAGCAAAGAGTTCCCTTTAGAAGAGGCCTGGCTAATTATGTGAAATTGCCCAGGCCTAGAAGACAGGGTCCATGTCCAGCCCTGAAAGGAAGAGGGAAGCCTGTATCAGTACTATATCATATGTCTGTATATTCCCAGAGCCCAACATGGTTCTTCACACAAAATAGGTGCCTAAAAATACAAAATTGAAAGATGAAAAAATGAATGGGTCGTCTATTATAACTTCTGCCTGGATGAATAATTTATAATGGATAGGCATTAGGAAAAACTGCAAATTGTAAGAGATATGCTTTTGACAACTTCCATTCTCGTTTTTCAGTGCCATATTTTTATGGGCCTTTGACCCTAGCTTCTCAGGTTTCTCATTCTCAGCCACATATGCCATTCCTGGGGATTATTTACAATTTGGGACAATTGGCCCATATATGGGCTCTGAAAGTAGCTGTGAGCCACATTAAACTACATTTAAAATTGTGTTTATATATGTGATCATGACCAAAATGATTAAAAGTTTCTGCTCTGGATTTATTTTTTCTCTATTACCGTGTTTTTCAACCATTTTCTTCTCATGGTACACTTGAACCTATAAACTTCTGTGGCCACCTAAATTATGTTGATCAAAAAAAAAAAAAAAAGGATATGACTAGGCACAGTGGCTCACACTTGTAATCTGTGGAAGGCCAAGGCAGGTAGGTTGCTTGAGCTCACAGGTTCAAGACCACCCCGAGCAAGAGCAAGACCCCCATATAAAAATAGCCAGGTGTTGTGGTGGGTGTCTGTAGTCCCAGCTACTCAGGTGACTGAAGCAAGATAATTGCTTGAGCCCAAGAGTTTGAGGTTGCTGCAAGCTATGATGTCATGACACTCTACTGAAGGTGACAAAGTGAGACTCTGTCTCAAAAAAAAGGGGGGGTATACTTAATGTGCTTTAAACTTCTTTGGAAAATAATTTAATTAATGATCTTTAAAAATTTTAACAGCACACTAAAGATCCTCTCATGGCACACCAGTTGAAAATCACTGCTGTATTATTAAAATTATCCTTAGCTATGTCTCATAGCCTAAGGAATTTGGGAAGTCACTACCTTGCTTATCTTTGACAACTAACGCCCATTATTATATTAATATAATATGCTATTCTTATTATATGAGAAGGGCATAATTTAAAAGAGTACATCTTTATTGGTGGTAATTTATAGTATCTGGTAGCGTGTTGCATATTGGTAGATTGGATTTAAAACCCACCACTATCTTAAGCTAGTTACAATTTTTCATCTCTGAATGTTAGCTTCTCCAACTAAAAGAAATGGGGACAATAATGCCAATATTTGAATATTTTATGTGGAATAAAGTAGATAAACTACTTAGCAGTGCTTCAGAATGAGTACATATCTGATAAACATTAGTTGTCACTCAGACTAATTGGAAAAGTATTTGGGTGCTGGCTCCACCAATTACTACCTGAGCCCGTGCCAAATGACTGGTCTGTACCTCAGATTTTCATCTATATAATGTGATGATTTAATAAGAAAATAGATATATAAACCTTAAAATAGTGCCTTACATATACCAAACATTCAAACACTCAAAAAATGTTAACTATTGAGATCAGAGTTATAGAAGTTAAGGTTGTACTTTGCACATTTTGTCTGTGTTTGGTTTTGTATATAGAATCTTTATAATTTACCCTGGAGATCATAATACCATATATTTGCATTGATGTTTTACAAATGATGAATAATGTCACTTCTATCAGCATATACATTTCCCTTTTAGCATAAATAGCAAACATAATGTTTTATTTGTCTTTTTCTTTGGTACTTAGATCTGAAATCTTATCAGTTCTTATTCAGTGTTGACTTCTATTTACTCTTGTTATTGTGAAAATAGACAGTTAAGAAGAAAGGACTGGAATAAATAGGAAAAGAGTGGTGATGAAAAGAGAATTTTTAAGCCCTGTTATAAGTCTAGGAAAGTCCTCTTAAATTCTTTAGTTCAGGCTCGGCGCCTATAGCTCAACCGGCTAAGGCGCCAGCCACGTGCACCTAGGGTGGCGGGTTCGAGTCCCCAGCCCGGACCCGCCAAACAACGATGACGGCTGCAACCAAAGAGAAATGGCGGGGCGTTGTGGCGGGCGCCTGTGGTCCCAGCTACTTGGGAGGCGGAGGCAGGAGACTCGCTTGAGCCCAGGAGTTGGAGGTTGCTGTGAGCTGTAATGCCACGGCACTCTGCCCAGGGGGACAGCTTGAGGCTCTGTCTCAAAAAAAAAAAAAAAAAATTCTTTAGTTCATTTTGTTACTTTTGTTAGACTGCTTTGTTAAATCTCAGAGAAACATATTTTGTTTTTCTCACCTTTTTGGAAGTTTCCATGAATATAGTAACGGTTCATTGTGGTGGTGGTTACCATTCTTGGGAGATTCCTTTTCCATTCTTCTGAATAATTCAAGGAACAGTACTCTCTGGGGTCCCCCAAATATACTTCCTATTGATACGATACAGGAAGCTGTATTACTATGGTAATGATACACAATTCATTTTTTAATTTTAAGATATAATGAATGATCTGTGAATTTAATTACAAAAATTTAAAATAGTATTTCCTTCAAACATAATTCAGGATATATGAGTATATTTCTTTTTTTTTTAAATTTCAGGTTAATGTGAGGATAAAAACAACCAGGTTACAATATTTGCATTTGTTGAGTATATTTCTTTCTGATGCCTCTTCTTCACCTGCAAGGTCCTTTACTTCTAGCCTATATTATGTCACTTACCTCCTACTTCATTTAGTAGAAGAGCCTCTCTGGCCATCCTTCTGTACCTTTAGTGCACTGAGTACTTCCTTTCCTCTAAGACCTTTATAAATGCTGCTTCCTGAACCTATAATATTCTGGCCCTCTTTGTGTAGCTAACATCTTATCTTACTTTTTGTTTCAATTTAAATGTCACTTTCTTAAGAAGGCCTTCCTTGATCCTTCATAATAGAGAAAAATTGCCAATTATGTGCTCACCTATATGGCTTTATTTTCCCTCATAAACCTAACCAAATATTTGTTATTTTGTTCTTTGTGAAAATCATGGTCTAATGTATTTCACCTCCATTGGACAGGAAGATAGAAACTCAATCATGGTACTATCCCAGGCAGCTACCACAGGGCCTGACACTGTGTAGATTTTTAATTAGTATTTGTTAAGTGAATGAATGAGTTATAATAAGAATTTAAATTTACTATATTGTATTTGGGGTTATTTGCAAAGTATCTGCTGTTTTAAAGGCACTATAATAAATCATAGTAAGGATGCTGCCTTAATGAGAGATTTTCTGTCATCCTTTGTGCTCATGTGGAAAAATCTTAGTTTCACATTTACATGAGGTGGGCATATGTAAATAAGTAGAAGGGATAAATAATATATTTATGACAGAACCAATTTTATGAAAACTTTTAAACATTTAAGACCTTTTGTTCCCATTCAGCTTAAGCCCAGTTCTCAAGTAATGCAGTTCATTTTCTCAGTATAGTAATTAAATTTGTAGCAACAAGAAGTAGGCGGACAATTGACATTAAAAAAAAACAAAACAAAACAAACAAAACCACAGAAAACACTTGCCTCATTACCACGTTTTCTTTAAGCATGGCTATGAACTTCTTATTAAGATATTGAAGACCAGGCTGGGCTTGGTGGCTCATGCCTATAATCCTGGCACTCTGGGAGGCCAAGAAAGGTGGATTGTTTGAGCTCAAGAGTTCAAGATCAGCCTGAGCAAGAGTGAGACTCCATCTTTACCAAAAACAGTCAGGCATTGTGGTGGGCACTTGTCATCTCAGTTACTTAGGGGGTTGAGGCAAAAGGCTCACTTGAGTGTGAGATAATTCTCACATTACTTGCACTCTTTTGAAAAGCTAAGAATATAAGTAAAAACACTTTGTGAGTATTGGGGTCTTGTCTGAAGCCTTGTGTCTTAGAAAACAGGCAGGCCAGAACCTACGGAACAGGATTAACAATCTGCTTTATGGAACTCTGACTGCACTGCTGTTTGCCCAAGCAGATAAGAGTTGATAGCCCTGTGTGCAGGGGAACAGGTCTAAGGTGAAATGTGTATAAAACCACATCCTCCAGCGGGTGGCTTCCAAACTCCTTGAAAACAAAGCTGTAAAACTTAATTCTTAGAGCTAAATTGAGTGCTTATAATATAGATTACCCCCTTGCTTCATCTGTTGATTTTTTACCCTATAGAAATAAAGTTTGGAATGCATAGTTGCTTAAGAAATAATATGGTTGTTTTTAAGTCAGTTTTCCAGATTCAGTTTTTCCTTTTAAGGTTAGGATAGAATAAGGAATGTTAATTATAGACTATTGATTGATGTGGCGTACATGACTTACTGACTATAAAAAGACCCTTTGGAATAAAGATGATTGCTACTTGCCATCCTATGAGCAGTAGTCTGTTTCTTGCATTCATACAATTTTAGGCTCGGACTAACACTTGAGGCAAAGCTCTCTCCGTTTCCTTTCAGAACCTTCAACCAACACTTGAGGCCAAGAGCTTCAGGCTATGAGCTAAGACGCCAGGGTGCTCTACACAGGGTGACAAAGTTGTCTTAAAAAAAAAAAAGATATTGAAAACCAGTACTGGCCTAAGTTGTTAGCACACAGTAGTGAAAAACAAGGGATAAAATATTAGAAATTAAAGTATAGAATTTGAAATCGGATTTGAGTTCAAACTACAGATCCTCTACTCATTTGTTGTGTGACTTGGGGAAATTTACTTGACTTCTCTGAATCTTAGTTTCTACATTTATAAAATGGGTTGATTAATATTTGTCTTCCCTGCTCATTGTGAAAAGTGCAAGAAATTATATGAAAAATTAAACAGCCTATAATGTTATATTATGCAAATGGAGAATGTGAGAGGAATAAGAAAAAATAAGACAGACACTAAACAAAAGGAGAAGATGAAAGAAAGATATTTTTGGTTAGGAACAAGGCTGCTTGATGAGTTAAATAAGCACTTATTGAAATGGGAGGAGCCATATCAGGTTAAACTAAAATGACAAAATAAACTGCAATAAATTGAATAATAGTAAGTTTATAGAAACCAGTGTTATGATCTGACTTTCCTCCCTCTCCTAAATTTACATATTTAAATCTTAATCCTCAGTACCTTAGAATGTGTCTGTATTTCGAGAAAGGGCCTTTAAAGTGGTTAGGCTAAAATGGGATATGTAAGAGCAGGCCCTAATCTAGGGTGACTAGAAGTCCCGATTTTGGCGGGACAGTCTCGCTTTTCAACAATTTGTCCCATCCCTCGCTGTTTTAAAAAAGTCCCGATTTTTGCAAAGAATGCAGGAACGTGCTGGAGAACAAGAAGGGAATATACAGTTTTCGGCCGCCATATGGCTATTTCTCCAGAATATGAGTTTTATATTATTTTTGTTAATTTTATAATGTTAAACTGTAATAAATAATTGCTGAGAAGTGATTACCGAGAACTGCTTATCAAAGTTTGCATTGTTGTCAGGCCCTGCCTGCCGGTCCCCTGCCCTCCCGGCCATGTTGTCCCACCTTACAGATGTTAAAATCTGGTCACTCTACCCTAATCCTATTTGCCTTGTCTCCTTATAAAAAAAAGATTAGGATACAGACAACATAGAAAGAAGGACAACTTTGTCAGGACACTACAAAAAGGCAGCCATCTCCAAGCCAAAAAGAGAGACCTCAGAATTGAAACCAACCCTGGTGACATCTTAATCTTGGATTTTCAGCCTGCAGAACTCTGAGGAAATAAATTTATTTAGTTTATCAAAAGGGACACAAGAAAGGGGCTTCAAGCAGGATGGGAAGAAAACCTGGCCTGTTGAACCAGTAAGTCTGGAGGGCCCATAAGAATATGAGTATAAAGTAACCTAGGTAACCAATGACCAATAGAAAAGGGCAATACTGGCCAGAGGCCGAGAGAGGCCAATGAAAGACTTGCAGCCACTTGCAAAGGAGAAAGTATATCTCTGTTGGACTTTGTGTCTCTGTTTCTCTCACCTCTTCTCCTTTATGCAAGATACTGACTTCCAACTCTCTTTGGAAGTGCTCTGCACTTTCTCTTTATTCTTCCTAAATAAAATCTTTCTTTGTTACCCTGAAATTTGTGTAGGTTACTTTAATTCCTATCCACACTGCCTGTGCTGCTCCAGTTTTATTTTTAGTTTTAACTCACTTTTGCTTTTGATTACCTCTGTGCCTTGGTTGAACTGTCTGGCTCAGTCAGTAATCAAACAAGGTCAACTGGGTTCCAGGAACCTGGACCCCTGACCCCCAACAGTTTAAGCACACATTTCTGTAGAGGATATTCTGGCAGGCCAAGAAAAGTAATACAACTACAAAACAGCTTGATTTTTAAAAGGAATATAGGAAAGAGCACATGTGAAAATATCTATTATAGTGCTTCGTCTGGAGGAAAAGCTCTGTATGTACCTGTTGAGTCTGTCGACAAACAATTCTAAAGAAAAGCTCAGTGGCTGGGCATCAAAAGAGCAGTAACTCTTATTCCCTGTTGTGTTGCTAAGTAACCTTAGGCCCTTCATTCTCTTGGGCCACAGAACTTTTTCACCTATAGTTAGAAGAGTTCAGAGTAAATGAATTTTACTTTTCCATAGAGTTGAAGATTTTAGTAGTTGGGAAAGCCTAATATATTAAATGTGCTATCAGCAGAGATGGAACTTGAATTCTGATCTTAAGATTCAACAAAGCAATGTTTCTTTTTTTTCTGTAAATTTTCTGCAACCAATGAAGCATATTTTTAAGACTCATGGGTCAGAGGGTGACATTGCTGGGAATTCTCTAATTAAAAATGTTCATAGCAGGGCAGGGTCTGGGGCTCAAAGTAGTAGGGTGTAGGCCCCATATGCCGGAGGTGGTGGGTTCAAACCTGGCCCCAGCCAAAAAACTGCAAAAAAAAAAAAAATGTTCATAGCAGAAAGTCTCCATTGTGCTTCCACAGAACTCTTCTGATTTAATAAATACAGTGTTGACATATTTGTTGACCATACTGCGTTAAAGATTGCTTTAAAGAGGACTATGTTAAATCAACATGCAAAAGAACAAGACACAAGTGAGTCTGGTTTCTGATTAATAAATTTATCTTCGTAATCATATATTCTAAAAGAAAGAGTGAAAAGGGCCACTACTTTGCCCTACTTCTGGTTTGTTCAGAAGCAGATGTTTATATTTTGAATTGAGGTTTTCTTGGTGATAAGGTCTCAAGAACCAACCTATGCGTTGCTGCAAGATCAATTGGTGGCCATGTAAGTTTATGCAAGGAAATGTAATATTTATTCGTTCTTCATTTTCATCATAGAAAATAGGGCTAATATTTTATTTAACATTATTTAGACAGGTATAGTTGTTAATTTACTTTTGAAACTAACAAAAGGTTAATGCTACACATACAATATTGAAATTTGCCAACTTCATTGTCAACCTGAAATATGGAATAATCTTCTGTGCTTTGTAACTTTTACTCTGCATTGTATAGGACTGATTAAATCTGAACTGGGTTTCTTCAGAATGGCACAAGCTATTGTAATTCTTGCTTATAATTTTTTTTAACAAATTATACAAATAATTGCTAACACTTATGTAGAACTGGTTGTCAGCCAGTTACCTGTGTTAACTCATTAAATATCCATAAGAAATCATTTAATTCTCACAACAAACTCATGAAATAAAATCTATTATTAATCTTATATTTCAGGTGAGAAAACTGAAGCATATAGAGCAGAGTTCCTCATGTTGTGGTGACCCCAAACCATAAAATTATTTTTGTTGCTACTTCATAACTGTAATTTTGCTACTGTTTTGAATCATAATGTAAATATCTGATATGTATTTAGGTGACCCCTGTGAAAGGGTCATTCGACCCCCAAACCTATCATGACCCACAGGTTGAGAACTGCTGATATAAAGGTATATGACTAGCTCAAAATTACAAAGCTTTTGAGTGATAGAATTGCGATTTAAATCTGGGCAGTATGATTCTAAGTACTTTGTGAACTGTCTCCTAAAAGCAACACCCCTAAGTTACCAATCTCCTATGGCAGTAGCTCAGCCTTTGATCTACCTCTTTGATTTTACTTCCTCAAAGCTTTATAATCCTCAGGCAGAAATGTATTCAGAATTATCTTTGAAGAATAAGGTGTGAGATAGGAAAGAGTAGTTCTTACTAATAACTTAACAATAGTCCTTCAAAATGGATATTAGGACAGATAAATATGAATTACTAGTACTTCCAATTGCCCTCATTTTGAGCTGGTCTGCTGTTTGCCAGTTCTTCCAATTAACCTCATTCCCAGCTGGGCTCCTGCAAAGCACAAATTAAGATCTGAACTCACAAACTATGTAAGAAAAAGCAGGAAACTTTAGATGATCTTCATTTTAACTGACAGTGTGGCTATCTTACTACATTTTTGCTCCAGTTAGAAATAACTTTAACACAAAAATTCAAAATTGAGAAAGTCATATATGAAAATTTAGATTGCTGGTTTCATTAGACATAAGTCCCTTTCTTTCAAAATTCAAGGTTTATGAAATGTTTCAATTTCTTTTTGTCAAAATTTTTTCTTTCTTTCTTTCTTTTTTCTTTTAGACAGAGTCTCACTATGTCACCCTTGGTAGAGTGATGTGACATCACAGCTCACAGCAACCTCAAACTCTTGGGCTTAAGCGATTCCCTTGCCTCAGCCTCCCGAGTAGGTGGGACTACAGGTGCCCACCACAACACCCAGTTATTTTTTGGTTGCAGTTGTCATTGTTGTTTAGCAGGCCTGGGCCAGGCTTGAATCTGCTAGCTTTGGTGTATGTGGCCAGCACCCTACTCACAGAGCTACAGGTGCTGAGCCTCTCAAAAATATTTCTATTAGCTGAATGTTCTGAAAATGTGCATTAAATATTTTGTAAAGAATATGTATACTTTTGTTAATTTTGTTACATACTTATTTTTTGTTTTAAATAATGTTTCAAAATGAAAAAATGTGGTGAATCTATAAAATACCTGAATAGTTCAAGAAAGCTAGATAATTCCTTATATATGCACACACATATCAAAAAAAATTCAGTACCTAATTTCTTTTCCTTTAGACATTTAAGAAATCACCAAATTTCAGTAGAGGGTATTCTAGTCAATTAGATACTTGGTGCTTGCTCAGTCCTGTGGGACAAACACCTGGATTTCTGGAGAAATATGAATGAATAGCCAGCCTATTATTTAGGATTACTATCTAGATAGCTACTCAGACTCTATGGGTTATGCCATTGGTGCATTCATCTGGCTGGTATATTTCTGGTTAAAAGCATCCTGTCTAATCAGTCTTTCAATCCAATCTTATTCCCATTTTCTTGGGATCCCTAGTGTTTCTATCCTGTTATCAGACCAGGTGTACATATTAATATTAGTCCAAACTTTCCATGACCACTCTAGACCTAGACGTAAATGTCACCAAGGCAGAAAATATAGCAACATATTTATCTTGAGATTTAAATTCTTGTTGCTCTAAATAAAATATGTGCTGTGATCTGGGTTACAGTGAAGCCTCAAATACTCTGGATATCTAACACTCACTATCACCAATTACTAGCCTCTCAGATGGCTCAATATACAGTCATGCACTGTATAAGAATGTTTTGGTCAACAATAGACTGCATATATAATGGTGGTTACACAATTAGGAGCTACCCTCCACATGTGAACCATTTTTTATTTTTTATATCGTAGTTTTGCTATACTTTCTCTATCTTTAGTTATGTTTGGATATATTAATACTTAGCCATTTTTATTATTAGATTATAACTGTCTACATTACTGCATTTATGGGGTACAATGTACTGACTCTATATACAATCTAGAATGTTCACATCAAACTGGTCAACATATCATTCACCTCACTTATTCAATTGTTGTGTTTAGACATTTATACTCCATATTTCGCCATTGTTTTATAGTTGCTTACAGTATTCACTACAGTAACAAGGTGTACAAATCTTTAGCGTGGAAACAATAGGCATACCTAGATATATATAGGCAGTAGGCTATACCACTTCCGTTTATGTAAATATACTCTATAATATTCACATAATGACAAAATTATCTAATGATGGATCATCAGAACTTATTTCTGTCATTAAACAATGCATGACTGTATAAAGCTGGGATTCAATCTCAGTTTTTCTGCCTTGCACTTAAGTTGTTTACTGGAATTTAAGCCTATTCTAAACAATAATACATTAATCTGTTACCTTAATATTCTATTAAAAAATTTCCCACCCCTGTCATGAGAAGTTAAATTTAATTGCCAATATCCTGAGCTTTCGGATGGAGTCTTGTTTTGGCTTGACTCACCACTCAAAACTATAATGTTTGGTATTTTAATATTTCCCCACATATGACATTAATGTTATATTTACTTAGACCAAAATTGAAATTGTCTACCCATTGAGCTGCTCAGTTAATCTTTCAGGATAAGGCTATGCAACCAGGTTAATTTATCCTGCCCCCAAGCTAACTGACTTTTAATGGTATCACCAGAACCAACTATATCTAAACCTAGGTCTCTTACTACTATGAATTGAAGTCTTTTTGTTGTTGTTCTGGTAAAGTATACATAACATATAGTTTTCTATTTTATCTCTTTTCACTTGTCCAATACAGTGATGTTAACTACATTCATGATTGGCAACCTTTGCCACTATCCATCTTCAGAAAATTTTCATCATCTCAGATTGAAATTCTGTATCTATTAACCTCCCCATTCCCCCTTCTCCCAATACATTTGAACAACTATTTTCTGTGTCTATAAATTTTATTATTCCTATATAACTCATATAACTGGAGTCATGTAACATTTTTCCTGTGGTGCTAATTATCAGTTAGCATTTATGTCTTCAAAGTTCATCTGTGTTTTAGCATATATCATAATTTCATTCCTTTGAAGTCTGAGTAACAGCATTCCATTGTATGTATATACCACATTTTGTTTATTCACTTATTCATTTATAGATTTTTGGATTGTTTCCACCTTTTAGATAAGACAAGTAATGATGCTGATGAATGTAGGTGTACAAATATTTCTCCTATCAGTAGTTCTTCTTTTCTATTCTTTGGGGTATAAAATCAAAAGTAGAATTGGTGGGTCATATGGCAATTCTATGTTAAAAATTTCTGAGGGACAAGCATACTGTTTTCTACAGTAGTCACACTATTTTACATTCCCATCAACAACACACAAAGGTGCATTTCTCTATGCTTGATAGTTTAGTTGGTTTTTGATGTTGTTGTTGGTAATAGAAATCCTAATGTATGTGAAGTAATATTTCCTTCTAGTTTTGATTTGCATTTCCTGAAGGATTAGTAAAGTTGAGTTTCTTTTCATGTGCTTATTGGCCATTTGTATATCCTTTTTGGAGAAATATCTATACAGGTATCCAAAAAATGGTCATTTGGCTATTTTTGAATTAGGTTCTTGAGCTGCAGGAGTTCTTTACATATGCTAAATACTAATACTTGTTCAAATGTCTGATTTGAAAATGTTTTCACCCATGTGGTGGGCTGTTTTTTTTACTCTGTTAATAGTGTCTTTTATGCAAAGGAGTTTTTGATTATGATAAAGTCCAATTTATCCATTATTTCTTTTGTTGCCTGTGCTTTTAGTATCATACCAAGAAATAATTGCCAAGTCCATTGTCATGAAGTTTTTCCCCTTATATTTGCTTCTGAGAGTTTCATAATTTTAAGTCTTACGTTTACTTTTTTTTTATTAAGTCATATACACACAGATCATGAATACATTTATGCATATGTGGGGTACAATGTGTTGGTTTTTTATACAATTTGACATGCTTAATCAAACTAATTAATATTGCTTTCACTTCATTTACTTGATTATTGTGTTAAGACATTTATATTCTATACTTGATAGATTTGACTTGTACCCTTGCAATATGCTCCATAGGTGTGGTCCCACCATTTACCCTCTGTCTATGGAACCTTCTCCCTCCCCTCCTTCCCACTCCATTTCTCTCCTTCATCCTGTGCTATAGTTGTGTTCTATCTGTCATAAGAAAATGTGAGTAAATATAAGTTGGTTTCATAGAAGTAGTGAGTACATTGGATACATTTCTCACCATTCTTGAGACACTTTACTCTGGAGAATATGTTCCAGGCCTTATGGTTTAGATCTTGCATTGCAGAAATAAATCCCACTTGGTCATGTTTATAATCCTATTTATATGCTGTTGAATTCACTTTGTTAGTATTTTATTGAGGATTTTTACGGTAATAGTAGTAGTAGACTGTAATTTTTATGGTCAGTAGTTTTTTGGAGTATCTTTGTCTTACTTTAGATTCAGGGTAATGGTGGCCTCATAAATCATTTTAGTCAATCTTTAGTTCTTTTGAAATATAGAAACATGGAGAGTGAGGGCTTAGAGCTTTCAAGTTCACCATTTTGCTGAACTGATATGGGAGTCTGACATTAAGATCTTGTATGTATATTCAGCCCTGTTTTCACACCCAACACAACTTATTCATTTGTACAAGGGGCCTTAAGGTGTTATGCTGTATAGCTAAAACAGAGAATTTAAATGTTAGGAAGATTTATACCTATGAAATGTAAATTATATTTCAATCCAATACATACTCATAACAATGGCTAAAATAAAACTCTGGAAATTATCAAGAGTTGGAAAGTAATAATTCACATGTACTATAAGTGGAAACATAAATTGTTATAAGCACTTTTGCTAGTATATAATACATTTGAACATATACATAGCTAAGACCTAGCATTTACCTAATGCAAATCCATAGCTACGTTTCTCAAAAGATATGATGTCTGACAATTATGTCTGCAAGCTCATCCTAGAAAAAATGCCACATATCTCATTGCTTAATATCACTACGGTTACCTCAAAGCCCTGCCCTTGAGAAGCCATTCACTGATGACAGTGTATAGTTCATGCTTCAAAGGAATTTTGGAACTTTTTTTCTGGAATGTCCATCAAAACAGTCATCATATTACTTTTGATGTCCTAAATGTCTTCCTTTCAATATTTCCTTTGTCTTCAGGTAAAGAAAAAATAATCAGGGGCCACATCAGGTGAGTAGGGAGAGTGTTCCAATACATTCATTTGTTTACTGACTAAAAGCTCCCTCATGCACAGTGCCATGTCAGCTGGTGCACTGTCATGATGTAAGAGCCATGAGTTTTTGGCCAAGATTTTCAGGTAAGATTTTCTTAACTGTATCTCTGTGAATGTTTACTTGGTCTACTGTGTTTTTCATAGTCAGCTGATGATTTTAATACAGCATCCAGCAAATTTTTGCAATGTTTTTCCAGTTCTCCTTTATCAGTGATGCTTTATCTTCCCTTAGAAAAATGTTTAATCCATTTGAACATTGCTGTTTTCTTCATGGTATTGTCCCAATAAACTTTGAATGTTTTCCTTTCAAAGGAAAGGAAACATGTCCCTGATTTCACTTCCATTCTTGACTAGTTTAATAAGAAATTTATGAATATTTATTTGTTACTGTAGTTCAAGCTCCTATATTCTTGTGGTGGCACACAGAAACATGCACCAACAATAATGAATACCATTCAGCAAGACCCTGCCACATGTCAACATGAACACAACTGTGAAACACTGGTACAGAAAGGTTATGAAATCTTGTGAGTTGTTTGCACAGTGCTGCCAAAGTAAGTGCACTGTGGAAAGTTCATGAACTTAATTGTAGATATCATATGTACTAGAACACTCAAAGCAGCTCTATTTGGAATAGATAAATACTGAAATTACCTTAATACTCACTAAATGTAGACTAGATCAATATATTATAGTAGAATAGGAAAAGATATTTGCATATTATGAATTAGACAAAAGCTTGACAACTAGGATCTATAGAGATCTCAAATTACTCAACATAAAAAAGCGAACAATCCCTTATATCAAAGGGCAAGGAAGATGAATAGAACCTTCTTTAAAGAAGCACCTTCTTCTTAGTAAAGCATCATCACAAGAATGGAGAGGCAAGAATCCAATATACTCAATTCTGATATAAGGACAATTGCAGACCAAGTACATGGCGGGAGTGGGTGAAGGGGGAAGCAACGAGAGAGAAGAAGGGAGGAGGGTGAGGGTCATGGTGTGTGACACACCTCTTGGAGTTGGGACACAATTATAAGAGGACTTACTTAACAAATGCAATGAATATAACCTGGTTCTCTGTACTCTCAATGAATCTTCAATAATAAAAAAGAAATAGATTGCAGTATACCCATATAATGAATAGAGCAGTGGGTCTCAAACTGTGAGTCACAACCCACAGGAACTGTATGGAAGGGTTGCAGCATTAGGAAGGTTGAGAACCACTGCTCTAGAACAACAAGAATAAATGATTAGTAATTATACTGAATAATATAGATGAATCTCAGAACCATGAAAGAAGCCATACAGAAAAGCATAGGTCCTATGTGGTTTTATTTATACTGAGTGCAAGAACTAGTAAAAGTAACTTCTCTTTTAGAATCAATGTAATAGTTATGCTAGGGAAGGAAGTGACTTGACAGAGTGTGAAAAGAGTTTTGGGTGGCTGATGATATTATATTTTAAAAATTGGATTTGCAAATGTAAAAACAACATTAATCTGTATATTTTTAATTTTAACTTTTCTATAAGAGCATTGTATTTCAATAAACAGGAATAAAGATTTAAAAAGGATAATTTAGAATTATTTAAATTTAAATACCAGATCCACCTCTTGACACTGGTCAAATATTTGAATTCTCCTAAAAGCCACAATATTCTTATTTGTATGATGACATGGGTGGTGTTGGTGGTGATAATGATAAGAAGAAGAAACATTTATATGACATTTATTTTTCACTGTCTAATCATTTTGTTCCAATTTCATTCTCAAAATTACCTTATTAGGTAAGTAATGGTAATATTACTATTTCCATGTAACAGATGAGGAATCCTAGGTACACAAATGTTAAATAACTAGCACAAAGTCTTTCAGATCCAGAATTCACACCTAGGCAATGTTTTTCAAGAGTCTATACTCTTACTATCTTCAACTGTAAGTAAGGCTAGTTTTTAAAAAAGGTATATTTTAAAGAATTAGAAAACTATAACTACAAAAACATGTTAAAACATGTGAAACTCCCATTAATGATAAAACATGACTTTTAGCTCTACTTCCCATGCCAACTTATCACTGTTATATAACGAATTTATCCTACTGGCAGCCAGTTCATCATTCCTTAGACTACAATCCTAGAATTCTCTGTTTTTCCAGTTATAGAGTGTTATTAAGGCTGTTTCAAACTTTGGGAAGCACAATGAAGAGGTTACATGCTGCTTTCTATGGTAGTTACTTTCCACGATTATATAGTATATTTTAAGAAATCTATTCTACAATCTTATATAGTTACAAGAAAAGGACTTTGTAAATCTCTATTTTCACTGACCAGCAGAGGTCTTAGAACATATTAGTTGCTCAATAAATGTTTGTTGAATTAAACATTTAAATTAAAGACTATTCACACTTTGGGGACAGAATTTTTCTGAGTTATTTTGTATGTGTTTTCTTAATTAAAGACTTTTTCTAATGCTATTGAATCCCTCTCTCTCACAAATGATAGTTACTAGAATGCAGTGAGGTAGATTCTTTGGAGCAGAATATTTTTCTAAGTTACTCTAAGTCATACTATTTTGGCAATAACTTATTTAGTCTATGAGCATGATATCAACTCAGCTAGTCACCAAAACTTTTCAATTCAGTCTACTGGAGTATCTTTTTCTGGGTACTCATCTTAAATTTTATCATGGAAACAAGTGGACAAATAAGATTTTTACATTAATTAATTTTACAGCTACAGTTTTAGAAGCACATATGTTCCATAAAGAAAAAAAGCCTTACTTATAATGATAGCTTATATGTGCAATGTGAGTGACATTGTTTCTTTTTTTTTTAATGCACTTTCTTGTTATCTGTTTGCCAATTGGATGTACATATCAGCAATTTAGAATTATGGCTCCAAATCTGGTCCTATAATTATACTGTGATATTCTTTGCAGAGTTATGCTACAGTGAACTCCATTGTACTCCTTGCCAACAGAGATAAGCACAGAGCCTTTCTAGTCTTTGCAATTGCTAAATTTCCTTTGTGTAAGTTTTGGTAGGATGACTGGGAGCCATCAGTAGTGTTTTCTTAGCTACCATCAAGTTTTCCATCTGCCAGTATTTAACATTGCCTGGGTCTGAAGTCATGAGCTAAATAGCTCTCTCAAGTCTATGACTACATTTGTAGGAGCAAAAAGATAAAATGATACACATTTAGTTAAATCAAGAAAGAAAATAAATAGAGGAAATAAAAGAGTCTCACCATAAAAAAGTAAGTAAGATTGATATTAAAAATTATTTGCCTATCTCATCTGAGATTTAGTAGCATTTCAATAATGAGTTGAAGTGTGAAGGAAAATATTTTTTTCTAGCATTGGAATAAAGCCACTTGAGAAATTAGAGTGATAAACTTCTAAAACTAAGACAACTACTATAGTTAACCCAGCTTAACACATGAGCTGAAGGGACTGAAGACTTGCTTGCCATCTCTAATTATCAGTTATTGTGTGTATTTTGGTTTTGGTTTGTTTGTTTAGTTGTTTTAATAGGGTTGTAGTCCTTCACTAGGAAGAGATAAGAAAGCATAGATGGAGAAAACAAAGTTAGTCTGGCAGCATTTGGTAAGGAGATTTTGCCTGTAGCTGTGGCTTTGGATGCTCTGTGAGGCAGTGAGGTGTGGGTTGCTGTACACGAACTGGAGTTGTGGGATGTAGGTCGAACACAATAGGAAAGTCTTGGGGGATACTGGTGGGAGGCATGAGCAGCAGCTACCAGTGGGAACTAGGGAGGTCAGGGACACAAGGAAGCCTACCTTCAAAAAACAGAAAGTGAATGCATCAGCAGACTTCACAAACCATGTTATGGAATTAGAAAAAGAAGAACAATCTAACCCTAAATCCAGCAGAAGAAAAGAAATATCCAAACTCAAATCAGCTATTAAATAAATTGAAAACAAAAAAAAATTATACATAAAATTAACACAACAAGTAGGTGGTTTTTTAAAAAATTAAATAAAAAATATAAAACTTAGGGGTGGCACATGTGGCTCAAAAAGGTACGGCACTGGCCCCATATGCCAGAGGTGGTGGGTTTAAACCCAGCCCCAGTCAAAAAAAAATCTATCTATCTATCTACCTATCTATCTATCTATCTAACTTTGGCCAGACTAACTAGAACAGAAAACTAAAATCTCCAATAACTTTGATCAGAAATGATAAAGGGTAAATAAGAACAGATCCCAAAGAGATACAACAGATTATCTGAAAACTACAAGATACTCTACGTCCAAAAATTTGATAATGTGGAGAAAATTGATCAATACTTGGAATCACCCCCTTTTACCTAGACTTAATCAAGAAGAACTAGATCTCCTGAACAGACCAATTTCACACACTGAGATCAAAGAAACAGTAAAAAAGTGGCTTCACACCAGAATTCTATCAAACCTTCAAGGAAGAGCTTATACCCATACTGCAGAAATTATTCTAAAAAAATGAGGAGAAAGTAATCTTCCCCAACACGTTTCTGAACCAAATGTCACCCTGATACCAAAACCAGGAAAAGATCCAACTAAAATGGAGAGCTACAAACCAATTTCAATAATGAATATAGATGCAAAAATTCTCAACAATATCCTTGCCAATAGATTACAGCTTCTCATCAAAAAAGTCATACATCATGATCAAGTAGGTTTCATCCCAGGGATGTAAGGCTGATTTAACATACACAAGTCCATAAACATAATCCACCATATCAACAGAAGCAAAAAGAAAGACCATATGATCCTCTCAATAGCTGCATAATAAACATTTGCATTTTTTAATTTTATTAAGCCAAATACACATAGGTCATTAATACATTCATGCATATGTGAGGTACAATGTGCTGAATTTTTTTTATACAATCTGACATTGGTTACATCAAACCAATCATCATAGCTTTCACCTCATTTACTTGATTATTATGCCAAAACATCTATGTTCTACACTTCACAGATTTGACTTGTACCCTTGTCATATGTTTCATAGGTGTGGTCCTGCCTTTTACCCTCCCTCTGTCAAGCCTTCACCCACCTCTCCTTTCCCACTCCATTTTTCTCCTTCATCCTAGGCTATAGTTGTGTTCTATTTTTCATAAAAAAGTCTGAGTAAATATAAATAAGTTTCATAGAAGTACTGAGTACATTGAATAATTTTTCCTTCATTCTTGAGATATTTTACTCAGGAGAATATGTTCCAGATCACTCCATGTAAACAAAAAGTAGGTAAAGGCTTCATCTTTTTTAAGGCTGTATAGTATTTCATGGTGTACATGTACCACAATTTGTTAATCTATTCATGAGTGGATGGGCACTTGGGCTTCTTCCATGACTTGGCTATTATGAATTGAGTTGCAATGAACAATCTGGTGCAAATATCTTTTTTGCAAACTGATTCTTGGTCTTCTGTGTATACTCCTAGTAGAGAAATTGCAGAATCCAATGGCAGGTCAATTTTTAGATCCCTGAGTGTTCTCCAAACTTCTTTTCAAAAGGGACATACTAGTTTGCATTCCCACCAGCAGTGCAAAAGTGTTCCCTTTCCTCCACATCCACGCCAACATCTGTGGTTTTGAGATTTTCTGATGTGGGCTACTCTTACTGGAGTTAGATGGTACCTCAAAGTGGTTTTGATTTGCATTTCTCTGATGATTAAAGAAGACGGGCATTTTTTCATGTGTCTCTATACGTATGCCTCTGCTTCGGAGAAGCTTCTGTTCAGGTCTCTTGCCCATAGTGAAATCGGATCACTTGTTCTTTTCTTATTAATAAGTTTGAGTTCTCTATGGATTCTGGTTATCAGACCTTTGTCAGAAATGTAACCTGCAAATATCCTCTCCCATTCTGAGGGCAGTCTGATTGCCTTACATACTGTGTTCTTGGCAGTGCAACTTTTTAATTTAATCAGATCCCAGTAATGTATTTTTGGTATTGCTTCAATTGTCCTGGGGGGGTCTTCCTCATAAAGTTTTCTCCCAGACAAATTTCTTCAAGTGTTTCTCTTTTACTTTTTCCAAGAATCTTTATGGTTTCATGTCTTAGGTTTAAGTTTTTTATCCAGTGAGAGTCAATTTTTATTAGAGGTGAAAGGTGTGGGTCCAGTTTCAGTCTTCTACAAGTTGCCAGCCAATTCACCCAGCACCATTTGTTAAATAGAGAGTCTTTCCCCTAACGTGAGTTTTTAATAGGCTTATCAAAGATCAAATGATGATGAGTGCCTGGGTTCATCTTTTGGTTCTCAATTCTATTCCAAATATCTAAGTCTCTATTTTTGTGCTAATACCATGCTGTTTTGATCACTATCGACTTATAGTATAATCTGAAGTCTGGTAACGTGATTCTACCTGATTTGTTATTATGTCTGAGTAATGTGTTGGCTATTCAAGTTTTTTTTCTGATTCCATATAAAATGAAGTACTAGTTTTTACAGATATTTAAAGTATGACAGAGGTGCTTTAATAGGAATTGCATTAAATCTATAAATTGTTCTGGGTAGTATGGACATTTTAACAATGTTTACTCTTTCCAGCCATGAGCATGGTATGTTTTTCCTTTTGTTGACATCTTCAGCTATTTCTTTTCTCGAAGTTTCATAGTTCTCCTTATGGAGATCTTTCACATCCTTTGTTAGGTACACTCCCAGATATTTCATTTTCTTTGGCACTACTGTAAAGGGAATAGAGTCCATAACTGTTTTTTCAGCTTGACTATTGTTGGTATATATGAATGCTACTGATTTATGAGTATTGATTTTGTAATCTGAGATGCTGCTGTATTCCTTGATCACTTCTAAGAGTTTTGTGGTTGAGTCCCTGGGGTTTTCCACGTATATGATCATATCATCTGTGAAAAGTGAAAGTTTGATCTCCTCTTATCCTATATGGATACCCTTGATTGCCTTCTCTTGCCTAATTGCAATGGCTAAGACTTCCATTAAGATGTTAAAAAGCAGTGGAGACAGTGAGAATCCTTCCCTGGTTTCTGATCTGAGTGGAAATGATTTCAATTTTACTCCATTCAATACGATATTGGCTGTGGGTTTGCTATAGATGGCCTCTATCAGTTTAAGAAATGTTCCTTCTATACCTATTTTCTTCAGTGTTCTGATCATAAAAGTATGCTGGATATTATCAAAAGCTGTTTCTGCATCAATTGAGAGGATCATGTGTTTTTGTTTTTTAATTTATGTGATGTATTATATTTATAGATTTACATATATTGAACCAGCTTTGATAGTCTGGGATAAAACCCACTTGGTCATGTAGTGTATAATTTGTTTGATGTGTTGCTGGATTATGTTTGCTAGGATCTTATTGAATATTTTTGCATCAGTATTAGAGATATTGGTCTGTAATTTCCTTTTCTTGTTGGGTCTTTTCTTGGTTTGGGGATGAGGGTCATGTTTGCTTCATAGAATGTGTTGGGAAGTATTCCTTCTTTTTCTATGTTTTGGAAAAGGTTCAGTAATGTGTGTACTAATACCTCTTTAAAAGTTTGGTAGAATTCTGATGTGAAACCATCTGGTCCCAGGCATTTCTTTTTGTGAAGATTTTGTATAGTTGATTCTCTTTCAAAACTAGATATAGGCCTGTTCAACATTTCCACTTCTTCCTGGATAAGTCTAGGAAGATGGTATGATTCCAAATATTGGTCAATTTCTTTCAGATTTTTGTATTTCTGAGAATAGAGTTTTTTGTAATATTCATTAAGTATTTTTTTACTTTCTGTGGGGTCTGTGGTTATCTCATCTCTGTCATTTCTGATTGATGAAATTAGAGATTTTACTCTTCTATTTCTGGTTAGGTTAGCCAAAGGTTTATCTATTTTATTGACCTTTTCAAAAAACCAACTTTTTTAGTCGTTGATCTGTTATATAATCCTTTTGTTTTCAATTTCATTTAATTCTGCTCTAATTTTGGTTATTTCTTTTCTTCTGCTGGACTTGGAGTTGGAATGTTCTTTCTTTTCCAGTTGCTTGAGATGTCCCATTAAGTTGTTAAATTCCTCTCCTTCCATTCTCTTGAGAAAAGCTTGAAATGCTATAAATTTCCCTCATAGGACTGCCTTTGCAGTATCCTAGAGGTTCTGGTAGTTCATGTTCTCATTATTGTTTTTCTCCAAACATTTGATAATTTCTTTCTTAATCTTATCAATGACCCAGCTATTGTTTAGCATAAGATTATGTGATTTCCATGTCTTTGTGTGAGATTGCTGATTCCTGTTGTTACTGAGTTCAACTTTTATTCCATGATGTTCCAAGGAGTTACAAGGGATAATTTCTTTCTTAAATTTGCTGAGTTTAGCCTTATGACCTAAGATGTGATCAATTTTGGAAGATGTTCCATGTGCTGAAGAGAAAAATGTGTATTCAGTTTTATTATAATGAAATGTTCTGTATATGTCTGTTAAATCCAATTGTTGGATGGTTAATTTTAAATCTAAAATTTCTTTGCTTAGTCTCTTATTGGAGGATCTATCCAACACCACCAAAGGGGTTAAAATCTCCAGCTATTATTGTACTGGAGGTAATCAAGTTGCTCATTTCAGTTAGAGTCTCTCTTATAAATTGAGGAGAATTCTGGTTGGGTGCATAAAAATTAATAATTGAAATTTCATCATGTTGAGTGTTTTCTTTAACAAATAAGAAGTGACCATCTTTATCTTTCCTCACTTTTGTTGGTTTAATGCCTATTGTATATACAATTAAAATTAACACACCTGCTTTTTTCCTGTTTGCCGTTTGCCTGAATAATATATGACTATCCCTTCACCCTGAGTCTATATTTATCTTTGAAGGTAAGGTGATATTCTTGCATGCAGCAGATATCTGGCCTGAGTTATTGTATCCATGTATCCAATTGGACAACCTGTGCATCTTTATAGGGCAATTTAAGCCATTCACATTAATGGAGAGTAGTGATAACCCTGATATTATTTTGGGTGTCGAGTTTTTTGAAAATCCAGTGGACATTTTTAATTCTTTCACCACTGTGGAAGTTGGATTTTGATCAAAATTTTCTCGGTGAGTTTACTTGGGTGGTAAAGCATTGTGGTGGTCATTGTGGAAGATGGGCCTGAGAATATCCTGGAGGGCTGGTTTAGTTATTGCAAATTTCTTCAGCATGTGAATGTCATTAAAGTATTTAATTCTCCATCATAAATAAAATTCAGTTTATCTGGATACAGGATCCTGGGTTTAAAATTGTTTTATTTTTGAAGGTTGAAGGTAGATGACCATCCTCTTTTAGCTTGAAAGGTTTCAGTAGAGAGATCTGCAGTCATTCGAATATTCTTCCCTTTGTAGGTTATGGTTTTCTTACCTCTGGCTGCATGTATAATTTTCTCCTTCATGTTAACTTTGGCAAAGTTAGTTATAATGTGCTTTGGTTTTATTCAAATTGAATTGTGCTGGGGTTCTGAAACTGTCTGCTATCTGAATTTCAGAATCTCTTGGCATTTCTGGGATATCCTCCTTTGTTATCTCATGAAATAGGGCCCCTGTGTCATTAAAAGCAACCTCATCAACTTTGGGAATTCCTGTAAGATGAATATTAGTTTTCTTTGAGTTATCCCAGAGCTCTCTGAGGGAATGATCCATTTTTGCTCTCCACTTTTCTTCCTCTTTGAGTGTTTGGTAGCATTCAAAAGTTTTGTCTTCAATGTCAGAAATCCTTTCTTCTGCCTGATCCATTCTGTTACTGAGGGATTCTAGTGTATTTCTCATATCTTGGATGGCTGCAACTTCTTATCTCAGTGTGTCTAAATCTTTGGTGGTTTTGTCTTTAAATTCATTGAATTCTTGAGCCATTTTTGAATTATTCCTAGGATGTCTAATTCCAACTTTACTTCCATTCTGTTAATCTTATTTGCCATCCAAATTCTACATTTGATTTCTGACATTTCAGTTATCTGTGAATGGGGTCCTCTTGTTTGGCTGATTTGTCATTCCTTGGGAGAGTTGAACTGTTCTGATTACTCATGTTGCCAGAGTTTTTCCTCTGATTTCACCCCACGATTGTTTTTCATTGTTTAGCTAACTGAGCAGGTAAGTTGAAATTGGATTGGAGACTTTTGGGGTTGTGGTTGACAAGCCCTTCACCACAGAGATGGCACTGGTGACTACAGCTTTTCCTCTACAATTTTGCAAAGGGTCTGTATAGTAATACAGTCTGTGACTCTAAAGGCCTGCTTGGTGTAGAGGGTGGACGTGGCTCTGTCTTGTATTCAGCTTATCTCTGTCCAATCCTAGTGAATTGGTGACTCAGTGTTGCAGTGTCAGCTTTGAAGAAATTCAAACAACTGAGACATCCCATCCCCCACAGGTAATACCTGGAAGAGGAAAATCAAACCTTCTTACAACAAAACCAGGATATCACCTTGGAGGGTCCTCGGTTGATTTGTCCAGATCAAGAGTTCCAAACCAATTGTCTCAATCAGCACCCACTCTCTAGCTGGAGAGCTCCAAAAGTCTGCAGGGACTAGATAGTAGAAGTCTACTGGTAGCTCAAGTGTGGCTCACTCTGATGCTCCAAGGAGTCAGAAAGGCATGTCCAGTAGAAGGTTTGGAGCAAGGGGTCTGATGCCTCTTTCCCTACCTTGTTCACTCTTCACCACTGGACTCTGGTAATCCAAGTCTTTGGTAACCCCACCACCAGTTTCTGTTAACCCAGTCTCTGTGGCCCAGTTCTGTCCAACATGCCAACATGCCAGGGCTTTGTGTCTGCCAGAGTAAAAGTAAAGTCAATGCCTCCTCCTCTCAGTTACCACCCTTTGTCACCAGCCAGCAGGGGGAGCTGAAGCCTGCCTGCCTCAGGCAAACAATGGAAGCTGAAGAATGTTCTACCTGAGCTCAATATAAACCTGAGGATATCCAGATAGCAAAAGAGTTTCTCCCTCAGCCACTGTGCCTTTGTTGCCACTGATCTGCAGCTCTGGTATCCCTTTAGGGCGAGGTCTGGTTCCCTCTGGCAGGCCACAGGATTGGGGATGTGACTCTTCAAATTAGACCCCAGCAGGGTCACTCTATTAATGCTGGTGTTGGGTGGGAGGTGTCTCCACTTGGGTTTGTGCACCTCAGTAGTTCCCGAGTCTCCACCCATAGCACAGAGATCCAAACCTCCTCCCACTGCGGAGATACACTTTCCTATAGCCAGGCCAGTCACCTTTCTCTCTATGTCTTTCTGTATTGTTACTGGATTCACAGATACAGCAAAGCTGCACTGCTTCCGGCTATGTAATACGCAGTCCTAGCCAAGAAGTGCAGACATTCTGTTCTCTGCAGGAGTTGGACTTCTAGACTGCCAGGCCAGGAGGGAAGGGTAGACTGGAAGTTCAAGGTGGCAGGGAAAATATTTTTTTCAAACTTCCTTCCAGACGAGGGAATTCCTGGACTCACAGCAGGAGTTCTCTGGAGAAGGAGTCCCAGCTTCCAGCAATTCACTATGGTGGGGTGAGGAAAGAGTACCTCAGTTCACTGTTAAGTAGTAGAGATCCCACAGCAAGTAAGTAACTCTTTTGGGGGAGGGGAAGAACACATACCCTATTTGGGATGAGTTCTGTATCTGAAATTTGTTTCCTTGGAGTTGTAGCTTGCCTTGGCAGGGAAGACATTCAATTATCTCTTCTCTCAGCTTGGGTCCCCTCCTTCAGCTTTGTTGGGTTCTTTCTTGCCATTATCTTTCCCTCTGGACTGGAGATTTTGTTGAAAGCTAATTCTACTCAGCCATCATCCCCTGTTCCCCCATATTCTTACTGAGTGTGAAAATTGGAGTTAGGGAATATAGTCAACCCAAGGATTTAGCAAAGTACAAAACACATTGAAACCAAACAAGCAAATAAAAAGACAAAAAAAGCTACCAGACACATAAACACACAGATGCACAAACAATCAGAAACAAGTGAACAAACAGACAAGAAACAACAACAAAAGTGATAGTAATCATAAAATAATTTTAAAAACTCTAATAGTCTAATGTAAGCACTCTCAGCAACCATAAAAAGGGAAGAAGAGGAAGAGAGTAAAGAAAAAATAGTATTAATAAAAAAATTAACAATAAATCCTACAAGAAAAGGATGAAAAGAGTGAAAAAAAGAAAAAAAGGGGGCACCACCAACAAAAATATTATTCTTATATATATATAAAAACATACGACTATACGTATGACCTAGAAATCAACTTCAGTAGGAATATATTTATGTTGCAACCTACTCTCTGGACACCAGGTGGCGCCGTGAATGGTTCCCAGACTTATATCTGAGTCTCAGTGTACACCGTTTTATTTATGTTTGCCTTGCTATCTTCTTGGTGCTTAGACTCCACCAAAATGTTGATGCCATGGATTTCAAAAGGAATTTTCACAGGCGGGATTCATGAATTTTCCCTACAACAGTTCCTGTGAAGTGCGGGATGTCCTCGACCAGCTTTGGGTGCAGGATGGCTGCCTGCAGGTAAGACTCAAATTGCGGCACCTGAGTTGTAGGAAAATGTGCCTATGGCAGTTGCCATTTCTGAAATTTCAAAATGTGTCTGCTTCCTGACTGGCCACCTAGCCTCGACTGTCCTGTTCGAAATGGCACCCCATCTGCCCTCCAAATTTGTTGCAGGAGTCCATATTTCACCCAATTTTTCAGTCAACTCCTTGTTTCCCCTCAAACTAGACATTGTAATCTTCTGTGGGGGAGGGGCTGTTGCTGCTGGTGGCCCTGGCTTCAGTGTAGCAGCATAAATACTTTTCAGTCAGTCTCTGCAGCTTGGGGTTACACTTTGAATACAACAATCTGCCAGTTTGCTGCACACCCCACACTGCCAGTATACACCAATATTCCCTGCCAGGAATGATCTAGCCCACTCATTCACACCTGCTATTCTCAGACACTTGAGCTAAACTTCTGTCCCATCCGCCATTGTGCTATGCCTCTTACATCCTATCTAATTGTTGATTATACCCATCTCAGGAAAAAAGAATCTTCGCTGACAGATTGCACAAACTCTCCCTGCAAAAATTCCTGTGAAGTTCAGTTTATCCTGGAGCAGTTTTGGGTGCAGGGTGGCTGCTTGCAGGTGAAATTCAAATCGCCACACCTGGCCCATGGGAGAAGGTGCCTGTGGCATTTGCCATTTCAGAATTTTCAAAATGTGTCTGTTTTCTAAGTGGGATCCTTTCCCCTTAATTTGCTATCTGGCTGCCTAGGCTGCTGCCTTTCTGGTTGTCAAATTCCGCTCAGGAGTCCACACTTCACCAAACTTTGCACAAAGCACCTAAATTCCCCATGAACTGGGAATTGTATTCCTCCATGGGGGAGGAGTTTGTTGCTGCCACTTCTGGCCACTGGCTGCCAGCGCCACTTCTCTGGCAGACTCCACAGCTCCGGTTACACTTCAAGTCCAGCAATCCACCACTTTGCTCCATATCCTGAGTTGCCTATCTACAGCAACATTCCACGCAGGGAAAGATCTCGCTCCCTCACTCTCACCTGATGCTGTGGAAAGAGTTGAGCTAAACATCCAACCCATCCACCATCATGCTCCGCCTCGCAGAATAAGCATTTGATGAAATTCAACATCCTTTTCTAATTAGAACTCTGACTAACATAATCATTGGCAGCACATTTCTTAACATGATTGAAGTCATATATGACAAAATCACAGCTAATATTATACTGAAGAGAGTAAAACTAAAAGAAGTTCCACTCAGAACTGGAACAAAACAAGGTTGTCCACTATTACCACTACTATTCAACATGGTGCTGGAAGTTCTAGCCAATACAATCAGTCAAGAGATGGTAATAAAGGGCATCCAAATGAGGGAAGAGGTAGTTAAACTCTCCCTCTTTGCTGCTGATATAATCTTATACATAGAGAACCCCAAAAACTCAAGCACAAAACTCTTGCAAGTGATCAAAAAGTACAGTAATATCTCAGGATATAAAATATGTCCACAAATCATTAGACTTTTTATTTGCAGTACCAGCCAATATGAAAAGCTAATCAAGGACACAATTCCCTCTCAGTAGCTTCCAAGAAAATGAAATGCCTAGGAACATACCTAACAAAATAGCTAAAAGATATCTATAAAGAAAAACATGAAACACTAAGGAAAGAATTAGCACAAGATATTAAAAAATGGAGAAACATACCATTCTCATGGCTCAGAAGAATCAAAATTGTTAAAATGTCTATAACATCACAGAGCAATCTACAGATTCAATGAAATCCCCATAAAAATACCAAAATCATACTTTCAAGATTTGGAAAACATTCTTTGTTTTGTATGGAACTAGAAAAAAACCCATATAGCTAAGGCAATTCTTAGTAATAAAAACAAGGCTGGGGGCATTAGCCTATGAGACGTTAGGCTGTACTACAAGGCCACAGTGATCAAAACAGCATAATATTGGCATAAAATAGAGACATAGACACCTGAATAAAATAGAAAACCTTGAGATGAAACTTAAATCTTACAGCCACCTGATGTTTGATGCAGGAAAGAATCTCTATGAAATAAATGGTACTGGGAGAATGGATAACAATGTGTAAAAGACTGAAAGTGGACCTACACCTTTCTCCACTCACTAATATTCATTTGAAATGGATGAAAGCTCTAAATCTCAGGCATGAATCAATAAAAATCCTGGAAGAAAGTGTAGGGAAAATATTTGAAAGTATCAGCCTGTGGGAAAGCTTTATTTAGAAGACTCCAGTGACAGTTGCAATAGCAAAAATAAACAAATGGGACTTAAATAAATGGAATCACTTCTGTACAGCTAAGAAGACAGCAACTAAAGCAAATAAGCAACTATCAGAATGGGAAAAGTTATTTCCATATTATGAATCAGAAAAAAATTTGATAAATAGAATGTACAGGGAACTAAAATTAAGCAACAACAACAATAACAAAACCTAACAATCTTCTGTATCAGTGGGCAATTGAGATCAATAGAATCTTCTCTAAAGAAGACAGACGAATTACTAACAAACGTATGGAAAATCCTCATCATCCCTAATTATCAGAGAAATGCAAATCAAGACCACCCTGAGATATCACCTAACCCCAATGAGAATGGCCCACATCATAAAGCCTCAAAGCTGAAGATGCTGGCATGGTTTTGGAGAGAAGGGAACACATTTACACTGCTGGTGGGACTGAAAACTAATCCAATTTTTTTTGGAAGGAAGTATGGATAATCCTCAAAGAACTCAAACTAGACCTCCCATTTGATCCTGCAGTCCCATTACTGTACATCTACCCAGAAGGAAAAAAAGAACATTTTATCATAAGGACATTTTCATTAGAGTGTTTATTGCAGCTCAATTTACAATTGCCAAATGATGGAAACAACCTAAATGCCCACCAATACAGGAATGGATTAATAAGCTGTGATATATATATATATATATATATACACCATGGAATACTATACAGCTACTAAAAAGATGGTGACTTTACATCTTTTGTATTAATTTGGATGGAGTTGAAATACGTTCAATTGAAGCAACACCAAAAATATATTACTGGGATCTTTTCGAACTAAAAAGCTTCTATACAGCCAAGCACAGTAAGTAAAGCAAACAGACAGTCTTCAGAATGGTAGAATATATTTTGAAGTTAGGTTTCTGACAAAGGTCTTATGACTAAAATCCATAAAGAATTCAAACTAATCAATAAGAAAAGAAAATTAACTCCATTTCTTTGTGGGCAAGAGACTTGAACAGAAGCTTCTCTGAAGAAGACAGGTACATGGTCTACACACACATGAAGAAAATGCTCATCCTCTTTAATCATTAAAGAAATACAAACCAAAACTTCTTTGAGATATCATCTAACTCTAGTAAGATTAACTCACATCACAAAATCCCAGATGTTGGTGTGGATGCAGAGAGAAGGGAACACTTCTACATTGCTGGTGGGAATGCAATCTAATATGACCCTTTTGGGAAGAAGTTTGGAGAATACTCAAGGAACTAAAAGTAGACCTACCATTCAATCCTGTAATTCTTCTACTAGGTATCTATCCATATGATCAAAAATCATTTTACAATGAAGACATTTGCGCCAGAATGTTTATTGCAGCCCAATTCATAATTGCCAAGATATGGAAACAGCCCAAGTGCCCATTGACCCATGAATGGATTAATAAATTGTCATATATGCATACCATGGAATATTATGCAGCTATAAAAAGATGGAGACTTTATATTTTTTAGATTTTCCTGGATGGAGCCGAAACATTTTGTTCTTAGTAAGGTATCTCAAGAATAGAAGAAAAAGTATCCAATGGACTCAATACTACTATGAAACCAACATATAATCACCTACACATACATATGAATGGCAAAACATAACTATAGTCCAGAAAGAAAGAGGGAAGAGGAGGGAGAAGGGAGGAAGGAGGCAGGGAAGAAGGTGGGTATTTGGTAACACCTCACCTAAAGTGCATAATACCATGGTACCTTTCACAACTATTAAGAATAGAGTATCAATGTTTTACCATAACAAATAAGCAAGCAAGTTAATGGCTACATTAATTAGTTTGATGTAAGCAATCCACATTGTTTATCAGTTCACAACATTGTACCCCATAAATGCATTAATGTACACTGTCATGATTTAATAAAGAAAAAAAAAGAAATGCATTTATCTTAGTAAAGCATCACAAGAATGGAGAAGCAAAAATCCAATGTACTCAATTATGATATGAGGACAATTGACTATGTACTTCTAGTACATAGTCATCCTCCTCATTCCCCATCCTCCTTCATTCCCCATACTCCCTACCATGTCATGGTAGGGAGTACATGGTAGGGAGGATGGGGAGAGTAGTACATGGTAGTACTAGTACATGGTAGGGAGGATGGGGAAAGTAGGAGAGGACTGTGAGGCCACAGTGTGTGACACATCTCTTGAGGGTGGGACTCTATTAATAGAGGAACTTTACCCAGTAAATGCAAGCGAACAATTAAAAAAAAAAAAGGTATGGCTTTTGGAAACAAGAAGATCACTATAATCTAGAACTGTGCTTTACAAACTACAAGCTGAGAAATATTACTGGGTTACAAAATCCATTTGGTATGTCACAACTAGCATATTTTATAAGTAGAACAGGTTAAAATAAAATAGAAAACATCATTATGCATCATTGCATCACTTGTAGTTAAGGTAAGTATCAAGTTATGAATCGTGGCTTCATGTTCACACACACATATAAGTATTCCAGGTCATAATGTGAAATATATCTGAAACATATATTTCAGTATGTTAAGGTAAAAAAAAAAAAAAGTTGAAAGTCCTCTGACTTACAGATAGATTAACAGCCATTGTCCATCCTTTATAATCTTGTCAGAATAAATGATGTTGCAATTTTTCTTGATTTGACAGGGCCCCCAAACCACTAGTACTAACATGTTAAAATGAATTATAAATTTTTAGGGGTGCTTAAAATATCAAAATGGTCTAGAAATATTAAGATCATTCTAAATTAATGATCTTCAAATCAATTTATTATATATAAGCTGTATTGGTAAATTTCAAATCATCTTTATGGGATAGCTATTCATTTTGGAAACAAAAAAATAGATAAGGGTCTATTCTGATTTGAATATCTGAGAGTACTTCAGAACAACTTGGATTTTCCAACTTTAGAAGTCTCCTTAAAGCCGAAATAGAGCTATTCTGCTTCCCCCAATGCACATGCACCCACCCACACACACAAAAAAAAAAAACCAAACAAACAAACAAACAAAAAAAAACAAAAAAAAACTTGGTGGATATGGTTACTCTGAAGTTCCCAGTCCAAACCCACAGTTTCAGTAGGGTGTGGGCCCTCTTTAGAATCCTGCAGTATTCCTTTGAAGACTCTTCTTCAACATGATGGTGGTGCAGCTACCAATAGCATACTTCAGGTTATTTTGGTTTTCAGTTATTTTCATTTCAGTGAGAAAATTGAGTAGGCTATTTGATGATTCATTCATTTTCAACACCCATTGCCTGAAACCAATCAGGTTTATCTCATCTACAGATCATATGCTAGTGGACATCTGTCTATGAGCTGTCATTTCAAACCTTCCCTTTGTGTGCATATACTTCCCAGCTTCCAGATACACACAATTTCTTAGCCAACCTCTGTTTTTTCCCAAATTAAGAAAAGTACTTTGATTTGATCTACATGATGTCAGATTAGAATCATGAATAAATGTTCTTTTTTTTAAGCTAGTCTTCCTATTTCATAGAAATAGTCTGAGATGTTTTTGTGTGGTTGTACTTATGTGGCAACTGAACTGCCTGGCTTTGACAAAGTAAAATGGCATTTTGAATGGCAAAACCATTTATTTTCTAGCCTTGCTTATCCAGAGGATCAGAGTAAGTTTTGTTCTGTCAATATACACAAAATAAATGACTTATGGAAATAACCACTCATTTTATATTGCCTCAGTGATCAACGGCCATCACCACTTGATTGATCCAGCTGTGATGATCAGAATTAATCAGGAAAATGGCTAAAATTAATGGACTGACAGTGGTATGAGTTGCTACCACTTAAAGCTTGTTGTAATCATTAAAAGAACAACCCATTTATTGTTTGTTTTGTTTTATTGTTGTTTTTGGCCAGTTGTACTGTTAAAGTGGACACAACAAGCCCATTAGTATGGCAAATATAATACTGTAAATGTGTCTGATTGCGTTAGTTAAGACAATCAATTTTCCTCTATAATTACATTAATTATAGCATTACGTAGCTTTGCAAATTGCACAAGATTGTACTCATGCTGTATTTCAATAAATCTTCTTTGCCACTGTCATAAATCTTTGGAACATTAAGTTGTGCAGATAGTGGCAAGTAAGGATTGATCTGTAGTGTTAGAATTCAGTAGGAAATCATGTCTTGTTATTGATTACTAAAAGAGTCATTAATTTATGGAAGCTGGTTGGAGATTTTGGCAAGTTTAAAACTTATTTCAAAATCATTCTCAATCCTAGCCAGTTGTTTTTGGAGAGAGAAAGAGAGAGTGAAGATAAGAAGGAAAGAGAGAGCAAGGGAGATGAGGAAGGAAAAAAGAGAGACTATAAATTAGAATTTTAAAATTGCAAAATGATTCTATGTTGTATTTTGTTAAACAGAATAGCATGAAAAGGATATAAGTGATTATATCAAGGTCAGTAGCCACCTATTTCTAGGCCACAACCAGGATGAGTAACTGGTTTCTGGCAGAAATCTTTATTCTCTCAGAAATTTAACTGACAAAAAGGACCTAGCTATTCAGTCCAAAAGCAGATGATTTGTCATAAGAATTCAAGCAGCCATTGAAAAACAGCCCCTAAAGTAAGCACTTTCCTTGCTTTCAAAATGGAAATATTTTAAAGATATAGTCTCATTTTCAGACATTAATTAAAATGGTATAGAAAGGAATCTGGATCTAGTTTATAAAAGGGAGAAAGCTTTTATGCCTAGGAATTGAATAATTTAAAAATTTAGTTTATGATACAGTATTTGATTTTGGTCATGTATACCATGTAATGGATGTTATTTGTCTCTAGGTTCCAAGTAGATGTTTTATTTACCTTATTTTCATTTAGGACTTTGAAATACCTGTGACTAATTATGTAGGTTGACAGATTGAATATAAATAACCACATATTCTATTTTGTCTTCTCCTTATTAAATTCTGAAACTGTGTGAAGTAGTATAGGTTATGTAATGACAGGAGCTTTTGAGCTTTTACCTGTAGGGGGAGGATTTGAACACCAGCAGTGCAGTACTGCTGTTATAGAAGGAAACCTAATATTATTGTTGCTAGATTTTTATTTCTATGGTAACCATGATGTCACTGGTACCTGCAGTGATTAAACCTCCCTTCTCTAATAACTTGAGCTGATCTGGTAGGACATAAATGTTCAATGGAAAAATTTGAATTAATAGAATGTAATCACCAGATACAATGATATAAATAATATTTTGGAATTTAAAAGGCTGAATCCTGGTCGACACAGAAAGAAAAAAAGGGGCATAGAATTTCTTAAAAGAAAAAAAAATTAAAATAAAATGACTATAACATGAGTGTAAAGGTGATTTAAAAATACAATGGAGAAGGAGGTATCCATAGGTTATAGCCTTTGAGATTTGAAGAGAGACTGGAGGAAAACCATGCTTTGGGGATTAACATTTAATTTCTGTTAAGAAACAAAGAAAAAATGACATGTATATAGTCTAATAGTAACATTGATAAAAATATTAATTATTTGATTGCAAGTGGACGTTTGCTATTTATATTCCTTTCTCTAAATGAAACTACCTCAATTCTGTTCCCAGTTATACAGGAAGCTTTCTCTTTGCTATTACTATCTTTGGCAAAGACTAAGTAGCCATTTGCTTATTGATGTCTAATCTATCTTCCCAGAGAGAAGTGAATTTATTATCTGCATAGAGTCTGAAAGAAGAAAAGCTATACCATGCCCATATTCTAGGTGAGGAAAATTATTGTAGTCACTTATAACCAGAAAACTCCCTGAGTATTTGCAAAGGGGATTCTTGGGTGACTAGGAGTGGGTATTGAACTCCATTCTCTTCAAAGTAAATTTTATTATTCCTCAGACAGGGGGGTTTCTACAGTTAAGACAAGGGGTTAGAGTGAAAAATCAGAAGTCTTCTGTGCCTACCCTTCCCACTCTGGTCCCTGTCCTGCCTTACCTTCATGGCTGAGGAACTCAGTTTTCAAACACAAAAGGACAGGGATGCCACACAGACAGTACTGCCTCACCTATTTCTGATAATTATGGTTAAGGTGGAGCTACATGGTAGTTTCAGGTTCACACTGTGCCAGGGGACAGTTTCCTCTGCCTGACATTGCCCTAGTTATCCCCATAATAGCAGAGGGTAGAACAGGCTGTTCTAGGTGGACCGACGTTTCCACACTGTTTCCTGGGTTGTTTCTGTGAAGCCACTATACTGTACTGCTGGCACAATTTTCAAAGTAATGAAACTCTTTATCTGACCACAAGTTTCAACTTTATAGACATTAGTGTGATAAAAATGTGTTCAGTTGACATATAAGCTAAAATCTACCTATGAACTCTGTAATCTCTGCCTTATAAACACTCCTATCCTTGATAACATATTGAGAAAAAAGGCAGAATAAGAATAAATCTTTGTACTGGACTGACGGAATAAAGTCATTCAGTTTTCAATGGCAAAATATAAAATTTCCCTAAATAAAATATGAATTCATATTTTTAGGATTGACTTAAAATTACCTATTATTTGTTATATGTATGTATCCTTACAGTAGAGACATAAAGAAACTATTTTATGCATAAAGAGATTACTAATTATAAATGAAAATTTCCCTAGGTTAGTAATATTTATTATAGGTAACATCCATTTATCATTATAATATTGTATTTTTCAAATACCAGGTCCCTGAGATTTTGTGTTCGGGGAAGTACAGAAAAAATTATGTGGCCATAATCCATGCTCACATTGAGAAAGGATCTAAAGAATTTCTGGCATGATTTGCATAAGATATCATCTAGAAAGGAAAATTAAAGAATTTTTTTCTTTCATGATATCCTCTAATGGTATTAACCCTGCTTAGCATAGGGCTTAGGGCTATGTGATGTAGTCAGTATAGAGTAAAGATTAAGAGGATGTCATTTAGAGATAGACTTCCTGGATTCCAATCCCACTTCCATCAAGTACTAAGGGTAGTTTGACCTTGGTAACATTCTCAACCCTTTTATGACCTAGTATCCTCATCTGTAAAATGAGGGCAGTATTAGTACCTATGTTAGAGAACCGTTGCAGTGGTTATATAAAATAGTGCATATAAAGTCCTTTAGGAAACTGTCTGCTCCATAGTTAGTGCTTGATATATGTTAGATAATTTTATTAACTCTTATTGTTTCACTGGGTCAAAATTGCATTAGGTCAAAAATCTGGGGGGAAGAGAATGAGGTAAAGAAGGGAAACAGTAGTTCATACTCCAAAAATATTGTACATCTATGTATGTATTTAATATATTAAAAGGATTTTATAGAAGTTTGTAGTCCTTGTCCTCTATGTCTTTCCCATTGCCTGTGGTTTCCCAAATTATTTTATCACCGCAACCTTAAAATGTCAGTTTCTTCTCACATATGCCTAGTTGATTCCCACTGTATAGTTCAGAATGGCCCATTTTATAATATTACTATTGCTGAGGGATGGAGGAGATGAAAGCTCTTTTTCTAGCATTTCATCATTTGACCCATCATCTGCTCCAAGCAATTCTGTCCATACTTAACAATCTCCTTAACCATGTAACTATGGCATTATTGCTTTTTCTTTCATGATTCTCCAAGAGTGATATTTTCTGTTGGTGTTTGTGTTGTGTCATTGCCATTTTTTGCTAACTTTAATGTCAGCAAATGTGTTGTGTCATTGCTATTTGAGTTTTTCATTGTATTTTGGCTACTTGTCCCCACGCTGTTTGGATGATCTTCCAATTGTCTGTTATTTGGCTATTATTTCATTATAGCCACATATTTCTAGTCCTATTTATTATTAGATTATTAACTATTTGATAAAAAACCTTAATCTGTATCCCAAAATTTCTTCAGAGTATTAATGTTTTGGGAGTAAAAGTAAGGAAACCCTATAGAAGTGACCATTAAATATGATACCAACTTGTCCCAGGGAAGGAAATAAAATCTCAGGAGAATCCTATGTATTGTCAGGCAGCATAAAGATTAATACCTGATTTGGGGGGACCTAACTTAATTTGCATAATGCAATGATACATTTTTAAACTATTAAGAATAGAGTATAAATGTTTTACCCCAACAAATAAGTAAGCAAGGAGATGGTTATGTTAATCAATTAATTGTAAGCATTCTACATTGTATATCGAATCAGCACATTGTACCTCATTAACGCATTAATGTATACAATTATGATTTAATAAAGAATTAAAAAAGATTAATACCTAAAGTCAAAACTTATTCCATCATTCATTAAGTGATTTTGTATAGAAAATCAATACAATAAATCAATCTTATTCCATCATTCATTGAGTGATTTTGTATAGAAAATCAATACTTTTCTGAACTTCAAGGATTATGTAAGAGAAGTTAGTGATTGTATCTGTTGTTTAGAGTTGTTATAGGAATCGAGTGAAATAATGCTTAAGAAAATGCTTTGTATAATGTTCCATGTATACATATAACACAATTTATTAATCCATTCATGGGTCGATGGGGACTTGGGCTTCTTCCATGACTTGGCTATTATGAATTGAGCTGCTATGAATGATCTGGTGTGGAATATTATTTAGCCTTAAAAAGGATGGAGACTTTACCTCTTTTACATTTACATGGATGGAGTTGGAACATATCCTACTTAGTAAAGTATCTCAATAATGGAAAAAAATATCCAATGTGCTCAGTAGTATTATGAAAGCAATTTACAATCACTCACACTTTCATGTGAAAAATAGATCACAACTATGGCCCATGATGAAGGAGGGAGGAGAGGGTTTTGGAGGGGAGGGGGGAAGTCAGATCAAGGAAGGGTGAATGGTGGGATCACATCTATGGTGCATAATGCAAGGGTACATGTCAGATCTATTAGTATAGAGTATAAATGTCTGAACACAATAATTAAGTAAACGAGATATATATTAACCAGTGTGATGTAAGTGTTCCTAATTCTATATGATATCAGCACATTGTGCCCCATAAATGCATTAATGTATACATGATCTATGTGTTTATGATTTAGTAAAAAAAAAAGAAAATGCTTTGTAAATTATACAATTCTGGACAAATATTTGCTGTGGTGGTGATCATATTTTATGCCTTAGCCTGCAATAGAAGTGATGTTTTCATCATATTTTGGCTACTCATCCCCATATTGTTTAGATGATATTCCCATTATCTGGTGTTATATAATAAGCCACCCTCAAACTTGGTGGCTTAAAACAACAGTAACAAAACATTTCTTTTGCTCATGAATCTGAAATTTGGATAGAACTTAGTGGAAGCAGCTCACAAGTATGAGTTGTGGTGTTGGTTTGGGGAGGTTTATAAGCTGAACAAAGTTATGAATCATCTTAAATCTCATCCACATGCCTGGTATTTGATGCTGGCTGTATATTGGGGCCTTAGATGAGCTGTTAACTAGAACACCTGTACAACATAGGGGCTATATTTCAAGAATGTGCAGTGAGAAAGGGAGATAGAGGTGGCAGTAGCTGTATTCAAGAGTCACACAGCATCATTGCTACCATATTATATTCTATAAAAGTGAATCACTAGTCTCATTCATATTCAAAGGAAGGGAGATTAATTTCCATGTTTTGCTAGGAGGAGTGTAAGAGAATATGTGGAATACCACAGATATTAACACCATAGCGACTAGCTGACATTTTTTGAGCATTTAGCACATAGTAGGTAATATATTGTATTGTATCATTTAAGTCCCATCAAATATTTACAAAATAAGTGCCATTGTATCTATTTTAATTTTATTTCAAATTGATATGAGGGTACAAGATCAAGTTGTAGTTGAGGTCTTCATCCAGAGTGTGTTCTGTATACCCTTACATTGTGGACATTATGTGAGAGCTTACAAATGCCCCTGCCTCCTCCTCTTTCCCCTTTCCCTCCTTTTCTCTACTCGAACTGGAATATAATTGTGTTTTTTTCTTGTGTGGGCATGTAGTTGTTTATCTATTGGTTTATCTATTAATTAGCTTGCCCAAAATTATATATAGAGGATCTGGGACTATAAAACCAATCATATTTTTAACCACTGCAGAATACATTTTTCCCCTTTTGTGCCATTGTATTTCTGTGGTGATAGGAATGAATTTATGTGTGTCTGTGCGTGTATGTGCATGTGCTTGTGTGTGTGTAATGATATGTGGCTGCTAAATTACTTTGACTTCATTGTTCGAGTAGAGGAGCATATCTGACACCTTTAAATAGGTGTTGCTTTAAAATTATAAGAACCTGCCTATTATTATCTCTGAAGAAACTAGCTAACTTTGATCAATGGACAACAGTTACAAAGTCTTGCAATCAGTTTTTGAAATAATTAGTTCTCAACAACTTATAAGATATTTAGTGGCAAATTAGATAACCTACTACTAGGCACCTAAGTCTGTCACTAGTTAGGAGCGCTTACTGGCATGTGGTTCAAAGAAATAAACTAATGGAAGTTAGTGGCCCAGTTTCTTGATCACTCCTTTGATGGATTCTGTGCTTGCTTCAGCAATCAAGGTAGTGGAACCTTCACTAGATGGTGGCTAGAGACATTGGATATTGTGACTGGCATGGTTTATTTCTAAGATCAATTCTGAAGAATGCTTTGTGATTATAGTAATAATTGTCAGCCCCATTCTACTTTTGAACTCTTCCCAGCCTTGTTTATATAGTTAACAGGTTGGCCACATTTTTGTTGGTTTTGGAAAATATCAACACTTTGCCTTTGTCTGAATTGCCTTGATTGACGGTGTGATGCCATTAATTTAACTCAATAAGTGCATGGCCCTCTAATTTTCTTGGCTCTATCAGCATAGCCTTGTGGAGGGTGGTGATTATATGTGGGAAGTAAACAGCTGTATGTTATTGTACTTGACTGTGGAATGAATTTGGGAAAGAGAAAGAGACTCACAAAGGACAGAATATGAAACACTAAGGCTATTGTCTGTAATACAGAGTGTCAAATGAAACGAGTGAAATCAGATTGATAGCATCATTAGTCATGCCTTTGGGGACATTCAAATTCAAAAAAATGCAAAAAATGTAAAAAAAATTGATGGTTGTACATATAGAGTTATGCATCTATATTCATATCCTTCCTTCATTCAGATTCAACTATATTATTGCTTCCAGGAATGTTACTTTTTAAAAATTCATATATTAAAATAAGTGAAACATTTAAGTTACAGTCCAGATTTTAAGTTTTTTTTTTTTTTTTTGTGAACTTCAAGTGAAGCAAAATAAAACTCTTTCATACATGAGGTGGACATTTTTGGTCCATCAGGTCATCTACTAAAGACTATTTGCATAAGACTATGGTTAGTATTAATGGAATGTTTGTCTCAATTTGGGCAGAAAAATTTCTAGTATAAAATGATTGAGGAAAACAAAGTCAATGCATGCAAATGAACTCGAGATGCTGTGGTATTTGTCTGTCCATCACTTTTTCCTCCTGCTCAAACCTTTGGTTTTATGAAAATCAAAAGTTTAAAGTATTTGAAATGAAACGATAAATTAATTCTTTGTAGGACTTTATTACTTTTTCCCCCCTTGCTTGCTAAACATGAAACATTTTGTTTGTATTCTGTTTGTCAAGTGAAGGCTAAAATGGGCAGTTACCCATGAGAATGACACATGTTTTTACTTCACAGAGGCATATACTTAATGAGCATATGGGCATTTGGTGAACACTAATTATCTTACAAACATTTGTTTTGTTATGTTTTTAACAAAAAAAAACTATACTTTTAAAGAGAGCAAGAGAAGTATATTTTGTGGTTCATCACTTTAAGTGTATCATTTCATGCTAAGATTAAAGAGGTAAAAGTTGATGCTGTATCTATCTGCTGCACTATAACTATTTATTTCAAGATGACTCCAGTTTTGATAGATCTTTCAAGAAGCTGCATTCAATTTTTCATATAACTCCAGATATCTAAACACTTAGATTTCAGAAGTCATGGCTAGAGAATCCAGATTACAAATTTAATATCATGGAAAATTTTAGATGTTATTAAATAGCAAACAGATCTTAAATTTTTTCAAGGTTTATGAGTATAATAAATAAAAAATGAGGCACAGATGAAATGTTTACTAGCATATACTCTCTAAACAAAATCAGGTAAGGTCCACATAATCATCAAATGTTTCATCCCACAAAGTGACTATACTACAAAACTTATATTACTTTGGTTCAGAACTGTCTGAAGAATTCATGACATTGAGATTGCACTTCTCTCAAATATAGATAAGATTTATATACCCATATTTTATTAATGTTTATATCTATATATACTCTAAGTAGAAGAAAAGATCTGTGTTTAGATGCAAGGTCAGTGAATTTGGACATAGGTCTGGGGGAGAGGGTGGATATATTAAATACTCTAAATTATATGTTTACCACCAAAACCCGAACATTCCATTGGGTGCTTGTACCTGTCCATCAAAGGTTTTTAAGGAATTATTGTATAAAATTTGACTAAAAATAGTCTACTCATAGCCTTTCAGAACCCACAAAATGGTGACATTAGCATCATTATCTCAATAACTGAGCCTCAAATTTATGCTTTCTGCCAGTTCTTTTGAAAATAGAAAAGTAATGCATTTAGCCCTCAAATATTTTTTGAGCCCATATCATATCTGTATAATGTGGCAGTTTTATACAGCTCATCACATTCAATTATTATTATTGTTTGCCAGTATTTTTCCCTGATTGGACTATGTTCTCTAGGAGAAAAGTGATTATGTCTTAATTATCTTCTGACTCAGCACAAGGAATGATACATAAGTACCAAATAAATGAATGCTAAACATGTGAATGAGTATGAGAATAAATGTCTAAGTACATGGTTGAAAAATCTGATCAACGGAATAGTAATGGGTATAAGAAAGTAAAGAATATTTCCAACTTGCAGAATAAAGTGATATGAATACTGGAAAAGGCACTGGGGATGAGATGACACTTGAATTGGATCCTATAGGATGAATAAGAGGCTATTAGATTTGGTTAACAATCCTTAGTTGCTTTAGACAAAAGATTTAATGAAATATTGAGGACAGAGGACTGCTGTTGGCTAATGAGATGAAAATGAGTATGAAGAAATAGTAATATAATTTCTCTTTTCAGAAAATTTGTGATGAGTATAATGGTGTCTGGAGCCATGTAATGCTAGGTTTCAGTCCTAGTTTTTCTCTTTGAATGCTGTGTGAATGTGAACAAGCTACTTAATCTAACTCTGCTCCAATTTTCTTATTTATGAGATAAAGAAAACGACAGTAACTATCTCTTGTGAGGATTGGATGAGAAACTGCATGTAGGCAAATATCACAGCATTTGATAAAAGTGCTAAATAAGTAGAAGGTTAATATGAAACAAGGGAGAGAGGGGACAGTAGCAGAGAAAATAGCAAGGTAGAATAGGAAATTTCTATTTCATCAAGAATTCTGAAATCTCAGGCAAAAGGTGAGATTTTCCTGTAGTAAAACTTATATACTGTTCCATGATATTTCCTCATCAAGAGTTTGAACCACTAAACAAGTGATTTTTTTTTATGTATATTGGTGTCCCTTCTTGTTCTTGTGTGCTGCATTTTCATAATGTTATATACTGCTGAGAAATTCTTCCTATGAATCTTCATACATCCAGAGTTATGAATATGTGTTCAACCTGCTTCTAAAATCTACTGTGATGCAAATTTAGGATCATTCTATGAGAATTAAAAGGTGAAAAAATCATACTACTCTCACTTTTTCAAGTACTATATTTGAATTGTAGAAAGGGTCTTCCAGAGACACAATGACTTAAGTAATTTGCCAATTGATAATTTATACTCTATCTACTTCCACAAGAGATTTGTCATCGCACAATATGCCAACACAGCAACTTTCATTACTGGTGAGAATTTTATGTTTGACTTTACTCATTAATTTTTTTTTTAACTTTTTGTATAGATTTGCCAGGAACCTGTGCAGGCCTGTAAGAGAGCTATATGTTGGAAGGGGAGTATTTCAGTACCCATTAAAACATATTCCACTCAAGGCTTCCCATTAGACTGCCTTGGCATACAAATCAAAGGTCTACATTCTGTGAGGAAAATATGTTGCTTCTAAGTTTCATTAGCTTTGTTTCTATCACCATTATTGAGGTGATTTATGTACAATAAAATGCACTTATTTAACATGAATAATTTGATGGATTTTCACAGAAATGTTTCCACCTGGGAAATTATTACCACAATGAAGATGTGGAACATTTCTAATAGTCCCTAAGTTCCCTCATTCTACTTTGTATTTCTCTTCTTCTATCACTGATACTGGACAACCACTAATCTCTTTTCTGTCATTAAAGATTAGTTTGCATCTTTCAGGATTTTATATATTTTTAATTAAAATCATAACTGTATATATTTATGGGGTACAATGTGATGATTTGATGTACAATGTGGAATGCTTAAGTCAAACTAATTAACATTGCAATCAACTCACTTATTTTTTTTAGGTAAGACCTTTAAAATTCACTTTGAGTTATTTTGAAATATACCCTTGCATTGTGCACATTAGATGACATCCCCCAAAATGCCTTTCCTCCTCCCACAAATTGCCCTCCCCTACTTTTCACCCTCCACTCCCTATCACCTTGCTAAACTATGTTTGTGTTTTATCAGTCGTATGACAGTGTGTTTATATGTTGGTTTCATAATATTACTGATTATATTGGATAATATTTTCCCCATTCTTGAGATACTCTACTAAGGGGAATATGTTCAAACTTCATCCAGGTAAAGATGAAATATGTAAAGTCTCCATCTTTGTTATGGCTGCATAGTGTTCCATGGCATACATATATTACAGTTTGTTAACCATTCTTGGGTTGATGGACATTTAGGTTGCTTCCATGACTTGGCAATTGTGAATTGGGCTGCAATAAACATTCTGGTGCAAATGTCTTTGTGGTAAAATATTTTTTGTTGTTCTCGGTAAATACATAGTAATGGAATTGAATGATCAAATGGAAGGTCAAGTTTTAGTTTTTTGAGGATTTTCATGGAACTTCATTCTATAGTTTGTATTAGTTTGAAATATGACCCCCAGTGTAAAATTGTTCCCTTCTCTCCACATCAGTTCCAGCATCTTTAGTTTTGGGACTCTGTGATGTAGGATAATCATACTGGAGTCAGATGATATATCAAATTGTCCTGATTTGCATTTGTCTGATGATTAAAGATGATGAACATTTTTTCATGTGTGTTTTTGGCCATTTGTCTGTCATCTTCAGAGAAATTTGCCAGCTAATATTACTGGAGTTAGATGATAAAACTACAAAGCTTCTGAACAGCTAAGGGCACTGTAAGTAAAGCAAACAGACAATTTTCCGAATGGGAAAGATTTTTGCATATAATGATTCTGATAAATGTCTGATAACCAGGATCTAGAGAGAACCCAAATTAATCAATAAGAAAAGAACAAACAACCTCATTTCTTTGTGGGCAAGAGACTTGAACAGAAATTTCTCTTGTAGTTTTATCAGATCCCGGTAATTTATTTTTTGTGTTGGTGCAATTACCAAAGGGGGGGGGTCTTCCTCATATAATATTTCCCAAGCCAATACCTTCAAGCATTTTCCCTGCACTTTCTTCTAGTATTTTTATAGTTTCATGTCTTAAATTTAAATCTTTTATCCAGTGACAATCAATTTTTGTTAGTGGTGTGAGGTGTGAGTTCAGTTTCAGTCTTCCAGCACCATTTGTGATTTTGCTTTACTTACTGCATTCTTGGCTGTGCAGAAGCTTTTTAGTTTGATCAGGTCCCAGTGGTTCATTTTTGATGTTACTTCAATTGCCCAGGGGGTCCTCCTCATAAAACACTTGCCTAGGCCAATTTCTTCAAGAGTTTTCCGTTTCTTCTAGTATTTTTATAGTTTCATGTCTTAAGTTTAAATATTTAATCCAATGAAAGTCTATTTTAGATAAGAATGGTGAAATGTGTGGGTCCAGTTTCAGTCTTTTACAGGTTGCCAGCCAGTTCATCCAGCACCATTTGTTAAATAGGCAATCTTTTCCCCACTGAATGTTTTTAATTGGCTTGTCAAAGATCAGGTAATGGTAGGTAGCTGGATTCATCTTTTGGCTCTCTATTTTGTTCCATACATTTACCTCTCTGTTTTTGTGCAAGTACCATGCTGTTTTGATTACTATAGATTTATAATATAGTCTGAGGTCTGGTAGTGTGATTCTTTCTGCTTTGTTTTTATTTCTGAGTAATGTCTTGGCTATTTGACTTTTTTTCTGATTCCATATAAAGTGAAGTATTATTTTTTTTGAGATCTTTAAAGTTTGCCAGTGGAGCTTTAATAGAGATTGCATTAAAATTATGTATTGCTTTGGGTAGTGTGGACATTTTAACAATGTTTATTCTTCCTAGCCATGAGCATGGTATGTTTTTCCATTTGTTCACATCTTCAGCTATTTTTTTCTTAGAGTTTCATAGTTCTCTTTATAGAGTTCTTTCATGTCCTTTGTTAGGTAAACTCCAAAATATTTCATCTTCTTTGGCACTACTGTGAATAGAATAGAGTCCTTGACTTTTTTCAACTTGACTATTGTTGGTATATATAACGGCTACAGATTTATGAGTGTTGATTTTGTAATCTGAGATGCTGCTGTATTCCTTGATCAATTCTAAGAGTTTTCTAGTACAGTCCCTGATGTTTTTAAGATATACAATCATATCATCTGTGAAAAGAGAAAGTTTGATCTCTTCTGACCCTATATGGATACCCTCCATCACCTTTTCTTGCCTAATTGCGATGGCTAAGACTTCCATTACAATGTTAAAAAGCAGTGGAGACAATGGGCAAACTTGCCTGGTTCCTTATCTGACTGGAAATGATTTCAGTTTAACTCCATTCAACAATATCAGCTGTGGGTTTTCTGTAGCTGGCCTCCATCAGTTTAAGAAATATCCTTTCTGTACCCATTTTATTAAGTGTTCTGATCATGAATGGATGCTATATCATCAAAAGCTTTTTCTGCATAATTGAGAGAATCATATGGTCTTTGTTTTTTAATTTGTTTATATGATGAATTATATTTATAGATTTACATATATTGAACCAGCCTTGAGACCCTGGGATAAAACCCACTTGGTCATGGTATATGATTTGTTTGATGTGTTGCTAGATTCTGTTTGTTAGGATCTTGTTGAATATTTTTGCATCAATATTCATTAGTGATATTGGTTTGTAATTATCTTTTCTTGTTGGGTTTTTTCCTGGGTTGGGGATCAAGGTGATGTTTACTTCATAGAATGTGTTGGGTAGTATTCCTTCTTTTTCTATATTTTGTAAAAGGTTGAGTAATATAGGTACTAGGTTCCTCTTTAAATGTTTGTTAGAATTCTGATGTGAAGCCATCTGGTCCCGGGTTTTTCTTTTTAGGGAGATTTTGTATAGTTGACGCTATTTCAGAACTTGATATAGGCCTGTTCAACATTTCCACTTCCTTCTGGCTAAGTCTTGGATGGTGGCATGCTTCCAAGTATTGGTCAATTTCCTTTAGATTTTCCTATTTCTGAGAATAAAGTTTCTTGTAATATTCATTAAGGAATTTTTGAATTTCTAAGGGGTCTGTTGTTATTTCTTCTTTACCATTTCTGATTGATGTAATTGGAAATTAAAAAAATTTTTTTCCTGGTTAGGCTAGCCAAATGTTTATCTATTTTATTGACCTTTTCATAAAAACAACTTTTTGATTTATTAATCTGTTGTGTAATCCTTTTGTTTTCAATTTCATTTAATTCTGCTCTTCTTTTCTTCTGCTAGGTTTGGGATTGGAATATTTTTCCTTTCCAATTGCTTGAGATGTACCATTAAGTTGTTAACTTCCTCTCTTTCCATTCTCTTGAGGAAGGTTTGCAGTACTATAAATTTCCTTCTCAGAACATATTTTAAATCCATGTCTACTCAATTATGTACTTTACATCTCACCACACCAGATCAGAACAAGAATATTTCTTACCTAGAATATTCTCATAGCCATAAAATTGGTCTTTCTTCTTCAGCTTTTATATACTTATAGTTTATTCTATGCAGATGAACGAGAGTATTCCTTTTAGCCATTTAATGAAGTAACACCATGCTTGTGTTTAAAATTCTCCAGTAGCTTCACATTGAACTTATACTAGATGTTGCAGTCTTTAATGTGCCTTAAAAAATTCCCCATAATCAGGCAGCGCCTGTGCCTTGAAGCAGTAGGGCTCCAGCCCTATATGCCAGAGGCAATAAAAAAATTCCATAATCTTCCCCTAACTATCTCCCTGACCTTATCTACCATGACCCCCTCACTGACTATGTTCTGGTCTCAGTAGCTCTCTTTCTTTTCCTGAAACATGTTAATCTTTTGCTTGTCTTAGGGAAGTTGTACTAACAACTCTTTCTACATGCTATCATCTGCCAGTATCTACCCTAAGTGTTCATGTAGTTTCTCAAACTACCCATTTTTAAGTAACTCTTGCTTATTATACCCCATTGTAACCCTTTTTTCTCATTACCCTCACAACTTCACAATAGTTCTAGTTACATACTTTATGAAGATATTCTTATTTTTGTATGTTCCCTTTACTACAATGTCAACTCTTCAATTGCAAGCACCATGCCTGTCTCATACAATGCTGTATTCTTAGTACTTAATACAGGACTTCACATATAATAAATGCACAATTAGTACATATTGAATAAACCAATGAATAGAGTGAATGCATTATTGACTGTATTGGTTGCTTCAACATTAGTTCTTAAATAGATTTCAAAATTATTTGGGGGGAGGGTCATAAAATAATTTATGTCACAATCAAAAATTACTAAATTACAGCTATAGGACAAGTGGAATGATTTAATTTATCTAAAAATATTGAATAAGCATGTATAGTATGTACCAGGAATTTCCCTAAATGTTGTACATTCAGTGGTAAGTACAAAAAAGAGACTACTGACCTTATAGAAACTGCAATCTAGGAAGCTTTTCAATGAGCATTTGGTGATCTCTTTTCGTGCACAGCAGTGTTCAATACAGGGACATGAGAAGAAGAGTTGATTTAGCGACTACAGGAAATAGGAATTGGTATATAACTTCAGAATTTGAGAAAAAACTAGTAAAGTAGGAATAAAAAACAAAGCTTCATTTATTTGTTCCTTAAATCTCTAAACTCTTGTTCTTTTAACACACACACACACACACACACACACACATATAGGCACATGCATACACACATGTGGAATTTACCTTTTCCTTCTCCATTCTAGGGTGTGCCGTGTGGGAAGAGGGGGGTTTTATAACTAAAGTAGTTCAGTAAATGCGCTACAGATTTCTAAAGCCCAAGTATTGAGACACTGGAGTTATAATTGGAAAGGCAACTGAATTATATGCTCAGAATATAGAATTATAGAACCACGAAAAGGCTGGGGAAAAAATGAGTGATATCTAATAGTAAAGCTTTATTTTGAAGAAAAAAGGAGAACTAAGTCTTGGAGTGGGGAACTTAAAGGATCAAGGGAAGTATGTTTTCATAGAACTAACAGTGAATTTTGTAATGAGTGTCTTTCATTTTTTTGAAGAGGGAGTCATAGCAAGGATAAAAAATATAACTGTTTGAAAGGGGGAAGGTAACATTTGTAGAAAATATAATTATACACCTACAAGCCCATTAAAATAAACTGTAAAATTTAGAATAAGAGATTTTAGTAAGTAATCCATTTTAAGTCACACACACATAGGTCAACATTCTTCTCTATGCCGCAAATAAATAGTAATTCTATTGGGAATAATCCTACCATGATAAAAATATCGAAAACATAAAATGCCTATAAATAACTCAAATACAGAAAATATGAAAAATATGACAATACTTACCTAAGATACTTTTTGAAAAAATTTTTTCAGAAACAGAAATATGCTATTTGTTTTTGTAGGAAGATTCAGGATAAGGTCTATTATACTGAAATCAATTTATAAAATTTATATAATTAACATAATTTATAAAATTTTTCTAAGGTTAATATTGAAGAAGAAACAGGGAAGAACGCCTAAATGAATTTTAAATAATAAGTATAAAAGAGGTACTTAACCACATAATATAACACATTATTAAAATATAAAAATTCAAATGGTGGCATAATGCTAAAATCTAATCAGATAAACTACAATAAGTGAATCTCTAATGACTGCATAATAGACAAGAATAATATAAAGTTAACATCATAAACTACTATAAGATTAATTGAGATGAAAAATTTAGCCATATATTTGGCCAAATTAAAATTTAAACTTAAGGATATCTTCACTTTTACCATATATTACATTCAAAGGAATTTCAAAAGAGCTAACGTTTTAAAAATTAATTAAATATAGGATAGTTTAGAGTGGATAGAAATGTTTTTAGCATAAATCTATGAAAAATTTCCATACAGAATTAGTTATAGAGTGAACTATATAAAATATGAATAACTGAACATTGAAACAGAATGAATCAACTGAAAATGCAGAGGACAAATTAAGAACATACTTTATAACATAGACTAGATAATACAGTTTCAAGGGTAAAATATCTATAACACTAAGAACAGAAATGAGGTAGATGAAGGGTCATTATCTATAATGTAGACTAGATCATACAATTTAAGGGGAAAAAGATATGTAACGCTTCCATATAACAGTAAATAAGGAATACGCATAGATAATCCACAAAAGAGCAAATAAAAATGACCAACAAACATAGCAAAATGCATTCAACCTCACTAGTAGGAGTTGAAAAAATATGAATTGAAACAATAAAATGTCATTTTATTTTGATCTATCAAATTGGATTTTGTTGTTTGTTTCTTATATGAGTGCTCAGTGTAGAATATAAATGTCTTAACACTATAACTAAGAAAATGAGGTGAAGGCTATGTTAACTAGTTTCATGAAAGTATTTCAAACTGTATATAAAACCAGCAGATTGTACCCCATAATTGCATGAATGTCCACAGCTATGATTTAATAAAAAAATTAAATTAACTATAAAGCCAAAAATAAAAAAATGTAAAAAAAATAATAGAGGAAGTACACCAAATTAACAGCAATTGCTTCTTAGAGTTAGGATTTGTTTCTTTTTATTGATTGATAGAAAGCTAATCAGAAAGCACAGCATTATTTAATCTTCACATACATTGCTTCATGTGTTCCTCTCAACAACACAGCAATGTGGATAGTATTCAAATCATTATGTCTATTTTAGTTACAGTGAAATGGGTAATGAGACATCAAGTGAGTTATGCAATGTCCCAAAGTTCCTAATTAGGGATCTTTGATCCTTTGTGTAATAGCTGGTACAGAGTAAACATTATGTATCTATTGAGTGAATGACTGTGCCCTTATTGCAGATTTTCTCACTAAACTCAAAACTGTTACTACAAGCATGTTCATAAGGTTCTTTCTATTATAGCTCAAAGTTCTAAAGCAAGAACTTTAACACTTGGCCACTTCTGCCACTCTTTATGAGATATTACAATACTTGCATTCACAGACCATTTAACTAGAGCCAGAAATATTATGTGCCATTACATTTCATCAATTTGATTTGGTGTTATAACAATAATGTTTTAGTGATTTAGAAAGTAATTACTTCAAGATTAAAGACTGTGCCTTCTCTAAGTCTGTGTCTATACAGAGTTACTAAATTGACCATGGCACAATTTGGTACTTTAGACTATCTTAATGATTGCTTGTGTGGTAACCCATCAGATTGAACATGCTTTAATTGGCACGTTTAACACATTTAAAATGGGCAACTTTTTTTTTTTTGAGACAGAGCCTCAAGCTATCCCCCTGGGTAGAGTGCCATGGCATCACAGCTCACAGCAATCTCCAACTCCTGGGCTCAAGCGAGTCTCCTGTCTTAGCCTCCCAAGTAGCTGGGACTACAGGCACTCACCACAATGCCCAGTTGTTTTGGGTTGCAGCCATTGTTGTTTTTTGGTGGGCCCCGGGCTGGATTCAAAGCTGCCACCTTAGGTGTATGTGGCTGGCACCTTAGCCACTTGAGCCACAGGTAGTGAGCCAAAATGGGCATCTTTTAATTAATTAATAAATAAAAAATAAAAATTGCCATATATGAGCTTCTATTTTCAAAGTATAATTGTTGTTCATTTAGGAACAAGACATTATGTTAGATGTTTTACAGAACATTGCCTACCCAAAATTAATGTACCATGGCACAATTGATCTAGTGTTTTTGCCCATTTATTAATTGTGATGATTATGGTAAAAGCAAAGTTAAACACATTATAACATTTTTTCTAAATGAACAACAATTATACTTTGAAAATAGAAGCGCATATATGGCAATTTTTATTTTTTATTTATTATTATTATTTATTTATTAAATCATAAACACATAGATCATGTATACATTATTGCATTTATGGGGTACAATGTGCTGATTTCATAGGGAATTAGGAACACTTATATCACACTAGTTAATATATACCTCATCTCATTTACTTAATTATTCTGTTAAGACATTTGTACTCTATACTAGTAGATCCAACATGTACCCTTGAATTATGCACCATAGTGATTCCACCATTCAACCTCCCTCTATAAGACTTCCTCCCTCCCCACCCATCACCTGTTCTCTCTCCTTCATATTGGGCCATAGTTGTGATCTATTCTTCATATGAAAGTATGAGTGATTGTAAATTGGTTTCATAATAGTACTGAGTACATTGGATAATTTTTCTTCCATTCTTGATAAACTTTACTAAGTAGGATGGGTTCCAGCTCCATCCATCTAAATGTAAAAGAGGTAAACTCTCCATCTTATTTTAAGGCTGCACAATATTCCATGGTATACATATACCACAATATATTAATCCATTCATGGGTCGATGGGCACTTGGGATTCTTCTATGACTTGGCTATTATGCATTGAACTGCAATGAATAATCTGGTACAAATATCTTTGTTATAAAGTGATTTTTGGTCTTTGGGATATACACCTAGCAGAGAAATTACAGGATCAAATGGCAGGTCTACTTTTAGATCCCTGAGTATTCTCCATACTTCTTTCCAAAAGAGATGTATTAGCTTGCACTCCCACCAGCAGTGCAGAAGTGCTCCCTTTTCTCCTCATCCACGCCAATATCTGTTGTTTTGGGATTTTTTTATGTGAGCCACTCTTACAGGAATTAGATGATATCACAAAGTGGTTTTGATTTTCATTTCTCTGATGAGTAAAGATGATGAGCATTTTTTCATGTGTCTGTAGGCTATGTTTCTAATCTTCAGAGAAACTTCTGTTCAAGTCCCTTGCCCACAATGAAATGAGATTACTTCTTTTCTTATTAATAAGTTTGAGTTTCTTGTGCATTCTGGTTGTCAAATCTTTCTCAGAAGCATAACCTGTAAATATCCTTTCCCATTATGAGGGCTATCTGCTTGCTTTACTTACTGTGTTCTTGGCAGTGCAAAAGCTTTTTAGTTTGACCAGATCCCAGTAATATATTTTTCTGTTGCTTCAATTGCCCGGGGGTTCTCCTCATAAAGTATTCTCCCAAGCCATTTTCTTCAAGTTTTTCTTCTGCACTCTCTGCAAGAATCTTTATAGTCTCATGCCTGAAGTTTAAATTTTTTATCTACTTAGAGTCAATTTGTGTTAATATTGAAAGTTGTGGGTCCAGTTTCAGTCTTCTACAAGTCGTCAGCCAATTCTCCCAGCAACGTTTGTTAAATAGGGAATCTTTCCCCAGTTTATATTTTTGATGAGCTTATCAAAGATCAAATGATGATAAGTGTCTAAGTTTATCTCTTGGTTCTCTATTTGGTTCCATACATCCACCTCTCTTTTTTTTAGTGCCAATACCATGCTTTTTTGATCACTATAGACTTATAGTATAGTTTGAAGTCTGGTAGCATCATTCCTCCTGATTTGTTTTTATTTCTGATTAATGGATTGGCTATTTGAGTTTTTTTCTGGTTCCATATAAAACTAAGTACTATTTTTTCCAGATCTTTAAAGTATGATGGTGGTACCTTGATAGGGATTCATTAAATTTGTAAATTGCTTTGGGTAATATGGATGTTTTAACAATGTTGATTCTTCCTAGCAATGAGCATGGTATGTTTTTCATTTTAACATATTCAGCTATTTATTTTCTCAGAGTTTCATAATTCTCTTTATAGAGATCTTTTACATCCTTTGTTAGGTAAATTCCCAAATAGTTCATCTTCTTTGGCACAACTGTAAAGGGAGTAGAGTCCTTGACTATTTTTTTTAGCTTGAGTCTTATTGGTATATATATAAAAGCTACTCATTTGTAAGTATTGATTTTGTATTCTGAGATGCTAGTGTATTCCTGGATCACTTCTAAGAGTTTTATGGTTGAGTCCTTGGGGTTTTCCAAGTATAAAATCATATCATCTGTGAAGAGTGAAAGTTTGATGTCTTCTGACCCTATTTGTATACCTTTGATCACCTTCTCTTGCCTGATTGCAATGGCTAAGACTTCCATTACAATGTTAAAAAGCGGTGGAGACAATGGGCAACCATGCCTGGTTCCTGATCTGAGTGGAAATGTTTTCGGTTTTACTCCGTTTACAGCCAATATGATATTGGCTGTGGGTTTGCTGAGGATGGCCTCTAGCAGTTTACGAAAAGTCCCTTGTATACATATTTTCTTAAGTGTTCTGATCATGAAAGGATGTTGGATATTGTCAAAAGCTTTTTCTGCAACTATTGAGAAAATCATAGGGTCTTTGTTTTTTAGATTGTTTAAATGATATATATCACATTTATAGATTTACATATATTGAAACAACCTTGAGACCCTGGGATAAAACACACTTGGTCATGGTGTATAATGTGTTTGATGTGCTGCTGAATTCTGTTTGCTAGGATATTTTTGAATATTTTTGCATCTAAGTTCATGTAAGTTATTGGTCTATAATTTGCCCTTTCTTGTGAGGTCTTTTCCTGGTTTGGGGATCAGAGTGATATTTGCTTCATAGAATGTGTTGGGAAGTATTCCATATTTTTTGATGTTTTGTAAAAGGTTGTGTAATATAGGTACTAGTTCCTCTTTAAAGGTTTGGTAAAATTCTGATGTGAAGCCATATGGTTCCAGACGTTTCTTTTCTGAGAGATTTAATATAGTTGATTCTAATTCAGGACTTCATAAAGGTCAGTTTCGCATTTCCAATTCTTTCTGATTAAGTCTAGGAAGTTGGTGTGCTTCCAAGTATTGGTCAATTTCTTTCAGATTTTCATATTTCTGAATATGAAGTTTTTTTGTAGTATTCATTAGGGATTTGTTGAGTTTCTGAGGTGTCTGTTGTTATTTCACATTTGTCATTTCTGATTGATAATATTAGGAATTTTAATTTTCTGTTTTGGTTGGGTTTGCCATCTATTTTGTTGAATTTTTCATAAAACCAACTTTTTGATTCATTGATCCTTTAAATAGTTCTTTTGTTTTGAATTTCCTTTAACTCTGCTCTAATTATAGTTATTTGTTCCTTCCACTGGGTTTGAAGTTGGAATGTTTTTCCTGTTCCAGTTGCTGAAGATGTCCTATTAAGTTATTTACTTCCTCTCTTTCCATTCTCTTCAGGAAGGCTTACAATGCTATAAATTTCCATTTTTAGGACTCCCCTTGCAGTATGCCACAGGTTCTCATAATTTGTGTCTTCATTCTTGTTTTGTTTCAAAAATTTGGCAATTACTTTCTTAATCTCATCTATGACCCAGCTATCATTTAGCATAAGGTTATTTAGTTTCCATATCTTTGTATGAGTATGCAGATACCTGTTAGTCATGAGTTCAACTTTTACTGCATCATGATCTGACAAAATACAAGGAATAATTGCTATACTTTTAAATTTTCTGAGGTTAGACTTGTGTCCTAAAATGTGATAAATTTTGGAGGATGCTCCATGGTGTGATAACAAGAATATGTATTCACTTTTGTTAGGATGAAATGTTCTGTAGATGTGTGTTAAGTTCAGTTGTTGTATGGTGAAGTTTAAGTCCAAAATTTCTTTGCTTAGTTTCTTATTGGAGGATCTATCCAACAATGACAAAGGGGTGTTAAAATCCCCAACTATTATGGTGGTGAAAAATATTAAATGTCTCATGTCTGTTAGGGTCTCCCTTATAAATTGAGGAGCATTCTGGTTGGGCGCATAAATGTTAATAATTGACATCTCATCATGTTAAGTGTTTCCCTTAACAAATATGAAGTGATCATCCTTATCTTTCCTTACTCTTGTTAGTTTAAAGCCTAGTGTATCTGCAAATAAAATTGCAACCCCTGCATTCTTCTGTTTTCTGTTTTCCTGGATTATAGTTATCCATTCCTTCACCCTGAGTCTGTATTTATAATTTAAGGTAAGATGAGATTATTGTATGCAGCAGATATCTGGCCTGAATTTTTGTATCCAGTCAGCCAACTTGTGCCGCTTTAAAGGGCAGTTTAAACTGTTGACATTAAATGAGAGTATTCATAAGCCTGGTGTTATGTTGGGTGCTGTTTTTTGAAAGTCCAGTGGACATTTTGAATCTTTTCACCACTGTGGAAATTGGGTTTTGGTTAAGAATTTCAGAGTGAGTTCACTTTGGTGGTAGAGCATTGTGCTGATCATTATGGAGGATGGGTCTGAGGATATCCTGAAGAACTGGTTTGGTTGTGGCAAATTTCTTCAACATGTGTGTGTCATTAAAGAATTTAACTTCTTCATCATAAATGAAGCTCAATTTAGCTAGATACAGGATCTTGGGCTGAAAGTTGTTTTGTTTTAAGAGATTGAAGTTTGATGATCATCCTCTTCTTGCTTGAAAAGTTTCAGCAGAAAGATATGCAGTCATTCTAATATCTTCCCCTTGTAGGTTATGATTTTCTTATATCTGGCTGCTTGCAAGGTTTTCTCCTTCACATTAACTTTGGCAAAGTAAATTACAATGTATCTAGAAGATGCTTTATTTGAGTTGAGTCGTTCTGGGGTTCTGAAACTGTCTGCTATCTAAATTTCAGTATCTCTTGCTATGATTTGGAAGTTCTCCTCAATGATCTCTTGGAGTAGAGTGTCTGTGCCTTTTGGACCATCCTCTTCTTCTTCAAGGATTCCTATGAGATGAATGTTTGCTCTTTTGAAGTGGTCCCATAATTCTCTCAGGGAATGATTCATTTTTGCTTTCCACCTCTCTTCCTCTTTGAGCATTTGGGAGCATTCAAAAATTTTGTCTTCAATGTCAGAAATCCTTTCTTCTGCCTGTTCCATTCTGTTACTGAGGAATTCTATGGTATTTTTCAGATCCTTGAGGGCTGCAATTTCTTGGTGGCTTTGTCTTTGAATTCGTTGCATTCTTGAGACAACTTTTGAATTGCTCCTTGAATTTCTAATTCCATCTTTATCTCCATTCTGTTAATCTTATTTGCAGTCCAAATTCTGAATTCAATTTCTGACATCTCAGCCATTTGTTTATTAATGGGATCTTCTGTTGTGTCTCCTTTGCCATTCCTTGGGAGAGCTGATCTACTCCAATCATTCATGTTGCCAGAGTTTTTCTGCTGATTCTGCCCAATATTTATTTTTCACCATTTGGCTAGAGAAGCTGTCAAGGTGAAATTGAATTGGGGGTTCCTGGAGTTGTAATCAACCAGCCCTCTACCAAAGAACTGGGAATGATGATTGTGGCTTTCCCTTTAGAACTTCACAAAGGTCCCATTCAGAACTACTGCCTGAAACTCTGGGCACCTGCTTGGTGTGATAAGGCTAGATGGTGCTGATCAGTATTCAACTAGTCTCTGTCCAATCCTAGTAAATCAGCAGCTTTGGGCTGAAATCTCAGCTGTGGAGATATATAAGCAACTAAGATACCACATCCCCCTCACAGATGACAAATGGAAGGGGAGAATCCCACAGTCCCACAACAATACAACCAGGGTACAACCTTGGTGGGTCACCAGGTGATTGGCCCGGGTCAAGAGTTCCAAACCAATTCTCCCAGTCAACACAATCACCAATCAGGTGGGAGAGTTTAAAAGGTCTTCAGCATCTAGGAAGTGGGGGTTCACTGGCAGCTCAATTTGACCCCTGTGGTAGAGACAGTGGAGCTGCCACCACTGACAGAAATGGCACTGCCACTGTGAGGGGTGATGCCACCATTCTGGGGTACTGCTGCGTGAAGGTTTCAGGAGCCAGTCGGGAGCTAGAGGTTGTTGCTACCAGCTACAAGCGTCACAGGAGCCAGCGGGGAACCAGAAGGTGGAGTTGCTGGCCTCAGTGGCCTCAAGGGTTGCAGGAGCCATGCAGGAGTCACCACCATGGGTCTCAGGTCACAGGAAACCATCAGGAAGCCGAGCCACCCACCATGGGGTATGGAGCCAGAAAGCCAGTAGGCCATAGTCCCCAGTGGTTTATAGCATGGGACCCGAGCTATGCCCTTTCCAACATGCGGCTAATCTCTCTCCCTTTGTGACTCTCCAACTCTATTAAAGTTATAGTTTCAGCACAACTGTCCCATAGCTCATGAAGTGCTCTGCCCTAGCAAAAATCTGCCAAACACTCTGAATTTTGCAGGGGGTAGTCTTCCAGATGGCCAGGAGAGGAAGGAGGGGTGGGTTGGGAGTTCATGAAGGTAGGGAGAATATAAGATCAACTTTTGACCCAGGCAGGAAACTGCCTGGGATTACAGCAGTATCTTTCTGTAGAGGGAATCCTAGCCTCAGTCATTCTCTCCCTTTTGTGAAACAAAATTTTCATACTCACCTCAAGCTGCTCTTCTGAAGGGGGAGGGGAAGGATTCCTGTCCTCTTTGGATTGGGTTTTGTACCTGAAATTTGTTTCCTTGGAGTCCCAGCTTGTCACAGCAGGGGGGATGTGAACCTATCAATCCTCTCTCTCATCTCAGCTCCCAATCTTCTTCTTAACTGGGTTATTTCTGGCCATTATTTCTCCCTCTGCATGGGAGACTCTGCTGAAAGCTGGCTTCAGTCAGCCATTTTGCCTACCTCTCCTATATGGCAATTTTTAAAGCTCTTTCATTTATATCTTTAGAAACCCTAGATTAACATATAAACTCCTTTGCTTTTCTGGTGCCTGGGGGTGGGGCAGCTCCACCAGGCTGTCTGAGCCTGATAGCACTTCCACTCACGCACACTGGGAATAGGCCTATGCAGGATGCAGTGTGTCTGCCAACCCAAGAAACATGGGTGATGTGTTGTGGCCACACTGAGGCACCAGAAAGGCAAAGGACATCTGAACCCTACCCAGTTCTCATAGCGACATAGGGAGTACAAATTCAGTCTGTCACTGACAACCTTTGAGATCCTTAGCCATGGGAAGAAAGGGAGACAGGCCCTGTTTCTCTGGCAAATGTGTTAAGCAGGATCTCTGAGAGATCCTGCATTGTGTGGCCTAGTGAGCTGTGTCTCTCCTCCCACTGAGAGAGGAAATTATGGTTCAGTTATGGTAAATTTGGCTAGGTTATATCTCTCCTAAAGCTCCCTCTTATGATGGGGGAACATTCCCTACCCTCTGGAGTGGAACTATCTGGCATATATGAGGGGGTAGGGGACACTTGGTGGTTTGGCCACCAATTCTCCTCCTTCCCTCCAACTTGAAGAGCGAAGGGTCTAACCTCAGGCAATCCCACTCTGGGAAATTTCCAGAAGGCAGAAGGGAACCTACAGATTCCATCTTTATTGCAGGTGAAATCTCTAGCATTTGGAATCTGTTGGGCCTTTACTCTGTTGAAAATTCATGTCTGTTAATTTCTTGGAGGGCAAGGCTGGCACTTGGGCTGGAAGAGTTGGCTTGCTATTTGGGAGCTGGCCCTAGTCATAGAGTATCACCTGGAGGTCCTGCTCTTAGCCACACCCCTGCCCAACCTGGACATAGCAAGGTGGGTTCTCAGAAACCCTCACACTCTATAGCCCTGAAGGGGAGTTTTAGAAGGCTGTATGTGGGAGGTGCCAGCTGGGTGGTACTTTCTCACAGGAAGAGAAGGATGCCTTGGCTGTAGGTACAAGCTTGCTCCTAGAATTGATGAAAGCAAGAAACGATTACTACTCAGGGTGGCAGTAGCAAAATATCTATTTTCCACTTCTTTTTATTGGGAGCTAGTCATGTACATCACATTGATCAATAATTCTAACATCCTCTATTCTTATCTTAAACTATAGAAAAGAAAGAAAGTCTGGGAAAGTGAGATAACTATATTTCCTTTTTCATTTCTGATTGAGGTTATTAGGGATCTTACTTTTCTGTCTCTAGTTAATCTGGCTTGTTGATTTTATTAATCTTTTCAAAAAACAAACTTTTTGTTTCACTGATCTTCTGAATGTATCTTATATTCTCAATTTCTTATAATGATGATACAATTTTGGTTATTTCCCTTCTTCTACTAGGTTTGGGATTGGATTGCTCTTATTTTTCTAGCTCTTTCTGATGGTTCATTAGGTTTTTGAAATGTACTCTTTCTGTTATTTGAATGTAGGTATGGAATGCATTAAATTTCCCTCTTAGGATGGCCTTTGCAGTATACCACCAGATTTGACAACTTATGGTTCCATTATAATTTTGTTCAAGAAATATAATAATTTCCATCTTTTTTTAAAAGATTTTTTATTAAATCATAGCTTGTACATTAATGCAATCATGGGGTACAGTGTGGTGTTTTCATATACATTTAGAAATACTCTCCTCAAACTAGTTAACGTAGTCTTCATGTCATTTTCTTAGTTATTGAGTTAAGACATTCATACTCTGCTTTTAGAAAGATTCACTTCTACCTTTGTAGGATTAACCGTAGAGGTGACCCCTCCAATCACACCTCCCTCCACCAATCCAGGCCCTTTTCTCACATTGCCCACCCCATCCCCATATTCTAAGGATATAATTAGGTTATAACACTCCTATGAAAACTATAAATTAGTTTCAAAATAGGGCTGTGTACATTGGATATTTTTTCTTTCATTCTTTTTTTTTTTTTTTGCTGGTACGAAAGGTTTTTATTGGTGAGGGAGGGAGGCTGCAGAACAGCCCAAGGAGGAGGGAAAAAGAGAAGAGAAGAGAGAAAAGAGAAGAGGGGAGAGAGATGAGGCGAGAAAGATGAGGAGAGAGTGGAGAGGAGAAGAGAGAGAGGGAAAGTAGAGAATAATGAGGGGAAAGAGGAGAAAAAGAGCTTTCATTCTTGAGATTCTTTGCTAAGAAGAACATATTCCAGTTCCATCCATGTAAACATGAAGGAGGTAAACTCTCCATCTTTCTTTAGGGCTGCATAGTATTCCACGGTGTACATATACCACAGTTTATTGATCCATTCGTGGGTCGATGGGCATTTAGGCTTCTTCCATGACCTAGCAATTATGAATTGGGCTGCAATAAACATTCTGATACAAATATCTTTGTTGTAATTTGATTTTTGGTCTTCTGGATATATACCTAATAAAGGAATCGCAGGATCAAACGACAGGTCTACTTTAGTTCTCTCAGTGTTCTCCAGATGTCTTTCCAAAAGCAATGAATTAATTTGCATTCCCACCAGTAGTGTAGAAGTGTTCCCTTTTCTCCACATCCATGCCAACATCTCTGGTTTTGGGATATTGTGATATGAGCTAATCTTACTGGGGTTAGGTGGTACCTCAAAGTAGTTTTGATTTGCATTTCTCTGATGATTAAGGATGGAAAGCATTTTTTTTTTCATATATCTGTAGGCCATGCACCTCTCTTCTTTAGAGAGATTTCTATTCAAGTCCCTTGCCCACCCTGAGATGGGACCGCTTGTTTTTTTCTTGCTAATACTTTTGAGTTCTCTGTGGATTCTGGTTATAAGACCTTTATCGGTGACATAAACATAAAATATCTTCTCCCATTCTGAGGGCTGTCTACCTGCTTTATTTACTGTGTTCTTGGCTGTGCAGAAACTTTTTAGTTTAATCAGGTCCCAAAAATGTATTTTTGACATTGCTTCAATTGCCCGAGGGGTTCTCCTCATAAAATTTTTGCCCAAGTCAATTTCTTCCAGTATTTTCCCAACACTTTCTTCTAGTATTTTCAGTTTCATATCTTAAGTTTAAATCTTTAATCCAGTGAGAGTCTATCTTAGTTAACAGTGAAAAGTGTGGGTCTAGTTTCAGTCTTCTACAGGACACCATCCAGTTAGCCCAGCACCATTTTATAAATAAAGAATCTTTTCCCCACTCAATATTTTTAATTGGCTTGCCAAAGATCAGATAACGGTAGGTAGCTGGATTCATCTATTGGCTCTATATTCTGTTCCATACATCTACCTCTCTGTTTCTATGCCAGTACCATGCTGTTTTGATCACTATTGATTTATAGTATAGTCTGAGTTCTGGTAACGTAATTCCTCCTACTTTGTTTTTGTTCCTGAGTAATGTCTTTGCTATTCGAAGTTTTTTCTGATTCCATATAAAATAAAGTATTATTTTTTCTAGATCTTTAAAGTATGACAGTGGTGCTTTAATGGAGATTGCATTAAAATT
>NW_003852552.1:3276042-3362209 GCF_000181295.1 Otolemur garnettii
TGGTGTAAAATTTGTTTGATGTGTTGCTATATTCTGTTTGTTAGGATGTTGTTGAATATTTTTACATCAATATTCATTAGTGATATCAGTCTATAATTTTTTTTCTTATTGGGTCTTTTCCTGATTGAGAATCAATGTAATGTTTGCTTCATAGAATGTATTCGATAGTATTCCGTCTTTTTCTATATTTTGGAACAGGTTGAGTAATATAGGTAGTAGTTCCTCTTTAAAGGTTTGGTAGAATTCTGACATGAAGCCATCTGTTCCTGGGCTTTTCTTTTTAGGGAGATTTTGTGAAGTTGATAGAGACCTGTTCAACATTTTCACTTCATTCTGGTTAAGTCTTGGGAGATGACGTGCTTCCAAGTATTGTCAATTTCCATCAAATTGTCATATTTCTGGAAATAAAGTTTCTTATAATATTCATTAAGGATTTTTTGAATTTCTGAAGGGTCTGTTGTTATTTCATCTGTACCATTTCTGATTGATGAGATTAGACAGAGATTTTTTTACCCTTTTTTTCTTGGTTAGGTTGGCCAAAGGTTTATCTATTTTATTGACCTTTTCAAAAACCCAACTTTTGGATTTATTGATCTGTTCTATAATCCTTTTGTTTTCAATCTCATTTAATTCTGCTCTAATTTTGGTTATTTCTTTTCTTCTACTGGATTTGGGATTGAAATGTTCTTCCTTTTCTAGCTGTTTGAGATTCCCATTAAGTTGTTAACTTCCTCTCTTTCCATTCTCTTGAGGAAGGCTTGCGGTGCTATAAATTTCCCTCTTAGGACTGCATTTGTGGTATCACAGAGCTTCTGATAACTCATGTCTTCATTATCCTTTTGTTCTAAAAATTTCGTAATTTCCATCTTGATCTCATCTCTGACCCATCTATCACTCAGCATAAGATTATTTAGCTTCCATGTTTTTGTATGAGTCTGCAGATTCCTGTTGTTACCGAGTTGAACTTTTATTCCACGATGGTCAGAGAAGATGCATAGAATGATTTTTATTGTTTTAAATTTGCTGAGGTTAGATGTCTGACCTAAGATGTGATCAATTTTGGAGTATGTTCCATGTACTTATGAGAAAAAATGTGTATTCAGTTTTATTAGGATGAAATGTTCTATAGATGTCTGTTAAATCCAGAAGTTTAATAGTTAAATTTAAATCTAAGATTTATTTGCTAAGCTTCCTTTTGGAGGATCTATCCAACTCTGCCAAAGGAATGTTAAAATCTCTGACTATGATGGAGCTGGGAGAGATCAAGTTGCTCTTGCCAGTTAGAGTAACTTTTATGAATTGAGGTGTGTTCTGGTTGGGTGCATAGATATTGATAATTGAGATCTCATCATATTGAGTATTACTCTTAACAAATATAAAGTGGACATCTTTATTTTTGGTTACTTTTGTTGGTTTAAAACCTATTGTATCTGCAAATAATATTGCAAGACCTGCTTTTTTCTGTTTTCCATTAGCCTGGAATATAGATGACCATCCCTTCACCCTGAGTCTATATTTGTCTTTTAAGGTAAGGTGAGATTCTTGTATACAACAGATATCTGGTCTGAGTTTCTGTATCCAATCAGCCAATCTGTGCCTCTTTAGAGAACAGTGTAAGCCATTCACATTGATTGAAATTATTGACAAGCCTGATAAAATTTTGGGTATCGAGTTGTTCGACAGTCCAGTGGACATTTTTAATCCTTTAGCCACTGGGGAAGTTCAAATTTGATCAACAGTTCCTACATTAGTTTACTTTTGTGGTCAAGGATTGCACAGGTCATTATGGAGGATAGGTCTGAGAATATCCTGGAAGGCTAGTTCAGTTATGTCAAATTTCTTCAACATACGTATGTCATTAAAGTATTTAATTTCTCCATCATAAACAAAACTCAGTTTAGCTGGATACAGGATCCTGGGTTGAAAGTTATTTTATTTTAGGAGATTAAATGTCTATGACCTCCCTCTTCTGGCCTGAAAGATTTTCGCAGAGAGATCTGCAGATTCTAATATTCTTCCCCTTGTAGGTTATGGTTTTCTTCTGTCCAGTTGCTTTCAGGATTTCCTCTTTCATATTAACTTTAGTGAAGTTAATTATGATGTGTCTGCGGGATGTCTTATTCAGGTTGAGTTGTGCTGGGGTTCTGAAGCTGTCTGTGATCTGAATTTTCGGATCTCTTGGCATATCTAGAAATTTCTCTTTCATAATTTCATAAAGAAGATCCTCTGTGTTTTGTGAAGCAACTTTGTCACCTTCAGGGATTCCCATAAGGTGAATATTAGTATTCTTCGAATTATCCCAGAGCTTTATGAGATAATGATCCATTTTTGCTTTCCATTTCTGTTCCTCTTTGGACACTTGGGCAAGTTCAGAATCTTTGTCTTCTACATCTGAGATCCTTTCTTCTGCCTGCTGCATTCTATTACCAAGGGATTCTACCATATTTATCAAATCTTTGAGGGCTGCAATATCTTGCCTCATGTTTCAAAATCTTTGGTGGTTTTGTCTTTGAATTTGTTGAATTCTTCAGTGAACTTTTGGAATGCTCCTTGAGTTTCTAATTCTATTTTTGCCTCTATTCTATTAATCTTATTTGCAATCCAAATTCTGAATTTGATTTCTGACATCTTAGCCATCTGTTCATAAAGGGGATCTTCAATTTCGTCTGCTACATCCTTTCTTGGGGGGGGGGTTATATACTCTGGTTATTCATATTACCAGAGCTTTTCCACTGATTCTGTCCCATGATTATTTCTCCTCATTTGGCTTTTCCCCTTGAGGTTTGTCAAGGACCCATACGATGTTATGGCCTGAGAGACTGGGGACCTGCTTGGTGTGATGGGGCTAAGTGGCTCTGTCTTATTTTCAGCTGGTCTCTGTCCTACCCTAGTGAATCAGTTACTTTTGGTTGAAGTCTCAGCTGTGGAGAAATACCAGCAATTAAATGTCCCCACCCCCGACAAACAATGATTGTGCAAGGAAAATCAAACGTTCTCTCTACCATACACCCAGGGTGCCACTTTGGGTGGTTTGCTGGGTTCAAGGCATCCAAATCAGTTGTTCCAGTCAGCACTAGTCTCAGGTGGAAGAGTTCAAATGTCTCCAGCAGCTAGATAAGAGGGGTCTACTGGCAGCTCAGACATAACTTGCTCTAGTGCTCCGTGTGGGCAAAAGGACCCACCCAGCAAATGGATTAGTCTAGGAAGGTTGATACCTTCTTCCCAACCTTGCATCCAGTCACTGGTAATCCCACAGGGCTGTGACCCAGTTCACTTCAAAAAGCAACTTCCCCAGGGTATACGACTGCCAGAATCACCAGGAGATCTTAGTCCAGCAGGGGGACTTTAATTTAGGCTGGGGAAGTTCACTCAGTTCCAGCCCTGCACTTTTGTCCCAGCTAAATTCCTCTGCAAGTCAGAGGCTGCTAGAGCTGATAAGAAACTCAGCCCTGGGCAGCAGACAATAAGAGTTTACACTCAGGTGTCAATTCCACCCTCTGCCCGCCCACTGCCTTTGTCTCAGCTATATTCCCCTGAGGTCTAGGTGCTAATGGTCTCTTTACTCACAAAAGTTCCCAAGTCCATTTGCCAGTGGCTGTTGTCCGGAACCTCTGGTTGCCCAGAGAGACAGGGCACGCCTATTTGGAATCATGTCAGGCTGCTCCTGTATGGCTTCCTCTGAACTAATGCTCTTCTCCTTGTTCCCGTGTCACAGAGTCAGCACAGAGAAGCACCAGCCTTTTCCCCCTCCACTCCTTTCAAGGAAATAGCCAAGAATCTGGACTCCATGGGTGACAAACCTCTAGACCTTGGGGTGAGAGTGGGGATGGAATCCTCGGAGGTCAGAGTTTCAGGTAGGGAATATATACAGTTTTATACAGTTTTACAGTTTTATGCCGGGCAGGAGGGTGCCATGGCATGCCAGCAGGGGTAGGTAAATCCAGTTTTTAGGGGTCTCTCCCATGGGATAGAGTGGAGGATGTTTGAACTCTGCTCACTTATTTGTATGGAGTAAACTGTGAGTCCTTCTTATGGCGGAGGGGACTTCCATCTGCTTGGTGTTGGATTTTGTACCTTTTAATTGTATTTTTGGGGTTGCAGCTCACCTCAGCAAGATTGACGTGTGTTCCTCAATCTTTTCTCTTGGGTCTGCTCCAAACCATCAGCTCCCTTGCTAAACTTCTGTCCTTTAATCTCCTTCTGGATGGGAGCCTCTATAAAAAGCTGGCTGCAGTTCACCATCTTGCCTCTGCCTCCTGATTTCCATCTTTATCTCCTCCTTGATCCAGCTGTTATTCAGCACAAGTTTGTTTCATTTTCATAAATTTAGGTAGGTTCAAATTTTTCGTTGGAATACTTTTATTGTTTGATGGTCTAAAGAGACACAAAGTACAATCTCCATTCTTTCAAATTTATTGAAATTTGATTTGTGTCCCAAGATATGATCAATTTTGGAGGATGATCCAGGTGCTGACGAATAGAATGTATACTCAATTTTTTGAGATAGAGTGTTCTGTATATCTGTTAAGCCCATTTGTTCTAAAGTTGTGCTTAAGTCCATTACTTCTTCATTCTGTTTCTACTTGCAGGATCTGTCCATTTCTTTCAGAGGGATGTCCCAGTTATTATGGTGTTGCAGGATATCATATTGTTCTGACCAGTTAGGTTTTGTTTTATATATCTGGGAGCATTTAAGTTAGGTGCATTGATATTTAGGATTGGAAAGTCTTCTTGTTGTATTATTTCCTAGACCAGTACATAGTATCCATTTTTGGTTTTCTTTACTTTTGTTGGTTTAAATGCAAGTGTATCTATAAATAAGATTGCAACCCCTGCTTTCTTCCAATTTCCATTTGCCTGAAATACTGTTTTCCAACTTTTCTCCCTGTTTTGTTTGTCCTTAGAGGTTTCATGTGTTTCCTGAATACAGTGTATAGTTACTTTGTTCTTTTTTTGTTCATTCAGACAGCCTGTTCCTCTTCAGTGGGAAATTCAAGCCATTCACATTTATTGAGAGAATTGATAAGTATATTAGAGTTCTGTTCATTTTATTTTGTAAATGTTCATTGCTTAGTTTTATCACTTGCACCATTATGGAATCTAGCTTTGTCCTTTAGATTCTGAGTTTCATTACTTTGGTGGCAATCCATAATGATGGTCAGTGTGAAGAATGGGTTTGAGTATTTTCTAAACAGCTAGCTTTGTTGTAGTGAAATTCCTCGATGATTACATGTCAGTGAAAAATTTGATTTCTCCATCCAATGAGAAATGTAGTTTTGCAATATCCATAATCTTGGGCTGAAAATTGTAGATGGCCACCGTCTTTTGTCTTAAAAAGATTAGGCTAAACAGTTCACTGTCACTATGTTATTTTTCCATTATAGATAAGAAGCTGCTTAAGCCTGGCTAATTGTAAAATTTTCTCTTTCCTTTTGACTTTGAGCAAGTTAATTACAATGTGTCTAGGAGAGGCTTTTTTTGAATTGAGGCATGCTGGGGTTCTGAAACTACCTATAATCTTGATCTCTGGATCTCTGACAACGCTTGTGAAATTTTCCACCATAATGTGCTGAAGTAGAGATGCTATTCTTTTAGGTCTTCTCTTTCTCCTGCAGGAGTCTTTATGATTTGTGAATGTGTTCATTTAGTGTAGTCTCATACTTCTCTCAGTGATAATTCATCTTTCACTCTCTTCATCCTACTAATTAACATAGCCTTCATCTCATTGACCCAATTACAGTGTTAAGATATTTGTGTTCTACAACTGATAGATCCAATGTGTACTTGCAATATGCTTCATAGATGTGGTCCCCCTATTAACCCTCCCTCTATCAATTCACCCGCTTCCCTTCCCCTCCTCCTCCCCTTCTTCCTAGGCTATAGTTGTGATTCATCTATCATATGAAAGTGTGCATGATTATAAATTGACTTCATAGTAGTACTGAGTACATTGGATTTTTTTTCCATTCCTGAGATACTTTACCAAGAAGAATATTTTCCAGCTCTATCCATGTAATATATAAAAGAGGTAAAGTCTCCATTTTTTAATGCTGCATAGTATTCATGGTATATATATACCACAATTTATTAATCCATTCATAGGTCGATGGGCACTTGGTCTTCCTTCATGACTTAGCAATTATGAATTGACTTGCAGTGAACAATCTGGTGCAAATATCTTCGTTGCCAAATGATTTTTGGTCTTTTGTATATCCAGCTCATAAAGGAATTGCAGGATCAAAAGGCAGGTCTACATTTAGATCCCTAATTGTTCTCCAAACTTCCCTCCAAAAGGAACGTACCAGCTTGCACTCTCACTAGCAGTGCAGAAGTGCTCCCTTTTCTCCACATCTATGCCAACATCTGTAGTTTTGGGATTTTGTATTAATTTTTTAAACTATAATTCATGCTTAGAGCAAGAAGAATGAAAAGATAGAGATTCACTGAATAGCCATATAGGCAACTCAACACAGAAAGTCGACTTGGTCAACTCCCCTTTTGTCTCCATCTTCTCTATCAAAATAAGTGATTACAGATATGAACAAAGGAAAAGGAAATTTAATATGAGAGAAATGATGCACACTCTGGGGAAAGAGACTTTGGCCTCTTTAAGAGCTGTGTTATTCTGTTAATCTAACTTTTAAATTCAAAGTTATGCTTACCATTGGGAATATCCATGATAATATTTCGACACATTGAAAGATCAGGTCCAGCAAAGGAGATTCAAAAAAGTAATAAACAGCAGAATTATCATTTGTTTTAGTAAATGTAGTTATTATTTTTATGATGATTTCTTTAATTAAAATAAGGCAACACATGTTAAAATAATTAAGTTGATCCACAATTTATTGAAAAATAAGTCAGACTTCAGTAAAGTATTTTAAATCATTCACTTAACAGGTACTAACACTATGTGTAAGGCACTGGGTTAAGTATCTCTGATAAAAATTTAAACCCAGGCTCGGCACCCATAGCTCAGTGAGTTGAGCGCCAGCCACATATACCAAGGCTGACAGGTTTGAGCCCAGCATGAGCCTGCTAAACAGCAATGACAATTGCAACCAAAAAATACCCAAGCATTGTGGTGGATGCCTGTAGTCCCAGCTACTCGGGAGGCTGAGGCAAGAGAATCACTTAAGCAAGAGTTTGAGGTTGCTTTGAGCTCTGATGCCACAGTATTCTACTGAGGGCGACATAGTGAGATTCTGTCTTAAAAAAAAAAAAATTAAAACCCACTACCTGAAGGGTTTATATTTAGTACAGTGATGATCAAAGAATGGTGATGATTCATAAGCTATTGAATGAAGTAGGTAGTAAATGCTGGAAAGACATGCCTGCAAGCTGTTTTCTTTCTGGATTAACATTAGTGATACAATTCTAAACCACTCATGACTTTAGAGGTTTGAAGAAGAAACTTTAGCACTGTTTAATAGAAATATAATACAAGCCATACATGTAATTACATATGTGTAATTTAAAATTTTTAATAGCTGCATTAAATAAATTAAAAACAAACTAGTTAAGTTCATTTAAATAATATTTATTTGTTTTGGTGTCCATAATAGCATAATTTTAACATATAATCAGTATTAATTATTAATGAAATATTTTACATTCTTTTTTGGACTGTCTTTGAAATCCTTTCTGTATTTTATATTTATTGAACATCTCTATTTCCACTAGCCACATTTCAAGTGCTTAAAAGCCACATATAGCTAGTGGCTACTATATTAGATAACATAGGTCTAGTCCATAATCACCCTGAATTACTATTGTAGTTGGAATCTATTGTGTTCTTTCTCAAGTTTGCCTTTTATATGACTCCAAACATGAAATTTTCTGAGATGTCATTTTGAGCTTGTTAGCTCAACTGGATAGTGTCTACTTATTTGATCCCTATAAGGATTCCCTACAAAGAAACGCTGATCTAGCCTTTTAGATTCTCTCAAAATCCCTATCATGCTCCACTGGACATTGTTCTTTTATAGCATTCATAAAACTTTAGGACATTTATTGAGTAAATATATCTTCCTCTAGATGATGCAACATAACAAAGTGCAAGGTTTTCAGTCAAATAGACTTGGATTCTGATTCCAGACCTGCTGGATCTGGCAAATTCCTTAACCTCTTTAAGCTCTCCTTATACGTTAAATGAAAACAGTAAGAATATTTACCTTAGCATGTGTCTGGAAGATATTATATAACATAGCATTTATAAATTTACATAAAACACTGAGCACCTTGACCCTCACATTCCATAAATAGTATCTTCTATTATCGCTAATAAATATTATTAAAACAATACCATTTTAAGTTTTATATTCTTTATGCCTAGCATAGCAGACCTTAAATACATTTTATTGAATTAGTTTAAGATTCACTAGATCAAATAATGTATAAACTTTCTCATGCTTTTAACTTTCCATAAAATGGAAACCTTAGAATTATTGCTATTAAGCAATTAAATGGAAAAATCTTGGCTTAAATTCTAGAAAATTATTTATACATTCTATTATTTCTCTAAATCCCCAGGAAATAATTTTAAAACATACTTGTCTAGAGAAAACTATTAAAACATCCAAAATTCTGTGAGTGTGCCATGACAAGTAAAACATACTTGTCTAGAGAAAACTATTAAAACATCCGAAATTCTGTGAGTGTGCCATGGCTTTAGTGTGTACTCAGAAACATTGGTACTTTTTGATCTTTTCCTGTTGTCTGATGGAAATAAAGAAGGTTCTTTGGTAACCTGATATAAAATATCTGGTCAAAGCAAAAAGACTCAGAATGGAAAATCAAACATCAGTTATCCCACTTAACATAGGAAGTTCTTATTTCTTAGAAATAAAGTTTGTTGGGAGAATAGAGTTTAGAATCAAAGGGGGCCAAGATCTTATTAGAAACAGACACATATACTCAGTACATACTATTAATACATATTTATTTAAAGACAAGCACATAAAACACACAGGCAGGCAACTCTTGTTGGAATTTTTAAATATTTTCTGGAATTATTAAGCAATCTTGAAGGGACTTAGACTATTCCAGTGTTTTAGTGGTTTGAACTCCCAGGTTGAATTGCCAGTAATTTTATTTTATTTTACCCTATTGCTTTGACTGTCTCCCCAACGATCTCCTCTATAGCAGTAAACTTGAAACTTGTTATCACAGGACATGGTGCAGTAGTAGGTGGAAAGGAACCCCTCTCTAAGATTTGCTCATTTAAATAAGCTTCATCTGGCAATAGGAAATAGACAATTGAAAAAGGCTCATAATTTCATACTGGTTATTTCCAAATAAAAAAAAATGAGAATGTTTCAGTTTTGCTGATTAAAAATGATATTATCCTTAAGGACAAAACACTGAATTTTTTTCATCCAAAGCTTCATTATTTTAAATTAAACTTTTAAAAAAATTGTTGGAACTGCATTTTTGCTTCTGATTAATGTTGTTCCATTTTTAAATTGTACAGCCATAAAGAAAATGGAAGGAATTTCCAAGTGAAGGGCTAACCCATCAGGGATGAGATAGACTGAGGAAAATGAGTTTCTTTGTCATATTTGATAAGAGGTAGTACTCAATATCTACCTCTATCTTAAGAGTCAGATAGACCTGAATTTTAATCCTATATTAATTTCTAACTCCATGGCATCAGTTTATTCACCTATAACCTGAACATGTTAATATTCAACCTTTGTGTAAAGCATTTTTGTGATTAATGTGCAAATTATTGTCATTACATTAGTGTTACTATTATCATTCTATATAGACCAGCTCTGTTCCTAATAATTGAGTAATATTTATCATAATAAATTGTGTCTTTAGGCACTTAGTAAAGCTTTGAATGCTGTTGCAAAGGTTCCTAGAATGATAAAATAAAGGAAGTGAAAGTTGAAAATTGGGGACTCAGGTGAAGGGTATACAGGAGTTCTTTGTGCTATCTTTTCAATTTGTAATTTAATCAAAACAAACAAATTACAAAAGTGCTTAAACATACTGTCTTTGAGCTCTCACAGTGCATTTACCACTAGGCAAACCATGGAGACCCTGAGACCTAGGAACCATGGAGACCCTGAGAGTTTATAATTCATTTTGTTATAGTCTAGTATGAGTAGAGCACCTCTATCGGGTTTGTACTTGTTGATATATTTGTCTTATTGTGATGATTTTCCTAATATTGGGGAGAGAGGCAGGGAGATTATAAAAACATTTAAGATGCATTAATTTAAGTCAATTTGCATTAGCACCCAATGTAAGGGAATTCCATCAGCTGAGGGCTCTCTCTGTGGTGAGCTGCCTCTCTGAAATCTGGGAATCTTTTGTACCTTGGGACATCTCTAGGTTTTTTTGGATTTTGGTTATTTTGTTTTGATTTTTAAAATCCACTCTCTGGTTCAATCAAAGGTGCCCTATAAAAGGACTGATCATTGCAGTGCTCTTTTCCCAGGTTTACTGTCAGGTAGAAAGACATTGAAGTTTTTCAAATAAATTCTTTTCCAGCCTAGAACTCTTTACCTGGGAAAGTTTTATAATCTATTATAAAATTTCAAGAGTAAATCTAAAACAGCCACAAAAGTGCCCTTATATTGCATAGAAAACCTTGGGTAAACTTTTCATGTACTTCCAAATTCCCTTTCTTAAATAAATCAAGTAGGAGCTCTGAAGGTTCACAAATATGTCAAGGCAAAGTATGTTGGCTTGATTTCACTTTTGAATTTAAAATAGGATCATCCTTGGCCATGAAGGATAAATTCCGGACATGAGGCTCTTTGGAATATATCCATAAAAGTAACATTGTGGACTTGGTTACAAGAAAAAAAACTGACCGTTACTTTTGTCCATGTCAGTTTCTGTGACCAAGTCACTTAGGTGATTAAATCATTTCCATCTAAGAGGAACAATACTTGTCCTTTGCTTGTTTAGAAATAGTTTATAAAGGCAAAGCCTATAAAAATGTTTGGGTGTTTGCTTTCAGAAACATAGAGTGCAATTAAAAAAGCATCAGGGTTTTTTGAGGTATCTGTGAGAGGCCCATGCAAGAGAAGTTAATACAAAATGCATACAAAGTTTCTATCACATCCTATGGCTGCTTGATAAGAAAATTTCTTGGTTTCTACTAGAAGCTTCACAATTCTGATCATTATATTACTATATTTTTGTTATTCATTGGAGGTAGAAAGAAATTCCTTGGTGTTATTATGTATTTATTTGAGAAAAGTAACTAGACCCTTTGATCAACTCTTGAATCTCCCTGACCAGACATACTGGCACCTAGCATATAGTTAAATCTTGCTGAATAAACTGACCTTTTATCAAATGCCCATATGAATTCATGTCTTAGAGGCATAAGGTATGGGGAACAATTTCCTTCCCAGATCTGTGGTCCTCCATATGATACTGATGACAGGGAGCACACCTTGGTTTGGTTTTTGAGCTTCCGGGTTCTGAACACTTTGATTTACACCTTATATGGGGAGAAGACGGCACCTCAGTCCTACAGTGTTCTCAGTGAATATAATGCACATTTTATTTCAATAGCTTTTATAGTCTCTATTTTTTATTAATGCACCCTGAATATGCTATGCATTTTTATTGTGAATAACCAATAAAGGATGGCTGTAAAAATAGTCATAACACTATACAATTTTCTTCCATACTTTTATCTCCCACTGTAAACTTAGATGCTGCTCAGGAATGCAATTAAAGTAAGATGAACTCACAAGGAAAACATTTAGGGCTACAACAAGAGCTCCTTCCACTCCTCATGGCTTCTTTCACTGAACATATTCATAATAGCACAATCTTAACTTATTTCTCTATATAATCTTTCATATTTATTATTATCAAATACCAATGATCAAAATTGGCATATAAAAATAAATAAAAATTTGCATACAGAATTTGAAGAGTAGGCATTTTAACTCCTGACAAGCTGGTTAATATTAGTTACTTGTAGTGAGACTTAGAAGTTACTCTGAGATAAAAGTGTTTTCAAAGTATAATTCAATCCCGTGGGATGTGGGAGGGCTTTGTATTTTAAATGATTATTGACCAGTAAGCTACATTATCACTTAAACATGCTATCAGCAAGGATTAATTAATTGCCTTTTACTTGCAAGATATTGTTCACAGGAAAAAAGAGGTATAAAATATAGCCCCTGACATCAGGCAATATATATACTATTTGGGGAAGATAGGACATAATTTAGTAGTTAATGACTAATATGCACAGATGATAATTGTTAAAGACTTGCAAAAGAGAAAGAATGCTGCTTGGCTTATTTTCTAAGGCAAGTTTGTCTATTAAAGTGGGATTTGGACCAAATCTGGAAGGATTCTTTGTGGTAAGTAAGATGGAGAGGGTTTAAAAGACCTTGTAATTCCAAAAATGGAAGGCAGAACTGTGTTTAGGAGGACAATAAGTAAAATCCTTTTATTCCTTTATTTTTAGTTTTTTTTTTTTTATTTTTGTAGGAAGAGACATACCCATTATGAAATAGAAGAGACGGCTGGAAAAGAAAGGACAAGCTAGATTTTAGAGATTCTTGAATGCAAGGCTGACAAATCTGTGCTTAATTTTATAGCTGATAGAAATTCATGAAAGAAGGAGCAAAAGAGGAACATGATTTAAGAAAATCACATAGTGATGTGAAGGATCATGGGGAAGAGAGAAATGGAAAGCAGAGAGTATAGCAAGGGTTTTACCACCATCCTTAGAGCAGGTAAGAGGATACCCAGCCCTGAGCCCATTACATTGGAGAACAACTGCATATTAGAAATCTACAGGACAGATAAATAATAGAACCCAGGGTTGTATCTGGCACTTGGGATCCAGTATTCAGTGTTGAACATTTCCTTCTGTGCCAACATCTTTCAGTTCCAAAAATGATTTTCTGCTTTTCTTGCCCTATTCCCTGAGACACAGAACTAGTTAGGTAACAGAAAAGACTTTTCAAATCCTGTCTCTAATTTTTTTTTCCTCAAATGAGACCTGATTTCCCAGTAGCACCTTCAAGATTATTCCTTGATTCTTTTTATGTTTCTATTCCTGATTCCAAAGGAATTTAGGAATTAGCTGGTATTCAGAAGAGTTGCACATTGCAGCTAAAGAACTTTTGCAATATTAGACAACTCATATTTCTCACAGTGTGTATCGGTAGGTATAGACATATCATGCATGATTTATTGATGTCAATTATTTACATTGGCAATTAGATGGACATTGAATGATAGAATTGTGAATAGTTTTATTTAAGTAAGCCATTTTGCTAATACATTTAATTTAATTTTCAAAAAAAACAGTAGTTTTGTTAGCTTATATTTTTATATTCATGAATTATATTTAATGTTTATCAGTTTAATAGAAAAATAAAAAAAAAAGAACTGAAACTGTAGATTAAAAATAACTTTAATTTTGGGTGGCACCGGTGCTCAGTGGGTAAGGTGCCAGCCTCATATATTGAGGGTGGCAGGTTCAAACCCAGCCCAGCCAAACTGCAACAAAAAAATAGCCAGGTGTTGTTGTAGGTGCCTGTAGTCCCAGCTACTTGGGAGGCTGAGGCAAGAGAATCGCATAAGCCCAGGAGTTGGAGGTTGCTGTGAGCTGTGTGATGCCACAGCACTCTACCAAGGGTGATAAAGTGAGAACTTTTTTACATTTTATTTGTGATCTGTTGATGAAAAGAGTCCAAATACTGTACACTTTCAATGAGATTATAATTATTTGTAAGCCTTTGGTTCATTACTGTCAATAGGACATAATTTATATAAAAATATATTTTATACGAAAATAATTAATAGTTTTGCTGAAGTAAAGACAAGAAAAATTAATTAATGGAATAAATTATATATATCAATTTATTATTTTTATATAACTTTACCTTATCACTCATCCAACATTTCTGGCTTTAAAGGAATCCTTCAGACATATCCAATAACAATTAGATTCAGTCATCTTTGCTATTTTGTCAACATTCATTTATATGTAAATCACAACTTTATTTTTATTTTTACGTTTTTGCAGTTTTTGGCTGGGACTGGGTTTGAGCCCTCCACCTCTGGTATATGGGGCTAGTGCCCTACTCATTTGAGCCACAGGCACCACCCACAACTTTATATTTTTTAAAGTTTTATATTTAGAAAGATATACTTGTCAACGTAGGATAGAACATATTTTATTCAACAGATTTTTTTAGCTTGATTTATAACTTGTGAATATTTAGACATATGTTATATGGGTATCCGTTTGTACTCTTGCCCCAGGTTTCCATTAGAAGTGGGCCTGAATGAGGGCTCTTTTGAAATAAACTTTTCCATTCATTTGTGTGTCTCAGTGTGTTTTTATTTTCATTATGCATGTGTGAGGATTTTGTGAGGCATAATTTACATATAACAAACAGCACAAATTTTAAATATAGTTTGATGAGTTTCAATAAATGTAAGCATTTGTGTAACCACCACCAAAATTAATATGTAAACTATTTTCATCTCCCCAGAAAGTTCCTTTGGGTCTCTTTCCTGCCAATTAATGCCCCACCCCTATATCATTACTAGAAAAACTACTGTTACTATTTCTATGCCTATAGAGTAATTTTGCTTCTGGTACATCATATAAATGAGATGATAAATAATTATACTTTGTGTTTGGCCTTTATCAATCAATTTAGTAATTTTGAGTTTTATTTACATTTTATCTTACTAGTGTTGTTTGTATCATTACTAAGTTCCTTTTTTGTTACTGAATAGCATTCAATGGTATAATAAACCAAAATTTGTTTTCAATTATGTTGTTGATAAACATTTGTATTGGTCTAGTTTGGGGATAGCGTGAATAAATCTGCTATGAAGAATTTTGTATTCACCACATTTTGTGTGCATGTGTGAATGTAAGTGTTCATTTCTGTTGTGTAAACTCTCAGAAATGAATCATAGAACAGATGTATATTTAACTTTATGAGAAATTGTTAGATAGTTTTCTAAATTAATTATAGCATTTTACAATTCCACTAGAAAACAGGGAAGTTCAAATTGTTCCACATCTATATCAACATTGAGTATTTTCAGTATTTTTAACTTTAACCATTCTAGTGGTTGTGAAATGGTATCTCATTATGGAAAATTTAATCCATAATTCTCTGATGTATAATTGTCTTAGGCTCTTTTTTCTCTACATTGGCTATTTATACTATTTATATATCTTTCCTAAAACACTTTTTAATTCTTTCCCCCATATTTATTGGGTTGCTTGTGTGTTATTGTGTTTAGGAGTTCTTTATATATATTGAATTATTTGTCAGATGCATGCACTGCAAATATTTTTGCCTCACATGTGGATTGTCTTTTTCATTTATGTAATGGTGTTTTTTAGTGAAAAGCTCTTTTGACCTTAGCTTTAGTTTTGATGAAATCAAATTTAATTACCTTTATTTAATGATCTCTGTGTCCTAAGAAAAATTGTCTATATCAACATCTCTAAAACATTCCCCTATGTTTACTGTCTTTTTATTAATAGACTTCATTTTTTAGAGTAGTTTTATTCACAGCAAAATTAAGAGGATGATACAGAGATTTCCCATATTCCCTTCCCACTATATATGCACAGTCTCCCCACTATCAACATCCCACATCACAATGATACATTTGTTATATTTGATGAAACTACACTGACACATCATTATCACCAAAAGTTGATACTTTACAACAGGGCTCACTATTAGTGGTATCCCAAATTAAGGCTTACTTTTGGAAGTATACCGCCTATACATTTGGACAAATGCTTAATATAATGTATCCACCATTGTAGTATCATATGGAGAAGCTTTACTGCCCTAAAAGTCCTCTGCGTCTGTACTTTCATCTCAGTTTTGCTGTAAACCTGCAACTGCTCTAAATAATAAAGTGTTTCAAAAAAACTTTAGAGTAGAGATGGAGGATCAGAAAGGCTAAGTGACTTTTCTCATGATCTACAGCTAGCAGGGATGGCACCAAGACTCAAATTCAGGTAGGGAATCTCAAATATGGGCTTATTCCATCCCCTTTTGTAGCCTCTTAGCCTGGCTTTAATACTCATTCTGTTCAGGGACTAGGGCTCTCTGGCTTGGTCCTCAAGGCAAGGATTGATGGATATTATCTCCACTCATGTTTGCAGATGTGGAAATATGGCATGAGTCGAGTTTTTGCAGCAGTTTCCTAAAAGGCAACAATATGAGGATATTTATCCAAGAAAGCTTTCATGAATAATAGCTTCTAGGTATTCTAATCTTTCTCCTTTTCCCTCCTCTTCCTCTCAGTTCTCTCTTTTTAGCTTTATTCCTTGGTCCATTAAAGGAATATCTTCTGTGCTTGGACTATTGATCCTTTCTTCCCCACTAAACTCTGGCAACCACTGACCTTTATGCTGTCTCCATAGTTTTACTGTCTCTAGAATGCTCATATGATTCCAATGGAATCATGAAGACATTCAGATTGGCTTCTTTCACTTAGTAATATGCATTTAAGGTTCCTCCATGGCTTTTAATGGCTTGGTAGCTTATTTCCTTTTGTCACTGAATCCATTGTCTGGATGTACCATAAATTATTTATCCACTCATTTATTGAAGAACGTTTTGGTCATTCCCAAGTTTGCCAATTATGAATTAAGCTGCACTAAACATTTGTTTACAGATCTTTGTGTGGATATAAGTTTTCAACTCCTTTGAAAAATACCAAGAAGAATGACTACTAGATCTTATATTAAGAGTATATTAAGTTTTGGAAGAACTGCCAATTTGTCTTCCAAAGTGGCCATACCTTTTGTATTTCTACCAGCAATGAATGAGAATTCCTTTTTGTCTAGATCATTGTCAATATGTCAGTGTTCTGAATTTTGGCCATCCTAATAGGTGTGTAGTAGTGTCATAGTTGCTTTAATTTGTACATTCTTAATAAAATGTGATATTGAATCACTTTACATGTGCTTATTTACCATCTGTTTGCATTATTGGGTAGTGTATCTATTAAGGTCTTGGACATATTTTATTTTTTCTAGAAGGTTTATAATATTAGTTTTTCATTTACATCTATGTACTATCTAGAATTATTTTCATGTATGTTATGATGGAAGGGTCCAGTCTTATATTTTTTGATAAACAAATCTGGGTGTTCCAGGGCCATTTGTTCAATTTTTGGTTCCCTTTAGATTACTGATTTGCTTTGTTTTGTGTTTACTTTTGGAATATGTGTTTATATGTGTACAATATTGTAGTTGTTATGTTATATAAGAAAGCTTTTATTATTTCCTTATGACTACATTTACAACGATAATTTTACATAAAATGTTTAACTTTCCACTTATTTAGACTGTATCTAAATGAAAATAAAGAATTTGTTTCTCCTTTCTTTCCTTTCTTTTACTCAATAATAAAAATTACTATCTTTGTTACTGTTTAGCTTTTAACTATTAATATGTTTTAATTAGTTACTATAAATGTTAACTTACAACTATTTTAGACAAGTTTTTCAATGAAACCATCTGTTTCTATCTTCTTTCCACCTTTGACTACTCATTTTTTTTTTTTTTTTTGAGACAAAGCCTCAAGCTATCCCCTGGGTAGAGTGTCTCCCAAGTAGCTGGGACCACAGGCACTCACCACAACGCCTGGCTATTTTTTGGTTGTAGCCATCATTGTTGTTTTTGGTGGGCCCAGGCTGGATTTGAACCCGCCACCTTAGGTGTATGTGGCTGGCGCCTTAGCCAACTTGAGCCACAGGTGCTGTTCTTTTAAAGGCAGTTGATTTTATTATGATGCTTCATAGTCCATACATTTTCTTCATAGACCTTTTAAAATTTCAGATTAATGGTGGGATACAAACAGATTCCATAGTACAGCATTTGTTAAGGTTAAAGTCAGGATTTTAGGTCTGTCCCATACCCAGGTAGTGGGCCATATACTCATGCAACGTACCCATTGGACGGTAGTTTCCCCAAATCCTTTTGTCCTCCACTTCACCTTGAATTTCATTGAGTTTTCTCTCATATGAGTATGTAGGCATTAATTTAGTAGTTCAAATTTAGTACTGATGCATGTTATGTTTGTTTTTCTATTCTTGTGATACTTAAGAGAATGGTCTCTAATTTCTTTCAGGTTGTTGCAAAATTTACATAATATCCATCTTTTTTATGGCTGAATAATATTCCATAGTATACATATGTCACAATTTATTAATCTATTCTTGTGTAGAAGGGAACTTAGGTTGTTTCCACATCTTTGCAATTGTGAATTGTGCTACTATAAAACTGCCAATCTGTTTTCCAAAGTGGTTGCAACACATTTTATATCCTTACCAGCAGGGTACATAAGTGACAATTTCATTATATCCTCTCCAACACTTTCTATTTTCTGTTTGTTTGTGTTTTAATTATTGCCACTCTAGTGGACATAAAGTGATATTTCATTCATCTCATTGTGGTTTTGATTTGAATTTTTCTAATGCCAAATGATGAACATTTTTTCAACTAAATATCAGCTATTTATGTATCTTCTTTGGAGAAATATCTATTCAAATCTCTTGTCCACTTTTTATTGGGTTAGTGGTATTTTTATTTTTGAGTTGTAAGAGTCTTTGTATATTCTGAATATTAGTCTTTTCTTAATGGATTTGTAAATGATTTCTCCCATTGTGTGGCTTGGTTTCTCCCACTGGTTGTATTTTCACTTTATGATATCATTTGTAGCACATTTTAAAAACTTTTGATATAGTTTGATTTAGCTATTTATTTCTTTTGTTGTTGTACTTTTGGTGTTATTTGTAAGAAATAATTACCTTAAAAAAGTGCATTAAAATGTGTACATATTCTTTCTTCTAAGAGTTTTATAGTTTTAAGTCTTGTAGATTTATGATTAATTTCTATTTATGTCCAATGTTTTTCAGTAGTATAGTGCCATTTTTACATTCCCATATATATTTTATAGCATAAGTATATACCAAATGTGTATATGTTGTATATGACATATATGTATGTGTGTGTGTGTGTGTATATATGTATATGTGCCAAATAGTGTATACACATTTTGAGGAAGGAAAAAACTGTATTAAAATTATAATACTCGATAAGGTTTGTTATCTTGTGTGCTGTATCTTGCGTCCCTTATAATTGCAGAAGTCAAACATGGCTTGAATATTACCCTTTTAATACAGTATTTCCTTTTCAAAATGTGTGTATATATATTATATATATATATATATATATACATTTTTTGCACCCTCTTTCTATATATGAAATAATGGAAAATATTTGGTTAAAGTTTTTATATGTCCCTTAGAAACACCTTTTGGTGAATGTTGTTGTTCCACTGAATGTTACAACTCTTTTCACCCTTTTCTTTGATTTGTACCAGTAGTATGTATGCTAAATTCTTTCTTTTACTCACTTTAGAATGACTTGGAATTAATAAGGGCCGCCTAATTGGAGAAAGTACCTTCAGAAAGGTCTTTTTATTTGTATTTTCTGACAGTGACCACTCCTGGTTGCTTCCACTCTGCTTCCTGCTTCCTTTTTAGTTTTTTTATGCTTCACCTCATATGGCTTTTGTTCCATATCTAAACTTTCACCAATACTATCCCTCATCTCAAACCTACAACAATTTTTGCAAGATGAAACTATAGAGTTAAGACCTTTAGGTGAGAACTTACTTTTACGAAAAAAAAAAATACACACACATATGTTTCCACTGTATTCAAGGATATGCTGTTGTTGGACATCTATTCACTTAGCCCTGGCAACTTTTGCTGTATTTTACACCCAGGATCTCTGCACCAATTGAAGTTATGATTTGCAAGTATTTTGTTTTGACATGCAGTTTATAGTTATAGCTTAGTTTCAATGAGACAAGATTAGTGTGGTTTTACAAATTTATCTTTTAGAATTTTTATTATATTCAGGAGGAAAATAGGAAATTTTCTGTATTACTCTGTTATAAATATACTAAAAATTATCTTTTTGTCTCTTGATTTCTTCCAAACATAACACTGCTTCTCTTCTCCCACTAATACCTTATTTGTCATTTATAGTATAGACTTGCTTTCTTTTTTTAGTAGGAAACAAAGATATGAGGTTCTTATAAACCTTATCATGAAATTAGAAAATATTTTTCTTCACTTTAGCCATAGTTGTCAGCAATAGTTTATATGTTAAGTTGCAAATTCCAGCAGATAATTAGAAATAATGACTTAGAATTTGGAAAAAGGCTAAGATTAGGGATATATATGTATCTATTATTAACTAGTGAAAGAAGAATCATTCTTGAGGCTTTTGTGGAGTAGTATCTATGGTAAGACTAGTTGTCATGTCTAACCTTATGTATAAGTGAAATAGTTGGCCAGCTATATACAGAGAATGATTTTCTACCAAAGTTATTTCTCCTTATGATCTGTGATAATATCTTAAATTAATGCTATTAGGATTTATTCCATTTGATAAAATATCATCCTTTATTAAAATACAAAAGTTTGTGCTCAACAGTTGCTATGATTTAAATGTATCCTCTCCAAAATTCAAGTGTTGGAAATATAATCACCAATGAAATAAGATGTGACCTTCAGGGAGGTGTTTAGGTCATGAAGGATCTACCCTCATGAATGAGTTGATGCCATCAAAAAAATGATGCAGGAGTGGTATTATTTCTCTTTTACTACTGTGCCATGTGACACATAGTGTTTTCTCTTGTCCTTCTGCTTTCCACCATGTGAGAACAAATCAAGAAGGCCCTCACCAGATGCTGACACCTTCATCTTGGATTTAGCAGCCTCCAGAACTGTGAGGGAATAGATTTCTGTTCTTTATAGATTACTCAATCTCAGGTATCCTTTTATAACTGCACAAAAACATGCTAAGATGATAGGCAACTTTATAAGTCTGTACTTCTCAAAGTATGTTCTTTGGAACACTATATCCATAAGTTATAAATAGCTATCATATAACAAAAGACAAATAAACTTGGAAAACAATAGTTTAAATAAAATGAAACAAGTTTATTTTCATGGGGACAACTCAGAGTCTAGTAATCTAAGTGCATTCTGGTACTTCAAAAAGGTAAAATACGTCGTACTTCGATCATGATCCCTATCTAAAACGGACCATCCTCTTATATTTTTGGTTTTTCATTATAGTTTTGGAAATTCCTTACAATATACGATTATTTCTCACTGAGAGAATTCTGGGAAAAGGCTATTAAAAGGAGCCTGAAACATTTAAGTTTTGATAGAGGGATGAGAGGATAAGAAAGAAAGAGACATTGGGATCTTTACAATCAGATCACGTACCCCTACCTGCACTGCCGTGCCTCTGTAAAATTTCCCTGCATTGAGAGGCCAGTAGAAAAGATGGGCACTTGAAAGCACATGATAGTATATTTATTGTACCTTTTGGAATTATTATTTTCATGGTTTTAGATAACTTATTATAGAAAAGGGAGTTTGAATTTATAAAGTCTTCTACAGCTCCTCATTTTTAATCCCATGTTCTACTGTCTCCTAATAGGATCCCTTTGTCAGGGAGATCACTGTCAACTAGCTACACACACTCTAATCCTATCCATTCTCTCCTCTACCTCTACCTCTTCACCTATCAAAACCAACCCATTCTTGAACTCAGAACAAGCAGTATTGATAGAAAGCCTTCCACAACAACATCAACACACAGTGATATTTACTTATTTGGGACTAATCAATATTCACCATCAGTACTACTGATTTGGGACTATGTCTCATTATATTTTGAGTTGTGATACCTTATCTTCTTAAGCAGATGATAAGTTCCTCAAAGATAATAATTATGCCTTAAAACAATTTGTATTATCTAAAACACAGATTGAGTTTTTTTTAAGTCTAGTAAAATAAATATATATATATATTTTTAAATCAGAAAAGGATGGTGGATTTTCTCAGAAGCCTTTTCTACCTCAATTGACAGAATCATATGGCCTTTGTTTTTGATTTTATTTAAGTGGTGAATTACATTTATGGATTTGTGTATGTTGAACAAAACTTACATCCCTGGGATAAAACCCATTTTATCATGATGTATAATTTTAAAATGTGTCAGTGTATTCTGTTTGCTAGAATCTTATTGAATATTTTTGCATTAATATACATTAATGATATTGGCCTAGAGTTTTCCTTTTTTTTGTTGGGTCCTTTCCTGGTTTGGGAATATGGATGATGTTTGCTTCATAGAACGTGTTGGGGAGACCTTCCTTCTCTATATTTTTAAGTAAGTTATGCAATATATACTAGTTCCTCTTTGAAGGTTTGGTAGAATAATGGTATGAAACCATCTGTTACAGGACTTTTCATATTTGGAAGACTTTGTATTAATTGAATATTCTTCAAGTGACCATATCTTGATGTCTGAACACAAACTTAAGCATTATGAAAAGAACTCCATTCTTTCTTTCCTCAAAAAATTAAACTTTATTTTGTATTCTAATTTTATCATAGTACTTGAAATTGCATCTATTTTCCATGAAATGGTTTCTTTATGTATGATGTGTGCATGCAAACTCCTCTGATTTTAAATTTTAAAAATTCCCATTTTTTAATTAAATCATATCTGTGTACACTAACACAATCATGGGGTACAATGTGCTGGTTTTACATACACTTTGAAATGCTTTCATCAAACTGGTCAACATAGCTGTCACGGCATTTTCTTAGTTATTGCATCAAGACATTTATATACTACACCTAGTAAATTTCACATGTACCCTTGTAAAATGCACCTTAGGTGTGGTCCCACCAATTACTCTCCCTCCACCTATCCCCCCTTCCCTCCCTGACAGCTCCCCTTAACCCTTCTTCTTGGGCTATCTTTCTTATTAAAGCTACAACTTTGTTTTTTAGTAATACTGAGTACATTGGATACTTTTTCTTCCATTCTTGAGATACTTTGCTAAGAAGAATATGTTCCAGCTTCATCCATGTAAACATGTAAGAGGTAAACTCTCTGTCCTTTTTTAAGGCTGCATAATATGCCATGGTGTACATATACCACAATTTGTTGATCCATTCATGGGTTGATGGGCACTTGGGCTTCTTCCATGATTTAGCAATTATGAATTGGGCTGCAATAAACATTCTGGTACATATATATTTGTTATAACATGATTTTTGGTCTTCTGGATATATACCTAGTAGAGGAATTGTAGGATCGAATGGCAGGTCTATTTTTAGATCTTTAAGTGTTCTGCAAACATCTTTCCAAAAGAAACCTATTAGTTCATGTTCCAGCCAACAATGCAGAAGTGTTCCCTTTTCTCCACATCCATGCCAACATTTCTGGTTTTAGGATTTTTTGATGTGGGCTAATCTTTCTGGAGTTAGATGATATCTCAAAGTGGTTTTGATTTGCATTTCTCTGATGATTAATGATGATGAGCATTTTGCCATGTGTCTGTAGGCCGTACACTTGTTTTCTTCAGAGAAGTTTCTCTTCAAGTCCCTTGCCCACTCTTAGAGGGGATCACTTGTTCTTTTCTTGTTAATACATTTGAGTTCTCTGAGGATTCTGGTTATTAAACCTTTCTCAGAGACATAACCTGCAAATATCTTCCCCCATTCCGAGGACTGTCTGCTTGCTTTACTTACTGTGTTCTTGGCTGTGCAGAAGCTTTTTAGTTTGATCAGGTCCCAGTGGTACATTTTTGATGTTGCTTCAATTGCCCAGGGGGTCCTCCTCATAAAACATTCACCCAGGCCAATTTCTTCAAGAGTTTTCCCTTTCTCCTAGTATTTTTATAGTTTCATGTCTTAAGTTTAAATATTTAATCCAGTGAGAGTCTATTTTAGATAATGGTGAAATGTGTGGGTCTAGTTTCAGTCTTCTACAGGTCAACAGCCAGTTTTCCCAGCACCATTTTCCCACTCAATGTTTTTAATTGGGTTGTTAAAGATCAGATAAAGGTAAGTAGCTGGATTCATCTTGGCTCTCTATTCTGTTCCATACATCTACCTCTCTGTTTTTGTGCAAGTATCATGTTGTTTTGATCACTATCAATTTATAGTATAGTCTGAGGACTGATAGTGTGATTCCGCCTGCTTTGTTTTTATTTCTGAGTAATGTCTTGGCTCTTTGATGTTTTTTTCTGATTCCATATAAAATGAATCACTATTTTTTCAAGATCTTCAAAGTATGACAGTGGAGCTTTAATAGGGATTGCATTAAAAGTATATATTGCTTTGGATAGTATGAGCATTTTAGCAATGTTGATTCTTCCCAGCCATGAGCATGGTATGTTTTTCCATTTGTTCACATCTTCAGCTATTTCTTTCTTAGAGTTAAAAATTCCCGTTTTATCACTGATTTTTTTTTGTTCACTAAAAAGGAATAGTGAAATATCATTATTTCTGTTGAATTTTGAAAGAATTTCTATGATTTTATATACTATTCAGTACTGTCTCCTCAAACTTAGCACTACTCCATCTGAGAACTTCATATTTATCTAACTGCCAAATGAATAATAAGCAAGCAGAGATGTTCTTTTTAGGGAGAGAGGAATCTTTTTTAATGATCCTAAATTGTTTATCAAATCCACGTTGAAAATACTATTGATTTCTTTATTGACTAATCAATATTCCTCGATTTCCTTATTGACTAATTATAATTTGAACATGTTTTGGCACAGGCTTTTGATATAGGATATGATTGCAGATGTCTAGTATAGAAAACTTGTCCTTTTAAAATCATTTTATTTAAAATAAGACCTTTTAGAAATACCAGCATTTGGAATGCTTATATAAAATATTTGTCTCCTAGCGAAATTTCAAGTAAAATTAGCAAGTACCTAGTATGTATACGTGCACATGTTCATGTGTGTAGATGGGGGATGAGTGGGAATAAAGAAGGCTATAGAGAAATACAGCTTTCTTTGAAAGGCACAGGGACAATTTCTCATTAATATGTATATGAGACAACATCATGGTAGTTGCCTGGAAACAAGTAAGAGATAGTCAAATGAAAAGGACTCTGATGTCACAGTGTACCAAATTGAACTTTAAAACTACTAGAAAAAGGGGTGGTGACAATATTAGCTTATAGAATTCAATATTTGAAATGTACTTTTAAAAAGACCCTTGCATTTAATTTTCCTGTCATTGTTACATATATTTTTAATGGAACATTTAGAGCAGTATTAAGTAGCCATTCTAAAGATATAGGGGAAATATAATGGTAAAGTCTGAAATAAATGTTTATGGGTCCATTTGAAGTCCTATAAATAACTGGCTATCCCTTAGGAGAACCCCTTTCATTACACATTCATAATCCCATTTTGAAATATTCTATCCTGTTGAAGAAGGTGCCTGTTAACTTGAAAGTTTAGGGCAATGCTTAAAATTCCCTGTAATGAAAATATGAAACAGAATTTACTTCAGAAAGTTCAGAGTGAGTGATGCAATTGTACTTTGTGCCTTTCAATGGCGAATACAAGAACATCATACAGTGAGATGAGAGGGTCATATGGCTAAATGCCCTTAAGGTAAGTACAAAAGATATTCTACATATCAAACATGACAAGGGTAAGGAATACAAATGCATGTTCTTTTATAGAAACACCAGATCTAGATCTTTTAGGTAAGAGAAAATATACAATAGAAGAAACTAATCCAGAAGTTTACATATTTTATTGTTTGAAAATAAAATTATGAATGAGATTGCAGGATCAAATGGGAGTTCCAATTTGAGTTCTTTGAGGATTCTACATACTTCTTTCAAAAAAGGTTATATTACTTTGGAGTCCCACTAGCAGTGTAAAAGTGTTCTCTTCTCTCCACATCCACATCAGCAACTACAGCTTTGAGAGTTGGTAATGTGGGCTATTCTCACTGGGGTTAGGTGATATCTCAGGGTGGTTTTGATTTGCATTTCTTGATGATCAGGGACTATGAGCATTTTTTCAGATGTTTGTTAGCCATTCATCTGTCTTTGTCAGAGAAGGTTCGGTTCATATCTCTTGCTCAGAGGTAGATGGGATTGTTTACTCTTTTTTGTTGATTAATTTGAGTTTTCTGTAGATTCTAGTTATCAACCCTTTGTCAGATTGGTAGCCTGCAAATATCTTTTCCCATTCTGAAGTTTGTCTTTTAGCTTTACTTTTTGTGTCCTTAGCTGTGCAAAAGATTTTCAGCTTAATTAAGTCCCACTTGTTTATTTTGTTGTTGTATCAATGGCTGCTAAAGATTCTACAATCCCATTACTAGGCATTTACCCAGAAAAAAAAAATTCTTTTATCATAAGGACTTTTGTACTAGATTGTTTATTTTAGCCTCATTTACAATCACAAAAACGTGGAAATACCCTAAATGCCCACCAACCCAGGAATGGATTAACAAGCTGTGGTATTTGTGTACCATGGAATTCTATTCAGCCATTAAAAAAGATGGAGACTTTACATCTTTTGTATTAACCTGGATGGAGGTGGAGCACATTCTTCTTAGTAAAGCATCACAAGAATAGAGAAGCAAGAATCCAATGTACTCAATTCTAATATGAAGGCAATAGATGATCTAATACAAGTGGGGGTTAGGGAATAAGAGATCAGGGAGAGCGGAGGTAGAAGGAGAACAAGGGGTCACAGTGTATGGCACACTTCTTGGAGGCGGAGCACAATTACAAGAGGGAATTTACCTAGCAAACACAATCAGTGTAACCTAATTCTTTGTACCCTCAATGAATCCCAAACAATAAAAAAATAAATTATGGATGAAATAATGAAATTATATTATTGTTTTTCTAATACTGTTAAATAGCTCTTTTGTAAGTACTAGAAACTTCTATGCTAAGACTAATGCATTGTCGACTTAGTAGCATATTATTTGGCAGAAAATAAATTTATTTATTCAACAAACATTTGGCAATTATCTACTAAGAATCTATTGTGTCTGAGGTCTTGGACAGGGCCAGATATGAAGATAATAAGTTTTCTTTTCAAAGAATCACATTTTTGTTTCATTAATTTTCTGAATTATTTTTTTTATTTTCAATTTCATTTATTTATCATTTATTTTTGGTTATTCCTTTTCTTCTGATAGATTTGTGATTGGATCGTTCTTTCTTTTACATTTCCTTAAGATGTGTCATTAGGTTATTGGTGTGCTCTTTTTCTGATTTTCTGATTTAGGAATCTGATAGAATAATTTTTCCTCTTAGGACTTCTTTTGGAGTATCCAACAGGTTTTGATACCTTGTAGCTTCCCTGTCCTTGTGTTTGAGGAATTTAACAATTTCCTCCTTTATCTCTTCCTTAACCTAGCTGTCATTCAAAATAACATTGTTTAATTTTATGCCTTTGTGTTGGGATGACAATTTTTGATGGAGTTGAATTCCACCTTTGTTACCTTGTAGTCTGAGAAGATACAAGTTATCATTTCAATTCTTTCCATTTTTGTGAGGTTTGATTGGTGTCCTAGGATATTATCTATTTTTGGAGTATGTTGCATGAGCTGAAAAGAAGAACGTATGTTCTTTAGCTTTGGGATGATGTGTTCTGTTGGTAAGTTTTATCTGTTGCACCACTGTGGAAGCTAAGTTATTTTCCTTATGTGGCTAAGTGTTTACTTTGTGGGTAGTCCATTGTGATGGTCAGTGTGGAGAGTAAGTCTATGTACTTCCTATTGTGGTAAATTTCCTCAATGTTTGCACATCAGTAAAGGATTTTATTACTTCATTGATTTTGAAGCTTAGTTTAGCAAATTTATTTTGTTTAAGAAGGTTAAAGGTAAATGAGTGTGTCAGAATCTTTAATGGAACATTGGGAATTTTCATTTCTGATATCCTCTACTAGATCTTCCATTCATCTGGGCATTCTTCTACCCCTTTAGGGATCCCTATAATTCATATGTCTGAATGCTTCTTGAAGTCCCATAATTCTCTGAGCGAATGTTCTTCTTTCTCTCTCTTTTTTTCTACCTCTTTAACTACCTGGGTTAACTCAAAGCTTTATCCTCTAGCTCTGTGATTCTTTCTTCTCTGCAGTCTAATCTGTATTTGATACTTTCTATTGTGTCTTTAAGTTCCTTGATTGACTCCTTCAATTCTTTAAGCCCTGCCATATCTTTTCTATATTCTTCATATCTTTCATCCATTTTCTTTGGTCCATCTTTCCACTATCTTTCAATGCCCTCAATTCCCTTTATTTCCTTTGCCATACTTACTTTAAATTATCTTTCTGTAATTTCTATTAAATCTTTATATATGTAATCCTCTGTAGTGGCTACTTTATGCTCCCTTGGAGTGGTTGCTCTGTTCTGGATTTTCATGTTTCCAGAATTTTTGGGAGGAGATTTCTTCTCATGTGTGTTTTCATCTTGTTCCTTTTCCTTCCCCTACTTTTTCCTCTCACTGCCTCAGTTTGTTTAAATTACCTTGTATCTGAGCTTAGATGTTGAAGTTGCCATTAGGTATAAGAAAAAAAAGGAAGAGAAGTGTAAAGAGCAAGAAGAGAGAAAGGAAACAAAAAGATATAGGAAAACAGGAAAAAAAAGGGGGAGTGGTGGAAGTAAAGAATTTAGAAAAAGGAGAAAAGGACAGAAAAGGAGAAAGAGAGAGACAAGAGATATGGTAGTATTCATTACTGTGCTTTAACTTACACCAACAACTCCAGAATTTGGAAGGGCAGGCTAGGTGGATCCTTTGAGATCAGGATAGCCTTACCATCCTGGGCCAAGGCAAGACCCCAGCTCAACCAAATACAGAAAAAAAAATCAGCAGTGTATTGAAGTCGGGGGAACTACCAATACTGTCTTTCCAAAAGTCAAAGCTAGAAGACAACTAGATCATGAGCTCATAACCTCCTTGAGCCAGAACAATGCTGTGATCCCCAAGCCAGACCAATGAAATGTTCCCCCAGCCTTCAGAGAATATAAAAATATAAATAACAAAAATAAGGAAAATTAAAAATGTAATTATATAAACTGAAGAATAAAAGGGATAACGTAGTTGTTGTATGAGAAATTTATGTGGATAAGATGAGAAAAGTCCCTACCAAAAGAGAGAATAAAGGAGAAGAATAAAAAAAAGAAATAAAGAATAAAAGGGGTTGAAAAATTATACCCCAAATGGGGGACCCCTTGCTATTGAAGAAAGTAAAAATGAAAAAATTAGAAGTACAACAAAACCAAACCAAAAAAGAAACAACAGCAACAAAAAGGAAAAGAAAACTAAGGAAAGAATTTGGAAAAGAAACAAAAAATGAGAAAAATAATAAATATGTGAGTATATATGTACAAACACACACACACACACACACACACACACACATAGCAGTATATTGTCTGGGCACTAGGGGGCGTTGTGGCCTTCGAAGATGGAGAAAACATGCTTTTTACCTGTATACAATGGAGGCCAGAAGGCACTTTACAATTTCGGAGGAAGATTCTGTACTATCTTCCAGCTGTACTTGTCCCCATTCGAGGCCTGGTCACTTCACCAGCACACAGTCCCGAACTGGGATTAGGGTCCCAAATCAAAATCAAATCTCTCGGGTGGCACATCTTGACCTTTCAAAGAGTGCTCCCTGATAACAAAATATTTTTCTCCAGGAGCAGTGTGCTTAACTCCCACCAAGGATGGCTGCCAAGCTCAGCAGGCATGCCAGAGCCAGTCATGCACTAGAACCCCGCAGATTGTTTTTCCCCTGTAGCCTTGCATAATGGAGACTGCCAATAGCCTAGCCAATGGAAGCTTCACCCCACCTGGCACTCAGTCTAGGCTCTCTGACACTGCTCAAGTTCTCTTGCTCATCCAAGTCCCTTCAAGGCAAATCCAGGCAGCAGCCCAGTTCAAAACAAAAACAGAAACTATGTGACAACCTTTACTTTATCCAATCTCCAGGGGTTCTGCTGACCTCCACCCATACGTAGGCATTAACTTTTTATGCTAGTTTTCCTCAGCTCTAAAGCTCCTTCCTGGCTCCTGGAGTCTCTTACTGCTTCACTGTGCCCCTGGTGCAATGTTATTGTGTAGGTTCCCCCAGCCACATGTGGCTGAAAACTTTCTCCCTTGTTTCGCCAAAAGTGGCTGGCAAGGAGATGTCTGTAGTTCACCATCTTGCTGCACCTACTTTATTTTTTTATTTTTTTAAATTTCACATTAATATGAGGATACAAACAATGAGGTTACAATGTTTTCGTTAGGTAAAGTCCCTGTTGTAGTTGTACCCCATACCCAGGAGGTGTGCCATATACCCTTACATTGTGCACATTGTGCCTAGTTCGCACACTAATACTACTCCCTCCTCATTGCTTCACTGTATTTGTTTCCCTCTCCCTGCTCTCCACTTCCGCTCTTCCCACCGTGAATTGAATTCAGTTTTTCTCAAGTGGGCATGTATTAGTTCAACTACTGGCTTCATATTAGTATTGAGTACATCAGATACTTGCTTTTGTATTCTTGTGATACTGTACTAAGAAGGATATGTTTTAACTCCATCCAGGTTAATAGAAAAGATGTAAAGTCTCCATCATTTTTATGACTGCATAGTATTCCTTGGTATACATATACCACAGTTTATTAATATTTTTCTGGGTTAATGGACGCTTAGGTTGTTTCTGATTCTTGGTGATTGTAAATTGACCTGTGATAAACATTCTAGGGCAAATGTCCTTATGATAAAATTATTTTTTTTTCTTTTGGGTGGTTGCCTCTTAGGATTAAATGGAAGGTCTATTTTGAGTTCTTTTGGATTCTCCATATTTCCTTCCAGAGAGGTTGTATTACCTTGAAGTCCCACCAATAGTGTGAAAGTGTTCCCTTCTCTCCATATCCACGTTGGCATCTGCAGCTTTGGGATTTTGTGATATGGACTATTCTCAATGGGGTTAGGTGATATCTCAGTGTGGGTTTGATTTGCATTTTTCTGATGATTATGGGTAATTAACATTTTTTCACATGTTTTTCAGCCACTCACCTGTCCTCTTCAGAAAAGATTTGGTTCATGTCTCTTGCCCAGTGATAGATGGGATTGTTTTCTCTTTTCTTCTTGTTGTTGTTGATTAGTTTGAGTTCTTCAAAGAGTCTAGTTATCAAGTGTTTGTCAGATTCATACCCTGAAAGTACCTTTTCCAATTGTGAAGTTTGTATATTTGTTTTAATTGTTGTGTCTGAGCTGTGCAGAAGCTTTTTAGCTTGATTAAGTTCCATTTCTTAATTTTTGTTGTGATTGCCACTGAAGTCTTCTTTCTAAAATCTTTCTCCAATAATACACCATCAAGAGTTTTTGTCACACTTTCTGCTAGGATTTTTATTGGTTCCTATCTCAGATTTAAATCTTGTATCCATCTTCATTCAATTTTTGTAAGTGGTGAATGGTGTGGGTCCAATTTCAGTTTTTTCATTGTGGTTAATCAGTTATCCTAGCATCATGTATTAAATGGGGATTTTTTTCCATGGTGTATTCTTTTGATTTGCTTTATCAAAGATCAGATGGTGATAAAATGCTTGTTCAATCTCTAGGTTTTCTATTAAGTTCTATATCTATGTCTCTATTTTTTGTACCAATAGTTGGCTGTTTTGACCACTGTGGACTTGTAGTATAACCCGAAGTCTGAAAGACTGACGCCTCCAGCTTTTTTTTTCTTTTTTCCTTTTATTAAGTCATTTATACATAGATCATAAATACATTTATGGCATTATGGGATTCAATATGTTGATTATTTGTACAAATTGCAGTGCTTACATCCTACTAATCAACATAGCCTTCACCTCATTTACCCAATTACAGCATTAAGACATTTTTGTTCTACACCTGATACATCCAACTTGTACTTGGAATATGCTCCATAGGTGTGGTCCCCCTACTAACCCTCCCCCTAGTGACCCAGCCCCCTTCCAGCCCCTCTCATTCCCCTTCTATCCTTCATCCTAGGCTATAGTTGTGTTTCATTTTTCATATGCAAGTGTGAGTGATTGTAAATTGGTTTCACAGTAGTACTGAGTACGCTAATTTTTTTTCCATTCCTGAGATACTTTACTAAGAAGAATATTTTCCATGTAAACATAAAAGAGGTAAAATCTTTATTTTTTAATGCTGCATAGTATTCCATGGTATACATATGCCACAATTTATTAATCCATTCATGGGTTGATAGACACTGGGGCTTCTTCCATGACTTGGCAATTATGAATTGAGCTGCAATGAACAATATGGTGGAAATATCTTTATTGTCAAATGGCTTAAATTGTCCTCTAAAGAAGCACAGGTTGGATGACTGGATACAAAAACTCAGGCCAGACATCTGCTGCATTCAAGAATCTCACCTTACCTTGAAAGATAAATATAGACTCAGGGTGAAAGAATGGTCATCTATAATTCAGGCAAAAGGAAATCAGAAAAAAGTAGGTGTTGCAATCTTATTCACAGATACAATCAACCAATGTAAGGAAGGATAAGGATGGTCACTTCATATGTGTTAAGGGCAACACTTAACATGTTGAGATTTCAATTACCAACATTTATGCACCCAACCACAATGCACCTCAATTTGTAAGAGAGACTCTAACATACATGAGCAACTTGATTTCCTCCAGCACCATAATTGTAGGAGATTTTAACACTCCTTTGACAGTGTTGGATAGATCCTACAAAAGAAGCTAAGCAAAGAAATTTTAGACTTAAACTTAACCATTCAACATTTGCATCTAACAGACATCTACAGAACATTTCATCCTAACAAAACTGAGTACACATTCTTCTCATCAGGCCATGGATAATTCTCTAAAATTGATCACATCTTAGGTCACAAGTCTAACCTCAGAAAATTTAAAAGAATATAAATCATTCCTTGTATTTTCTCAGCTTTGTTTTATTCCTAAGAATTGCCTTGCCTATATAGGTTTTTATTGGTTCTATACAAAATGAAGCACTATTTGTTCCACTTCTTCAAAGTATATTGTTGGTATTTTAATGGGGATTGTATTCAATATGTATATTGCTTTTTGTAGTACAGACATTTAAAAAATGTTGATTCTTTCCAACCAAGAGCATATGTTCTTTCATTTTTTTAAATATCTTCAGCTATTTCTTTTGTTAAGGTTTCATAATTCTCTTTATAAAGTTCCTTCACCTCCTTTGTTAATTATATTCCCAGGTATTTCCTTTTCTTGAAGCTACTGTGAAGGATATTATGTCCTTGATTAGCTTCTCAGCTTGATTGTTATTGGTGTATAAAAGGCTACTGATTAGTGGACATCAATTTTATAACCTTAGATGTAACTGTACTTGATTATTTCTAGGATTTTCATTGTCAAAACTCTGAAATTTTCTAAGTATAAGATCATATTATCAACAAAGGGCAAGAGTTTGACCTCTGCTTCCATTTGGATAACCTGTATTTGCTTCTCTTGGCTAATTACATTGGCTGAAACTTTCAGAACTATGTTGAATATAAGTGGCGATAGTGACATCCTTATCTAATTCTAGTTCTAAGTTGAAAAACTTTCAGTTTTACTCCTGTCAGTATAATATTTCCTGCAGGTTTGTCATTGATGGCTTCAATCAGTTGAAGAAATGTGCCATCTATACCTATTGTTGTAAGTTTTCTTATTAGTGTTCAAATCCTTTTTCTGCATCTATTCAGAAGATTATATGATCTCTGTTTTTGCTTTTATTGGTATGGTGAATTACATTTATGGATTTGTGTATGTTAAATAAACCTTACACCTGGGGATTAAAGCCTACATGACCATGATGTATAACTTTTTAAATATTTGTGTGTCATCTATTTGCTAGGATTTTGTTGAGCATTTTTGCTTGAGTTTTTATTAGTGAGATTGATCTGTAGTTGTTTTTTTAGTTGATCCTTTCTTGCTTTGGTTCTATGAAGCAAACATCAAGGTCTTGCAGAAGATTCTTCTCAGTGTTTTGATATAGGTTTTACAGTATAGGTATAAGCTCTTCTTTGAAGGTTTGATAGAATCGTAGTGTGAAAATGTCTTGTCCAGGGCTTTATTTTGTTGGAAGCATTTTTATTTTTTCTTCAGTTTCAGTGCTTTATATTGGTCTATTCAAGAGAGATGTATTCCTTCTTGGTTAGGTCTAGGGAGATTGTATGATTCTAGATATTGGTCCATTTCCTTCATATTGACAAATTTCTAAGCATAGAGTTTTTTGTAGTGATCAGAAATATTCCCTTGTGCCTCTATGGTGTCTGTTGTTATTTCCCCTTTTCTGTTTCTGATTGAGGTTATTAGAAATCATAATTTTCTGGTTTTAGCTTATCTGACCAAAGGTTTATCAATTTTGTTTATCTTTTCAATGAACCAACTTTTTGTTTCATTAATTTTCTGAATGATTCTTTTGTTATCAATTTCATTTATTTCTCATTTAATTTTTTTCCTTTATTCTGCTAGGTTTGAGATTAGATTACTCCTCCTTTTCCAGTTCCTTGTGGTGATTCATTAGGCTGTTAATATACATTCTTTCTGGGTTTTTTTGAATGTAGACATCTAAAGTGATAATTTTCCCTCTTAGGTCTGCTTTTACAGAATACCACAGGTTTTGGTAGCTTGTAGTTTCATTTTTATGTTTGATAAATCTAATAATTTTCTTTTTTTCCTCCTTGACTCAACTGCAATTTAGCATAATGTTTGTTTCATTTACATGCCTTTCTGTGCAGATGAAAATTTTTTTTGAGTTGCATTCCACCTTTATTCTTTGATGGTTTGAAAATATACAAGGTATAATTTAATTCTTACAATTTTGTTGAGTTTTAATTTGTGTACCAGGATATGATCAATTTTGGAGTATGAATCTATGGGCTGATAAGAGGAATGCATATCCATTACCTTCAGGATAGTGTGTTCTGTTGTTATATATTAATCCCAGTTGCATATAAATCTCTGGTTTCTTTGTTGAGTTTCTGTTTAGAGGCTATGTCCAGTTTTGTCAGAATATTAAAGACCCTAGCTATTATGGTGTTTTGGGTTATAATATTGTTCAGACAAATTAGGATCTATTTCATAAATCTGTGAGTATTTAAGTTGAGTGCATAAACATTAAGAATTAAAATATCCTCTTGTTTTATTATTCACTTGACCAGTAGGTAGTGACCATCTTTGTCTTTCTTAACTTTAGTTGCTTTAAATCTACTTGCGTCTGAGGTGATTCTTCCTTTCTTCTGACTTATATTTGCTTGAAATATTATTTTCCAACCTTTCAAGCTGACTCTTGTTTTGTCCTTCAAGATTAGGTGTGTTTCCTGAACACGTCATATAGATGGCCTGTGAATTTTTATCCAATCAGCCAGACTATGCCTCATCAATGGGGAATTCAAGCCATTAGTATATATTGAGAGAATTGATAAGTGTGGTAGAGTTCTATTTAACTTATCTGAGAAAATTCAATTGCTAGTTTTAGCCTTTGTACCATTGTGGATGCTAGATTTTGTCTTATAGTTTCTGGGTGTGTATTTTGTTGGTAGTCCATTGTGATCGTCACTGTGGAAAATGGGTCTAACCATTTCCTTAAGAGCTGACCTTGTTGTGGTGAATTTCTGTAATCTTTTAAGAAGGTTAATGGTAGATGACCATGGTCTTCTGGCGTGAAAAGTTTTAGGTAAAAAGTCTGCTGTCACCCTCATGGATCTGTCCCTGAAGATTGATTGGCACTTACTCTTTGCGGATTATAATATTTTCTCTTTCATGACCTTGGCCAGTTTTATTGCAATGTGTATTGGAGGTGCTCTATTTGTGTTGAAACAACCCAGGTTTCTATATCCCTCTAAACAAAGTGTGTTGGAATTCTGGTACATGGGAGATTTTCATTTGTGATATCCTCCAGTAGGGCTTCCATTACTTTCAGTCATTCATCTTCCTCTTCAGGGATACTTATTATTCATATGTCTGAATGCCTTGTGAAGTCCCATAATCCTCTAAGTAATTGTTCTGCTTTTACTCTTTTCTTTCTGCCTCTTTAAATATTTGAGTTACCTCAAGAGACTTATTCTCTAGCTCTGAGATTCCCTCTTTTCCATGATCTAATCTCTTACTGATCATTTCTACTGCCTCTTTAAGTTCTCTGAGTGACTCCTTCAATTCCTTAAGCTCCTATATATCCTTTCTAACTTCATCATGCCTTTCACTCATTTCTTGGGTCAGCTTCTGGATTTCCTTTTCGTGATTTTCCACTTCCCCCTCAATCCCCTTCCTTATTTTTGCTTTCCACACTCTAAATTTCATATCTGTAATTTCCATAATTTTTTATAGTCAAGATCCTCTGTGGTAGCTACCTCATCATCCCTTGGCAAGGGTGATATTTTTTATTATTATTTAGTCATAGCTGTGTACATTAATGCAGTCTTGGAGTACAGTGTACTGGTTTTATACACAGTTTGAAATATTTTCATCAAACTGGTTAACATAGCCTTCATGGCATTTTCTTAGTTATTGTGTGAAGACATTTATATTCTACATTTAGTAAGTTTCACATGTACCCTAGTAAGATGCCCTGTAGGTGTGGTCCTATAAATTACTCTACCTCCACCCATCCTCCTGCCTCCCCTCCCTTTCCCCATATTTTTGAGCTATAATTGGGTTATAGCTTTTAGTTTCATAGTAGGGCTGAGTACATTGGATACTTTTTCTTTCATTCTTGAGCTACTTTGCTAAGAAGAATATGTTCCAGCTCCATCCATGAGAGGATGTAAGAGGTAAAGTCTCTTACATGAAAGAGGTAAAGTCTCCATCTTTCTTTAAGACTGTATAATATTCAATGGTGTACATATACTACAATTTATTGATATATTCATGGGTCGATGGGCACTTGGGCTTCTTCCATGACTTAGTATTTATGAATTGAGCTGTAATAAACATTCTGGGGTGATCTGTTTTGATTTTTAATGCTGCCAGAATTTATTTTTTTTGGTTCCCCTTCATGTATGTTTTTTTCTTGTTCATGTCCTTCTCCTCCTTGTTCCTCTCACTTTGTCTTTCTCCTTAAATTTTAGGTGTTTCAGTGGCCTTTTGATACAGGGCCAAAGGAAAAGAAGAGTAAAATGTAAGAAGGGAGGAAGGGAAAAAAAGAGAGAAGAAAGAGGTAAAAGGAAAAAGCACCAAAAAAAGAGATAAGAAAGAGAGATATAGAAAGACATAGGTAAAAGTGGTGTTTGGCAAAGGGCTTTGATCTACACACATTTCCAGGGCTCTGGGGGTCAAGCTGCTTGAGTCCTTTGAGGTCATCAGCCTTTTACCAGCCTCACCAAAAGCAAGACCCCACCTGTGCCAAATGTAGTATAAAATCATCAGTGGGTCACTATAAAGACCTGCCACTATACTCTCTCAAAAGGCCAAAGCCAGAAGGAAGCCCTGGACCAGGGGCTCAAGGCCTCTTTGAACAGGCCAATGACATGCCACCCCAGATCAGGCCTCAGAGAACAGTTGTGTCCCATAAATGGGATACAGATGAAAGAGAACAAAACATACCAGAAAAAAAAATTTTAAAAAATAAAGAAAATAAAAAATATATGAAATTGAATATAGTGACATATTAGTTATTGAAAAATTTATAAGTGAAAAATGAGAAAACTGTATAAATCTCAACAAAAAGAAAGAAAAAAGGAGAAAGATACAAAAGACAGAAAGAACAAAGAGGCTGAAGAACTGTAAGAAACATAGAATACTTGGTATTGAAGAAAATAAAAATGAAAAAATAAATACACAACAAAGCAAAAGTAAATAAAACAAAGAAAAAATATATATTGCAATATATTTCCTGGACCTCAGGTAGTTTTCTGAGAAGACAGGAACAAAAAGAGAAAAAATATATAAAATAGAATATATCATGTATTGCCTGGACACCAGGTGACCCTCTCAGGTTAGGATACACAAAACATGCATTCTGATTCTGCAGTATAAGATAGAGTCTGGAAGCCACTATCTAGTTGCTAAGGAGACCTGGTCCCATCTTTCTAATAAATGTGTCCTCAATCAGGGCTGGATTGCTTTGCTAGTGCTCAATCCCTACAGGGTTGGGAGCCTGAAGCTCTTACCAGACCTCCTAACAGTGCACCTTCTCCACAAAGGGGCTTTCCTGTGGATGTGGGAGCCACCCCACTCACCCCAAGGGTGGGTGCCTGAGCTCAGCAGGAGCCCTAGTGCTGGCCATGCACTGGAATCCTGCACTGTTGTCTTCCCACAATGGCAGTGTCCTGCTAACAGATAAATCAATAGGAATTCCACCCTGACCAGTGGTTCAATCTCAGCCACCTGGGACTGTTTAAGTCTACAGTTCACTCAAGCCCTCCCAAGAAAGCTCCAGTGAGAACTCAAGTCCAAAATAACTTCAGTGCAGGCCTTTCCTATCTCTAGTTCTCCACCAGGGAGCCAGCTGGCTTCTGTCTATACTCAGGCACTCACCTTCGGTGCCATTCTTTTACTGCTTCTGACCTCCTCCTTGTCTCCTGGATTTCCAGGCCCTCAGAGTGATGTTTCTGAGATACTGTAGTCATCTTCAGCCACCTGTAGTCATCTCTCCCCAATCTCACTGTGAGTAGCTGCTGAGCTGTCTCTAGTCCACCATCATGCTATCCCTTTTTGAGACTTTTTTCAAGTAAATAAATGTTTCTAAAATCTATCCTTCCCCATATTTTAAGGAGGAATATTTAATTTTATGAAAAGATTTTCATGATATACTGATAAAACATGTCATGTATATATAACAGTATGAACTTGCCATCTGTCTGACTTTGGTCAGGTACTTAAACTCTGATCCTCATTTTCATCATTTTAAAATGAGGTTAATAATAGTGCTCATCTTGTAGTATTATTTTGAGTGTTAAATTATGTAATTATTCTTGGTAACTTAGTAAGTGGTCTATAAAAGAAGATACTCAAAGGAAAGAAATATATAAAAGTTTACAGCAATTAATCAAATTATAAAATTATAAGTAATTATTTCTTCCATTGGCTTACCTCAATTTTTTTCTATAGTGGGTGTATAACTATTTTTAGTCAAAATGAACATAATATATGTTGTAGAGAATGAAGTCACCCTATAAGTTAGTGGTGCTATTTATACTGCACACTGGCAGTCAGTGTGTCTCTATGGATTTATTTATCAATAGAAATTGTCATTGATTAAAGCCATTCATTTGCCTTGTAAGCTCTTAAATAGCAATCTCCCCTGTGATTGAAATAAACAAAGAAGGCCTATCTGCTATAGTTGATGATCATGCTTTGCAATTGTAGGTCAGAGTTTGTCCTTTCCTTTCCCACATTCAGTCAGCAAATGGCTTTAACTTTGGACCATTCAGTTTCTGTGTGAAGTATTATGGCAGCATTGTTTTTAACTAGCTTGGTTGAAGGGTCTTACTATTCTTATTAAAATAGGATACATGGTTATGGAATAAAACAGCACCTCCTCCTCTTTTGATGATGTCCCATATTTTCATAACTATTTTTCATTTTTATGACTCTTTATCTCCCATTTTTATCTTTCCCAAATATATGTTAAGTTTAGGTTTAATTCACTTAAACCTATCAGTGTTACACACTCTTATGTTCTCTTGAACAAAGCCACTGGTAAATCCAAACACATGAACAAATCATATTTACTTTGTCCATACATTTAGCTGATAATTCTAGGGTAAGGAATAAGTAAACAAGAACACAAGATAGAGTAATTATAATCATAACAAATGTCACCACGGTTTCATATGAATTGTGCAGTTGGGTTCCATGTTTTTGCTCTCTTCTCATTTCAGGTCTATGGGGCCTAGAAACTGGTCACACTAGATGACTCATCTACTTTTTCATGGTTTCTAAGTTAATAACATTGTGGCCAGAGAATATACTTAGTACAGTTTGAATTAATTTAAGTTTTCTGGGCTTGATTTTTTGTTTTGTGGCCCAGAATATGGTTTATTTGCTGAATGCTTTATGTGCATTTGGAAAGAATATATGTTCTGTTGCAATTGAGTGAAATGTTCCATAAATGTTAATCCAGTCAAATCGGTTGATAGTGTTGCTTAAATCTACTATGTCCTTGCTGATCATCTGACTATTTAGTCCATCAGTTATTTGGAAATGGGTATTTATATCTGTGATTACATTTAAAGTTTTTTTTTTTTATTTCTGCTTGTCATTCTATCAGTTTTTGTTTCCTTTAATCTGAAGCCCTATTATAAGGTATATAAACATCTAGGATTGTTCTATCTTGATGATACCTTCTTGAAAATCTCTTAATTTCTTTGTGATTGTGAAATTGAATTTTTAAACTGTCATAATATTCTTTGTCCTGAAATTCACTTTACAAATTATTGATATAATGGCCTGAGTTTTCTGTGACTAAGATTAACATGATATATCTTTGTCCATTCTTTTACTTTTAACTTATTTCAGTGTTTGTATTTATAGTGTATTTCTTGTAGGCACGATATAGTTGGATACTGTTTTTTTTACTTAACCTGACAAATTCAAATTTTTAATTTTACCAGTTGACCTTGATAATTAATGTGATTATTGATGTGATTCAATTTTTTGTGTCTGTGCTCTCTGTTATTTGTTTCCTTGTATTATTTTTTGCTGTCTTATTTTGGATTGTGTATTTTTTGGGGGAGTGATTCTCTTTTATCATTTTTGTTGACTTATTAGAAATAGCACTTTGTTCTCCCATTTTAATGGTTGTTTCAGAGTTTAAAGTTGTTCAGCCTGTCACAGTCTACCTTCAACTTATATTATAGTTTTTCACATATAGTATAAGAACCTTACAATACTGTACTATGATTTCATCCTTCCTGCCTTTAAGTGATTCATATTATATATTTAAAGTCCCACAATATATTCTTATGTTAGTTTAAGCAATTATCTTTTAAATATATTTAAATAATTTTAAAAATATTTTACATTTACTCACATAATGGCCATTTCTAGTGTTCTTCATTTGTTTGCATAGATCCATATTTCAATTTGCTGTTATTTCCCTTTTGTGTGAAATATTTCCTTTAAAATTTTTTTGTAGTACAGATCTGTTGGAATTCAATTCTTACAGCTATGATATACATGAAGATACTTCGTGTCACTTTCATTTTTCAAAGTTATTTTCACTAGGTATAGAATTCCAGGTTGACAGACTTTTTTTTTTTTTATTACTTTAAACATATTGCTCCATTGTCTTTTCACTTACATGACTGCTAACAAGAAATCTGCTATAATATTTATCTTCTTTCCCCCTCTGTACAAAATATTACTTTTCTTCTTTGGCTACTCTAGAACATTGCTTTCATTGTCACAGGTTTGAGTCATTTGGGTATGATGTGTCTGGAGGCAGTTTTCTTCATATTCCTTATGTCTGGGATTCATTGAGACTCTTGAATTTATAGGTTTATAATTTTCAACAAATTGGGAAAATTTGGCCATTATTTCTTCAAATATCTTTTTCTATTCTCCTTCATTCCTTTTATGATTCCAATTACATATATAATAGGGTTCTTAAAGTTGTACTAAACATCTCTGATTCTCTTCATTTAAGAAAAAAACAATAATTTTCTCAGCATTTTATTCTGATAATATCTATTGTTACATCTTTAAATTGAGAAATATTTTAATTTTCTGGTCTGTTGTCAATCCCATACATTGTAGTTTTCATTTCTAAAGATCTTATTGAGTCTTTTAAAAAATATTTTTGTGTTTATAACTTTATGAACTTATGGAATAAACTTATAACTTCTTAAATGTCCTCCTAAACTAATTCTAACTTCTGTGTAAGTTCTAAGTCAGTTTCACTTTATTGCTTTTTATTTCATTATGGGTTGTATTTTTTTTGCTTTGCCTCTTTTGTAATCTTTAGATGCTAGACATTGTGAATTTTTATCTTGTTAGATACTTGTTATTTTTATATTACCATAAATATTTTTTATCTTAGTCCTGATATGCAGTAAAGTTAATTGGAAATAATTTTTCATTCAGATTATACTGTATTGAATAGCATTTCCTTAAAATGTGTGTTCACCTGTAATCTCAGAATGTGACCCTATTTAGAAATAGGGATGTTGGGTGATATGGTGGACTGCAGCCAGCCTGTCCCCCATGGAGTCCATATTTCTGGGCATTTTCTAAAGAAGTGTAGACGGGGAAGGGCCCTTGCTCAGCTGTGCTGATTCTGTGGCACAGGAGTAAGGAGAGGGTGGTCAGCTAAGAGGGAAACATACTGGAGAAACAATGGTGCCCCCAGGCTCAGAACAGTAGCAAGGGAGAAAACAATTAGGCTCATGCCCCTGGGACTACCCAGGACAGACACTCCCTATCTCTCTGGGCAACCAGAGGAAGCCAGACACCTTCTCCTGGCAGACACTGGTGGAACAGATCTCCACAAGGGTAAAGGGAGGGTGACCTGAGGTGGTAGCAGCTTGGGCAGAGCTTGGGACTAGAATATGTGTGCACAGATCCAGCAGACTCCCAGGAAGGGGCTGAGCCAGAGGGCTGCTTTACTGAGGCTAAGAGCACCTGGCCCTCAGGAGATCATAGCTGAGACAAAGGCGGGCAAGCAGAGGCTGGAACTGACAACTCAGTGTGAGCTTTAATTGCTTGCTGCTGCCCAGAACTGAGTTGTGCTTTCTGTCACCTCAAACAGCATCTGATAGCCAGGACATCTTTAAATTGAGAAATATTTTAATTTTCTGGTCTGTTGTCAATCCCGTACATTGTAGTTTTCATTTCTAAAGATCTTATTGAGTCTTTTAAAAAATATTTTTGTGTTTATAACTTTATGAACTTATGGAATAAACTTATAACTTCTTAAATGTCCTCCTAAACTAATTCTAACTTCTGTATATTGATATTGCCAGCAATATCAATTGGGGCAAGGCTAGAACTGAGTGAACCACCCCAGCCACCATTAAGCATTCGAGGATGTCAGGCTTTACCTCCCCCTGCCAGATAGTGGCTGAGAACAGTGACCTGGCTGAGGAGACATAGTCTCTCTCTGACTCAGGCAGGCATAAACCCCTAGGGCATCTGCTTATTGGGGATAACTGGGGATAACTAGGTCACAGCACCATGGGGATACCAGTGACTCGGTGTGACACAGGTGAAAGGTGGGGAAGGAGGCATCACCCTTCCAAGACTAATTTATTTGCTGGGTTCGTCCTTCTGACCTCATGGAGCACTGGAGCCAGTCATACCTGAGCTGCCAGCAGACCCCTGCTATCTAGTTGCTAGAGACCTTATGAACTCCCCCATCTGAGACCAGTGCTGATTGGGACAATTGATTTGGACCTCTTGAACTGGGCCAATCACCCAAGTACTATCCAAAGTGGTACCCTGGGAGTGTAGTTGTGGGAAGGTGTGATTTTCCCTTTCCAATTGTTTTCTGTGGTGAGTGGGGTGACTTAATTGCTGGTAGTTCTCCACATCTGAGACTTCAATCCAGAATAACTGATTTATTAGGGTATAACAGAGACCAGCTGAAAACAAGAAAGTGTGACTTAGCCCCACCAAACCAAGGAGGCCTCTAGTTTCTCAGGCAGTAGAACTGTACGGGTCCGTAGCAAAGCTCTAGGAGAACAGGTAGAGACACAGTCCAGGTCTTTGGACAAAGGGATAGTTAATCACTACTTCTAGAGCCCCCAACCCAACTTCTCCTTATCTGCTCATCTAGCCAAATGGCGTAAATTAAGCATGGGGTGGTATCAGCAGAAAAACTCCAATAACATGAATAACCAGAGTAGATCAACCTCCCCAATGAAGGATATGGCAGATGCAACTGATGATCCCAAACATAAACAGATGGCTGAGATGTCAGAAATAGAGTTCACAGTCTGGATAGCAAATAAGATGAAAATAATGGAGGAAAGGAGGCAATCAAAATTTCAAGGAGTTATTCAAAAGATGTCTCAAGAATTCAAGGATATCAAAGATAAAATGAACAAAGATTCTGACACACTGAGGCAAGACTTTGAAGCTCTCAAAGATCTTAAAAATATGGTAGAATCCCTTGGTAACAGAATGGAACAGACAGAAGAAAAGATTTCTGACATTGAAGACAAACCTTTTGAACACATCCAAGCACTCAAAGAGGAAGAGAAATGGTGAGCAAAAACTGATCATTCTCTCAGAGAGCTCTGGATAACTTGAAGACAACTAATATTTGCCTTATAGGAATCCCTGAAGGTGACAAAGTTGCTTCACAAAACACAGAGGCTCTTCTTCATGAAATTATGAAAGAAAACTTTCCAGATGTATCAAGAGAATCTGAAATTCAGGTGGTGGACAATTTCAGAACCCCAGCATGACTCAACCTGAATAAAACATCCCCCAGGCACATCATAATTGACTTCACTAAAGTTAAAATGAAAGACAAAATTCTAAAAACAGCCAGACATAAAAAAACCAATAACATATAAGGGGAAGTGACTGCAGATCTCTCTGCTGAAATTTAGGCTAGAGGAGGGTGGTCATCACATTTTAACCGCCTAAAACAAAACAATTTTTATCCCAGGATCCTGTATACAGTTAAACTGAGTTTTATCTATGATGGAGAAATTAAATACTTTCATGAAATTCATATGTTGAAAAAATTTGCCATAACTAAACCAGCTCTCCAGGATATTCTCAGACCTATCCTCCAAAATGGCCAGTGCAATCAATCCTCCACCAAAAAGTAAACTCACTCAGAAACTTTTGATCAAATTACAACTTCTATAGTGGTGAAAGGATTAAAAATGACCACTGGAGTTTCAATAAATTCTATACCCAAAATTTTGGGTATAGGCTTATCAATATTTTCAATTAATATGAATGGCTTAAATTGTCCAATTCTCCTCTAAATAGGCACAGGCTGGGTGACTGGATACAAAAACTCATGTCCGATATCTGTTGCATACAAGAATCTCATCTTACCTTAAAAGATAAATATAGACTCAGTGTGAAGGGATAATCATCTCTATTCCAGGCAAATGGAAAGCAGAAAAAAGCAGGTGTTGCAATTTTATTCACAAACACAATAGACTGTAAACCAACAAGAGTAAGCAAGGATAAGAATGGTCAATTTACATTTGTTAAGGGTAATAATCAATATGATGAGATTTTAATTATTAATAATTATGCACCTCAATTTATAAGAGACACTCTAACAGGCTTGAGCAACATAATTTCTTCCAGCTCCATCATAGTCGGAGATTTCAACACTCCTTTGGCAGTATTGGATAGCTCCTTCAATAAGAAGCTAAGCAAAGAATTTTTAGATTTAAACTATCCAACATTTTGATCTAATAGATATCTACAGAACATTTCATGCTAACAAAACTGAATGTACATTTTTCTCATCAGCCCATGGAACATACTCAAAAATATATCACATCTTAGGTCACAAGACTAACCTCAGCAAATTAAAAAAAATAGAAATTATTCCTTGCATCTTCTCAGACCATCATGGAATAAAAGTTGAACTCAGTAACAACAGGAATCTGCAGACTCATACAAAAACATGGAAGCTAAATAACCTTATGCTGAATGTTAGCTGGGTCAGAGATGAGACTAAGAAGGAAATTACAAAAATTTTGGAACAAGCAATAATGAAGACACAAATTATCAGAACCTCTGGGATACCACTAAGGAAGTCCTAAGAGGGAAATTTATGGCACTGCAGGCCTTCCTCAAGAGAACAGAAGGGGAAGAAGTTAAGAACTTAACAGGACATCTCAAGGAACTGGAAAAGGAAGAACATTCCAATCCCAACCCAGTAGAAGAAAAGAAATAATCAAAATTAGAGCAGAATTAAATAAAATTGAAAACAAAAGGATTATACAACAGATCAATTATTCAAAAAGTTGAGTTTTTTAAAAGGTCAATAAAATAGACAAACCTTTGGCTAACCTAATGAGGAAAAAAAGAGTAAAATCTCTAATTTCATCAGTCAGAAATGGTAAAGACAAAATAACAACAGATCCCTTAGAAATTGAAAAAAATACTTAATGAATATTACAAGAAACTTTATTCTCAGAAATATGAAAATCTGAAAGAAATTTATCAATACCTGGAAGCACATCACATATAAAAAACTTTGCCAGAAGGAAGTAGAAATGTTGAACAGGCCTATATCAAGCGCTGAAAAAGCATCAACTATACAAAGTCTCCCTAAAAAGAAAAGCCTGGGACCAGATGGCTTCACGTCTGAATTCGACCAAACCTTTAAAGAGAAACTAGTATTTATATTACTTAAACTCTTTCAAAATACAGAAAAAGAAGGAATACTATCCAACACATTCTATGAAGCAAATATCGCCTTGATCCCCAAACCAGGAAAAGACCCAAGAAGAAAAGAAAATTATAGACCAATATCACTAATGAATACTGATGTGATGTGAAAATATTCAACGAGATCCTAACAAACAGAATCCATCAACATATATATATATATATATCCCACAGCCAAGTAGATTTTATCCCAGATTCCCAAGGCTGGTTCAACATACATAAATACATAAACGTAATTCATCACATAAAGAAATTTAAAAAAAAAAAGACTACATGATTCTCTCAATTGATGCAGAAAAAGCTTTTCATAATATCAAGCATCCCATCATGATCAGAACACTTAAACAAATTGATATAGAAGAAAAATTTCTTAAACTGATAGAGGCCATCTACAGCAAACCTATAGCCAATATCGTATTGAACAGAACTGAATTGAAATCATTTCCACTCAGATCAGGAACCAGGAAAAGTTGCCCATTATCTCCACTGCTATTTAACATTATAATGTGAGTTTTAGCCATCGCAATTAGGGAAGAAAAGGCGATCAAGTGTATCCATATAGGATCAGAAGAGATCAAACTTTCACTCTTCACAGATGATATGATTGTATATCTGGAAAACAGCAAGGATTCTACTACAAAACTCTTAGAAATGATCAAGGAATACAGCAGCATCACAGGCTACAAAATCAACACTCATATATTGGTAACCTTTATATATACCAACAATAGTCAAGCTGAAAAAAACAGTCAATGACTCCATTCCATTCACAGTAGTGCCAAAGAAGATGGAATATTTGGGAGTTGACCTAACAAAGGATGTGATAGATCTCTATAAAGAGAACTATAAAACTATAAGAAAATAAATAGCTGAAAAAGTTAACAAATGGAAAAACATACCATACTCATGGCTGGGAAGAATCAACATTTTTTCAAATGTCCATCCCAAAGAAATATACATTTTTAATGTATTCCCTATTAAAGTCGCATTGTCATACTTTAAAGATCTCAAAAAAATAATACATGTTTTATATGGAATCAGAAAAAACCTCAAATAGCAAAGACTTTACTCAGAAATAAAAACAATGCAGGAAGAATCACACCAGCAGACCTCAGACTATACTACAAATCAATAGTGATTAAAACAGCATGGTATTGGCACAAAAACAGAGAGGTAGATGCATGGAACAGAATAGAGAACCAAGAGATGAACCCAGCTACTTACTATTATCTGATCTTTGACAAGCCAATTAAAAACATTGAGTGGGGAAAAGAGTCCCTATTTAACAAATGGTGCTGGGCAAACTGGCTGGCAATCTGTAGAAGATAGAAACTGGACCCACACCTTTCACCATTAACTAAGATAGACTCTCACTGACTTAAAGATTTAAACTTAAGACATGAAACTATAAAAAATACTATAAGAAAGTGTGGAGGAAACACTTGAAGAAGCCAGCCTGGGCGAAAATTTTGTGAGGAGGACCCCTCGGGCAATTGAAGCAACATCAAAAATACAGTACTGGGACCTGATCAAACTAAAAAGCTTCTGCACAGCCAAGAACACAGTAAGTAAAGCTAGCAGGCAGCCCTCAGAATGAGAGAAGATATTTGCAGGTTATGGTTCTGAGAAAGGTTAAATAACCAGAATCCACAGAATATTCAAGTATATTAGCAAGAAAAGAACAAGTGATCTCATCTCAGGGTGGACAAGGGACTTGAAAAGAAACTTCTCTGAAGAAGACAGGCACATGGCCTGCGGACATACAAAAAAATGCTCATCATCTTTAATCATCAGAGAAATGCAAATCAACATTACTTTGAGATATCATCTAACTCCAGTAAGATTAGCCCTCATGACAAAATCCCAAAACCAGAGATGCTGGAGTGGATGTGGAGAATGGGGAACACTTCTACACTGCTGGAGGGAATGCAAACAAATACATCCCTTTTGGAAAGATGTTTGGAGAACGCTTAGAGAACGAAAAATAGACTTGTCATTTGATCCTGCAATTCCTCTACTAGGTATATATCCAGAAGACCAAAAATCACATTACAACAAAGATATTTGCACTGGAATGTTTATTGCAGCCCAATTCTTAATTGCTAAATCATGGAAGAAGCCCAAGTGCCCATCGATCCATGAATGGATCAACAAATTGTGGTATATGTATACCATGGAATATTATCCAGCATTAAGGAAAGATGGAGACTTTACCTCCTTCATGTTTACATGGATGGAGCTGGAAGATATTCTTGTTAGCAAAGTATCTCAGGAATGAAAGAAAAAGTATCCAATGTACTGAGCCCTACTATGAAACTAATTTATTGCTTTCATATGAAACCTGTAGCCCAATTATAGCCCAAGTATGTGGGGAAGAGGGAGCAGGAGGGCTGGGGAGTGGGGAGGATGGGTGGAGTGAGAGTGATCAATGGGACCACACCTATGGTGCATCTTACAAGGGTACTTGTGAATCTTTCTAAATGTTTAATATAAATGTCTTAACACAATAACTAAGAAAATGCCATGAAGGCTTTGTTAACCAGTTAGGTGAAAGTATTTCAAATTGTGTATAAAACCAGCACACTGTACCTTATGACTGCATTAATGTACACAGCTATGATTTTTTTTTTTTTGAGACAGAGCCTCAAGCTGTCCCCCTGGGTAGAGTCCTGTGGCATCACAGCTCACAGCAACCATCAACTCCTGGGCTCAAGCGAGTCTCCTGCCTCTGCCTCCCAGTAGCTGGGACCACAGGTGCCTGCCACTATGCCTGGCTATTTTCTTTTTGGTTGCAGCCATCATTGTTGTTTGGTGGGCCTGAGCTGGATTCGAACCTGCCACCTCAGGTGTATGTGGCTGGTGCCTTAGCCACTTGAGCCACAGGCACTGAGCCCACAGCTATGATTTAATAAAAAAAATTAAAAAATAATAATAGGGATGTTGTAGATATAATTATTTAAGATGATGTCATACTGGATTTGAGTGGGCCTTAAATTCAATTACTACTGTCCTTATAAGAAGGGCATGTGAAAACTACAGGGAAGAAGGCAGAGTGACAATGGAGACAGAAATTGGAGTGATACAGGTACAAGCCAAAGAACGCCAAGAAATGTCACCAACCAAACAGAAGCTAAGAAAAAATCATGGGACAGATTTTTTTTTCAGAAACTACAGAAGGAACCAGTCTGCTGACCTTGATCTTAAACCATTTCAGACTTTTAGCTCCCCAAAGTATAAGAAAAGAAATGTCTATAGTTTTATGCTATGCTGTTTGTGGCACTTTGTTATGAAATTCCTGGGAAAGTAATATAAAAAAATCTATCTTTAATATTTGTTAGGTAGAACCAGAACTTCCTTATTAACAAAGCAAGACTCTTAGTACTCTGAGTACACAGCCCAATGCCCCAAGAATTATGAGGTCTTACATTATGTCTGGTAGGAATAGACACTATTCCTGGCCTTGTAAGAAGATTTTCCCCACATGTTTAAGTACTTTCTTCACACTCATGCACTGGTGAAAGCTCAAAGAGGAGCCTGTGCAGATTTCTGAGGATCTTATCCTGAGCAACTTTCTATACTTTTGTAATCTGTCCCATGATCTGTAACTTCCTGGTTCTTCCTGGACTGTCAGATGTCCTCTGATAGCCCTCAATTTGGGGAGCCCTTGTGCTTTGCTTCTGCTTCTACTTTCTACGTCTTGCCCTGAACATTCTCTCCAGGCAGTAAGCTGCGATAAACACACAAATCAGATTGCTTATATATCATTATCAGAAGTCATTGTCCTTTGTTGCCTGATACCTAAGATATTAAAAACTAATTTTTTATAGATTTTGTTCTTGTTTGTTATTGTTTCCAATCTCTGTTATTGCATTTTGTTTGGAGGTGGAAATTTTCCACAGACAAAATTATGATAAGGCTGTGGAAATGATTTTAAGTATTTCCCAGTACATGAAAGGAAGAAGAACAAAGTAGTTGTAGCCAGGCAATCACAAGCATACCTTGGTGATATTGCAGGTGAGATTCCAGACCACTGAAATAAAAGGAATGTTGCAATGAAATGAGTTACACCACTTTTTGGCTTCTCGATGCATATAAAGGTTATATTTCTACTAAGCTATGGAAGAGTCAGGGAACTCACAGTACTTATAAGTTTGCCATCTTATATGGGCACAGTTATGGAACTCCTCAAAACAATTACAAGAGTAACATAAAAGATTTCTGATTACAGTTTACTGTGACAAAGTAATAATGGAAGCATTTGAAATGTAAAAATTACTAAAATGTTACAGAGACTATAAGTGAGTGCATAATGTTGAAAAAATGGTACTGATAGACTTTCTTGCTTCAGAGTTGTGTAAAAAACACAATAACCACAGTAGAGTAAAGTATAACAAAATAAGGTATGAATACAATAGTGGTGATCTTTTTGGGATTCAGAAGTTTGTGTGGTTCTGTTTCTCAGTGAGTAATATGAAAGCATGGAAGCAGAAAGCATTGATGCCAGATCATAAGTACATCTTTTCTTCTGATGATCCTTGATTTTTATGTGTTAATCCAGTTCTAACACTGTGTGAAATGTGCGTGAGCTTTTTGTAAGAAATAAATTGGTCAATACATGTTAAATACTTGAAAGACCCTCTGTTCTGACATATTGAAATGTAGTTACTATGGGAAGTAGATACTGTTTTTAGTGATAGCTTATTCATTTCCCCTCAGTAGTATGTAGACAAAAGACCTTTAACATTTTGCTGTCATGTGGTTTCTGCCAAATTAATTGTTTTATTTAGATATCTAGCAAAGACCATGCATACAGGACAATACTAAGTTAAAATATCCTGAAGAAAGAGAATGATTGGTTTGTCACAGGCTAGTTTGGATTTGGAATTACTTTACAGAACCATGGAAGGATAATAGTTGATAGGGGTTGTTTGGGGGAGAATAGATCTCATGGTTCAGTCATAAAATATGGTAAGCCATGTTAAAAAATTTAGGTTTTACTCTGAGTTAGAAGTTCTTTGTAGATTTTAAACAGAGAAATAACATTACATGATTTATGATATTTGATAGAATTACTAAGACTACTGTGTGTAGAAAAATGCATGGGTAGCAAGAATCAAAGTAGGAAGCCTGTAGGACAGATCCTATGGAAAAAATTCAGGTGTCAGGTCTTAATTGTCTGGTCTGTGATTCTGGTGTTTTAAGAAATGAGAAGTGGTGAAATTATGAATTTATTTTGAAGGTAGAATCAAGGGGATTTTCTGATGAGTTAAATAGGTATGGGAGGAAGAGAAGAATCCAGAATGACTATAAGCATGACTACAATATATATATTTTTAATGTTGGTAGCTTGAAAAGTAGCATATAACTTACTGTGATAGCAAAGAGGGAGAAAGAATTTATAAAAAAGATGTTGTATTAGCATGCATATAAAATGCCTCAGTGAACATATCTAAGAGATGTTTGGTTATATAAGTCTGGCCATCAAAAGAACAAAGGAATCTTGGAAAAGAAGATGAATCAAGAGAGAGGAGAGTCTTAGAAACCAAGTGAAAAAACTATTCACTAAGAAAAGAGTATCAGCTTATACTGCCAGGCTGCCAGTTTAAGTGTGACTAGAAGCACAAAGTAATCATTGTATTTTCAGGATACAGATCCTTGATGAGCCTAAAAATATTGAATGGTAAAAGTCTAATTGAATTAGGGTCGTTAGGGTCAAAAGAAAATGAGACTTCATAATTGGTTACATAAATCCAAATTTATCTACACATCCTAAAGAAAAAACTGTATGGATAAACAAAAGATCAAATTAAACAACCTAAAGCCCACCTTTTCATAATCAATTAAAAGACAGAGAATACTGCATCATCAAATTACAAAGGGAAAAGGAGTGGGATTACTTGGATCAGAAACTCATCAGATACCACCTTCACCAAGAGTGGTACTTCTTCCTAAAATGCATAACCTGTAATTATTCATAAGGAATTATCAGAAAACCCAAAACAAAGAAAAATCTACAAAATATCTGTCCTGTACTCTTCAAATATATAAAAATGAGTAAAGATTGAGTAATGGTGAAGAACTCTTCCAGATCAAAGGACACTAAAAGACATAACAAGTAAATGCAATACATAATCAAGGTTTGGATCCTCAGATGGACAAAAGAAGTCTCTACAAAGGTCATTAGAGAGCCAATTAGTGAAATTTGAATATGAAATGTGCATTAGAAAATATTGTTTCATAATGCTACATTTTTTGTTCTGAAAATTATATTGTGGTTATTATATGAGAGAACATTTCTATTCTTGTGAAATGAACACTACACTGAAATATTTTTTGGATAAAAGTATTGGCAACTTACTCTCCCATTGTGATTTGGAAAAAAATATACACATGTGTGTGTGTGTCTTTCTGTTTACCTACCTATCTACAGAGTGATAAAGTAAATGTGGCAAAATGTTATGGTAATAATTGGTGAATCGGATTAAATGGCATAAGGGAAAAGAGACTTTTTCCTTCTTTTTACTATTTTTGCATTTTTAGTATATTTTAAGTTATATCAACATAAAAAGTTAAAATAAGATATGAGGAAGTAAGATAGCAACTATAGGCAAATCTTTTGAGAAATTTGCTGTGAAGAGAAGAAAAAAGAAGAAGGTACTAAAAGGAAATGTGAGATCAAGGAAGAGTTTTTAAAATAATAATACTGATATAATAAAGATGATGATGATGTAACACTTAATAAACTCCAGGTTTATTAAAGTGTCTGCTGCTACCAGCCAGAATGTAAGACCTTATAATTCTTGGGGCATTGATTAGAGTACTCAGAGAGTCTTACCTCATTCATAAGGAAGAATTATCCCTGTACTAAACACTGTTCTGGCTCTGCCTAACAGATATTAAAGATAACGTTTGTGTATTGGTTTCCCAATATAGATTGCTTGTCAGCCTTTTGGCTAAAATCAAGTGGAACTTCCAGGTATAGTCTAAGTGTGTTACATTAGAACTACTTAGAAGTGTGTGCTAACTAATTTTCCACACACACACACCATGAAGCAAATACTAGTGTTATGATCATTAACAAATGAGAACTTTGAGGTACAGAGCAGTGAAATAATGTGCTGAATGCTACACTGCAGTGGGTAGAAGGGGAGATAATACAGAATGTCTGTATGCTCATAGGAATAATCAAAAGAGAGGGAAATAACAGACAAAATCATTGACTAAGAAGAATAGACAAAGAGGTATTTGAGGTTTAAAAAATAAAACAGATGATGTGATTGAATTTTCAGGGAGAATGGAATAGTGAATTGGTCAAGGAAATGTAACAATTTTGCAAAGCAACAATAATGGACCACTTCAGACTTTACATCATGAATTAAAAATGAAATGATTTGTCATGGTTCTGTTTTTCTACAGCCATGACCAGTTTCCCAGTGTAACACTGAACAGGTTCCAAGTTATGATTTTTCCACTGTTATAGCAGAGGAAGAAAAAAACAAGGGATTTGAGAGTGAGTGAAATGGAGTTGGAATCTAAATGGACCATGGAATTTAAACTGGATAAGGAGGAGGAGGACATGACAATGAAAGAATGTGAAAGGGTGATAGAATAGACTTATTGTAGGTATCGATAGAATAAAATGATTTTTTTATACTTCAGTTACTACTGGGAATAAGCTGGAAAGAAAGGAGAATATGGATTGAGATGCAGAAACATGAAATTGTGATTATGAAGGTATTGTGGTTGATCTAGTGTTATATCTAGTGCATTGACAAGATCTAGTGTTATATCTGTGGGGCTGGGCAGCTTAGGAAGGTTGGAGGGCAAGTTCATTGGAGAAAAGGCCACTAAAGAATGGAGAAGCCATGCTATTTGAAAGACCATTCAAGTACATATTGAAATATTGAGAACTGTGAGTCAAGGTTAGTGCTCAAGTTCTTTAGTTGTGAATTAATTCACTCATTTAGTCAATAAAAGTACATTGAATGCTTTTTTTTCTTTCTGAGACTGGTCTCATTCTGCTTCCTTAGGTAGGGTGCTATGGCATCATAGCTCACAGCAACCTCAAACTCTTGAATTCAAACAATCCTCCTGTATCAGCCTTTCAAGTAGCTGGGACTACAGGTGGGCACCACAAGGCCCAGCTATTTTTAGTAGAGACAGTGTTTTTCTATTTCTCAAGCTGGTCTCAAACTACTGATCTCAAAGGGTCTACTCTCCTTGGCCTCCAAGAATGCTAGGATTACAAGCATCAGACCCTACACCCAAACATTATCCTTATTTTTTTTTAATTTCTTATTTGGAAGAAGGAAAGATAATTTCTGATTAGAACACACTATAATATGATTATTTCTCCTTGGCTTTGCTGGTAATAGAGGACAAGTTGCTTTTAGAGAGGAAAGACTAAAATGAAAAAGGGGAAGTTGAAAGTGAAGATGCTGCTCTGTCTCTAGGAGGAAAAAAAAAATGGTTTTTTTTCTTTTGGCTATTATTTGATACAGAAACTGTTATAACACCAGAGCTGTGGAAGTGACAAAGTTTGATTCTACAAGAATGGAGTTTTCAACTGAAATGTTGTAGTGACAGAAAAGCATCAATTTATTTCTAAGTTTTGTATTTCTTTCATCTTGCTTTCAATTCTCCTAATTACTACATGTCTTTAATAGCATATGTGTTTAATATCAGAGAGATATTTTAATAGTCAATTGAACCATGGAAAACAATGTTGAGTATATTTACTCATTGAAGTGGGCAAATATTTTAGAATTATAAAAGTTAAAATCAGGTTCCTATTTTCTAGGAACTTATAGTGGTTGTCTATAGATATCTGTGAACTGGATATTTTTTGCTTATAAGAACCAAAATACTTGGTAATGTCATCTAGAGGTAACTACCCTAAACTATATGCTAAGATCCCAGAGGTTTTAAGGCTGTGCCTGCCAATTTAGGCATACATAGTGACTCAGAATTTACAGTCTCAGAATATTTGTGTGTGAAGTGTTTGGGAAAAAAAAAACCACCAATTTTTCTATCATATTCAGTATTTACTTATTTTGAATACCTCAGAAAATTAACTACTTAAAATTAGAACTGCTGGATGCAGTGGCAAACACCTGTAATCCTAGTACTCTGGGAAGCTGAGGTGGGTGGATCACCAGAGCTCATGAGTACAAGACCAGTCTGAACCAGAGCAAAACCTCATCTCTGAAAATAACCAAGCATTGTGGTGGAAATCTGTAGTCCCACTACTCGGGAGGCTGAGTCAAGAGAATGACTTGGGCCCAAGAATTTGAGTTTGCTCTGAGCTATGATGCCATGGCACTCTACCAAGGGTGAAAAAGTGAGACTCTATCTCAAGAAATAAAACAAAATAGAAATAAATAAATAAGTAAATAAGGTAACATTCATAAAACATTAACCATTAATTTAAAAAAGGCACCATTTTATTTATGGTTGCCAGTTGGCTTAATAAATAGAGTATGCTAGCTAAAAACCTGTAGAGCAAGTAAAAATGTAAATCTATAGAACAAACCCTAGATTGTAGCTTTTATATTTATTTACATCATATTTTGAAGTTTACTTGTATATATGTACCATCCATTTTTGAAAGTCAATTAAGGGGGGGGAGGAGCCAAGATGGCAGACTGCAGCCAGATTTTTGCAGAAGCTCCCATCCAGAAGGAGGCTTGAAGGACAGAAGTTTAGCAAGTTGGCTGATGACTTGGAGCAGAGCCAAAAGAGAAGATTGACGAGCACACTTCAACCTTCCTGAGGCAAGCTATTACCCCCAAAATACAAGCAAAAGGTACATAATCGACCACCAAGCAGACGGGAGTCCCCTCCCACAGAAGAAGGGCTCACAGTTTACTCCATGCAAACAAGCGAGCAGAGTTCAAACTTCCTCCCACTCTATCCCATGGGAGAGACCCCCTAAAAACTGGACCTCCTACCCCTTCTGGCATGCCACAGCACCCTCCAGCCAGGCATAAAACTGTAAAACTGTATAAAACAATATATATTCCCCACCTGCAACATTGAACTCTGAGGAGTCTCAACCCACCCACTTCGAGGTCTGGATGTTTGTTACCTATGGAATCCAGATTCTTGGGCATCTCCTTGAGAGAAGTGGAGGGGGAAGGGGCTGGTGCTGTTCTGTGCTGACTGTGGCACAGGCATGAAAAGAGAATCGGCTCAGAGGATGCAAATACAGCAACAGTGGAATCCTGAGCTGCAAATTGTCACCATTCCAGCCCCATCTCTCTGGGAAAACAGAGGTTCCCAACAGCAGCCACAGGCAAAACACAGATAACTTTCGTAAGTAAAGCACCAACACTCAGGATCTAATACTGCTAAGACAAAGGCAGTGGGCAGGTAGAGGCTAGAATTGACACCTGAGTCTAAACTGCTATTTCTCTGCTGCCCAGAGCTCAATGTGACCTATGACTGGCAGAGAAATCTAGCCAGACAGAAGCCTAATTTAAACACACAAGGCCCCCCTGCCAAACTCAGATTTCTGGCTGATTTTGCCAGTCGTAAACCCTGGGAGCAGTGGCCTATTGGAGTGAATAGGGTCACAGACCTAGGGGATTACGAGTGACTGGCTGCAAGGTGGGGAAGGAGGTATTAACCTTCCCAGACTAACCCATTTGCCAGGTGGGTCCCTTTGCCCTCACGGAGCTGGGCTGGCCCAAAACTGCTTGGTAGAGTCACACGCTTCACAGGCGGCAGAGGAGATCCCTGCCCCAGGCTCCGGCTCTGGGCAGGCCCAGAACTGCTTGCTAGTGCCGCCGGTGTCCCACAGCAGTGGCGGAGGTGTCCTCCATTCCAGGCAGACCCAAAACAGCTTGCTAGAGACACACACACCCCACAGGGGCCAGGGGAAGAGTTCCCCACTCCAGGCACCCAAGCTGGGTGGGCCTAGCACTGCTTGCTAGAGCCACGCATGCCCTGTAGGTGGTGGTGGAGGGGGTCTACCAATCTGGGTGGGCCCAGAACTTTTTGCTAGAGCCACATACGTTCCATGGACAGAGGTGGAGGAGTTCCCTGCTCCAGGCTCCCATGCTGGGAGGGCACTGATCACCTTGCTAGTGCCGCACGCATCCAACAGGCAATGGTGATGGAGTCCTCCATTTCCCCCCAGCTACTCTAGTGGGACTGAACTAGGACTGATCTGGTCGCTTGCGTACCCTGCACTAATGCTGCCATTCCCCCACCCCCCTGGCTGCTCCAGGGTGCTGAACTAGGACTGATCGAGCCACTACAGTTCCCCTGTTCCACCAGTGCCCTGGAGGGGCTGAACTAGGACTGATCCGGCTGCTGCTGATCTCCTGCCTCCCGCCCCAGCAGGCTGAACAATGTCTAATCTGGCCATGCACACTCCAATGCATCTGCTACCGTTCCACTGCACACTGGTTGCCCCAGCACCCAAGAACTGGGAGAAGACAACAGACACACTCTGCCTGTCTCTCTGGGCAACCAAAAGAAGCCACCAACTGAATGGTTATGATAAGGCCTCCAAACAAGGTCAACTTAGCATGGGGCAGAATCAGCGGAAAAACTCTGGCAACTTGAATAACCAGAGAAGATCAACTCTTCCAAGGGAAAATGGGGCAGACACAATTGAAGACCCCATCCACAAGCAAATAGCTGGGATGTCAGAGATCAAGTTCAGAATGTGGATAGCAAATAAGATTAACAGAATAGAAGACAGGAAGGAATTAGGAGTTCAAGAAATTATTCAAAAGATATCTCAAGAAATTATTCAAAAGATGTCTCAAGAACTCAATGATTTCAAAGATAAAATGATCAAAGAGATTGAAACACTAAGACAAGAGGTTGTAGCCCTCAGGATCTGAAAGGTATGGTGGAGTCTCTCCATAACAGAGTGCAACAGGCAGAAGAAAGGATCTCTGATTTTGAAGACAAAGCTTTTGAAGAAGCCCAGGAGTGTAAAGATCAAAAGAAATGGAGAGCAAAAACAGATCTCACTCTCAGAGAGCTCTTGCATAATTCAAAGAAAACTAATATTTGCCTTATAGGAATCCCTGAAGATGATGAAGTTGCTTCACAAAACACAGAGGTCTTCTTCATGAAATTATGAAAGAGAACTTTCCAGACATGTCGAGATTCTGAAATTCAGGTAGCAGATAGTTTCAGAACCCCAGCATGACTCAACCCAAACAAGACATCCCCCAGATATATCATAATTAACTTCAGCAAAGTTAAGATGAAAGAGAAAATTCTGAAAGCAGTCAGACGTAAGAAAACCATAACCTACAAGGGGAAGAGTATTAGGATGACTGTAGATCTTTCACCTGAAACCTTTCAGGCTAGAAGAGGATGGTCATCGACTTTTAATCTCCTAAAACAAAATAACTTTCAACTCAGGATCCTGTATCCAGCTAAACTGAGTTTCATCTATGATGGAGAAATTAAATACTTTAATGACATTCACATGTTGAAGAAATTTGCTATAACTAAACCAGCTCTCCAGGAAATTCTCAAACCTATCCTCCATAATGACCAGTGCAATCCTCCACCACAAAAGTAAACCCACCCAGGAACTTTTGATCAAATTCCCACTTCCACAATAGCAAAAGAATTAAAAATGTCTACTGGGCTTTCAAGCAACTTGATGCCCAAAATTTCACCAGGCTTATCAATAATTTCTATCAATGTGAATGGCTTACATTGTCCTCTAAAGAGGCACAGATTGGCTGATTGAATACAGAAACTCAGACCACACATCTTATGTAAACAAGAATCTCACCTTACCTTAAAAGACAAATACAGACTCAGGGTAAAGGGATGGTCATTTATATTCCAGGCGAATGGAAAGCAGAAAAAAGCAAGTGTTGCAATATAGAATACTGTGCAGTCATAAAGAAATATAGAGACTTTATGTCCTTCATGTTCACATGGATGGACCTGGAAAATGTTCTTCTTAGCAAAGTATCACAAGAATGGAAGAAAAAATGTACACACCCCTATTATGAAACTAATTTATACCTTTTATATGAAAGCTATAACCTAATAACAGCCTAAGAACACGGGGAGGGGGGAGGGAGAGGGGAGGGGGGAATTGGTGGAGGGAGGGGGATTTGAGGGATCACTTCTGAGGTTTATCTTACAAGGGTACAAGTGAATCTTTCTAAGAGTAGAATGTGAACGTTTTAAAACAATAAGTAAGAAAATGACATGAAGGCTATGTTGGCCAGTTTGAAGGAAGTGTTTCAGATTGTGTGTGAAAACCCCCCACTGTACCTCAGAAGTGCATTTATGTACATAGCTACCATTCAATTAAAAAAAAAGAAAGTCAATTAAGAAAGAGAATAATTACTTTTAAAATACAGGCATATTTTCCACTTAACAGTTTAAAAAAATCAAACTGGTTGAGAAGTGGTCATTGAGAAAACTCATCTAAACATATCATCTATATTTTGTTCCTAACTTTGTGTAACAAATTATTGAAATAATATGCTAAATGCCACACTGCAGTAGATAGGAGAAGGGGAGATAATATAGAATGTCTGTATGCTCATAGGAATGATAAAATAGAGGGAAATAACAGACAAAGCCATTGACTAAGAAAAATAGCCTTTGTAAATGCCAACAACAGCCAAGTTGAGAAGCAAATCAAGGACACAATACCCTTGACAGTAGCTTCAAAGAAAATAGATTTCTTAGGAATATAACTAACAAAAGAGGTGAAAGATATTTTCAAAGAGAATGATGAACCTCTAAGAAAATAAATTTCAGAAGATACTAACAAACAGAAAAATATACCATGCTCTTGGCTAGGAAGAATCAATATTGCCAACATATCTGTTCTACCTAAAGAAATCTACAGATTCAATGCAATCCCCATTAAAATACAAACATATTTTGAAGAACTGGAAAAAAATAGTACTACATTTAGTATGGAAGCAGAAAAATCCTGTATAGTTAAGGCTATTCTTAGTAATAATAATAATAATAATAATATCAGAGGCATTACCCTACCAGAATTCAGGCTATATTTTACAAATCCAGAGTAGTAAAAATAGCATGGTATTGGCACAGAAATAGAGGCATAGACATATGGAACAGAATAAAAAATGGAGAGATGAAACCAGTCTCTACTTGCCATGTGATATTTGATAAACAAAACAAAAGCATGCAGTAGAGAAAAGCATCCCTATTGAACAAATGGTGCTGGGAGAACTGTATGACCTCATGTAAAAAACTTGAACTCAATCTGAATTTTTCACTCATTACAAAAATTTATTCAAGATTGATAGACTTAAATCAAAGACATGAAAATATAAAAATTTTAGAAGAGAGCGGTGCCCGTGACTCAAGGAATAGGGCGCTGGCCCCATATACCAGAGGTGACGGGTTCAAACCCAGCCCCATCTAAAAACTGCAAAAAAAAAAAAAAAATCTTAGAAGATAGTGTGGGGAAAACTTGATGATGTTGAACTGGGGAAAGATTTTATGACAAAGCAATTAGAAGCCATCACAACAAAAACAAATTTAATAAATGGGACTTAATTAAGCTGGAAATCTTCTGCATGACTAAGGACACAACAAGTAAAGCAAAAAGACAAACTTCAGAATGGGAAAATGTATTTGCAGGGTATCAATCGGACAAAAGGTTGATAACTAGAATCTATGGAGAATTCAATCATCAAAAAAAGAGTAAACAATCCGATGTACCTCTGGGCAAGAGATATGAACAGAACATTTTCTGACAAAGACCATGAATGGCTAACAAATATTTGAAAAAGTATTCCTAGTTCCTGATCATCAGAGAAATGCAAATCAAAACAATCTTGAGAGAACACCTAGTGAGAATATTCTCACCCAGTGAGAATAGCCCACATCACAAAGTCTCAAAGCTGCAGATGATGGGACAGATGGGGAGAGAAAGGAACACTTTTACACTGCTGGTGGGACTGCAAATTAATAAATTTTTGGAAGAAAGTATGTAGAATCCTCAAAGAACTCAATTAGACCTCCCATTTTATCCCGCAATTCCACTATTAGGCATTTCCCCAGAAGAAAAAAATAGTCATTTTATCATAAGGACATTTGCACTAGACTGTTTATTGCAGCTCCATTTACAATCCCCAAAATGTGGAAATACCCTAAATACTGTCCAATCCAGGAATGGATTAGCAAACTGTGGTATATGTATACCATGGAATACTATTCAGCCATTATAAAAGATGAAGAGTCTAGGGCGGTGCCGATGGCGCAAAGGAGTAGGGCACCAACCCCATATGCCAGAGGTGGTGGGTTCAAACCCAGCCCCAGCCAAAAACTGCAAAAAAAAAAAAAAGATGAAGAGTGTACATCTTTTATATTAACCTGGATGGAGGTGAAATACATTCTTCTTAGTACAGCATCATAAAAACAGAGGAGCAAGAATCCAATGTATTCAACTCTAACATTTACGCAGTAGATGATCTAATACAAGGAGTGGGGTAGGGGAATGAAAGATGGGGGAGAGAGGAGGAGAAATGAGAATGGGGGTCACTGTCTATGGCACACCTCTTGGGGGAGGGATACAACTACAAGAGGAACTTTACCTAACAAGCACAATCAGTGTAACCTAATTCTTTGTACCCTCAATAAATCCCAAACAATAAAAATAAAAGTTTTGAGACTGATTGTGTTATGGTCCAGTATTTCACTTCCAAGAAACACAATCATCATTGTCTTTTCTGATTCACCCATGCAAGTCTCAACTTGCTTGGCTTATCAGTTTCACTAGATGGCTTCATTTGTTTCCATACTCAGATTTTGCGTTTTTTGTTTTTTCCATGTCTCAAAATGCTTATGATGACACATTATAAAAAATTCCCAGATTGTAAAATGAAAGGATAAAATTAGATGACCTCTAAGGAACTTTGCAATATTTCTGCTTCCTGAGTTATCTTCAAATACTCTGTATTTTAACTTTGTATGTCTTTACAATTTAACAGGGTATGCTATGCTGGTTATTAATTTTATAGGGAAAAAATGGAAACCAGGGTGAAGAATATGACATAAGGTCAATGATTATGGCCAAAAATTCAATGGAAATTACAAATTAATATGTTAGTAAGAGCAATATGTTGTTTGTAAAGCAAGATTTAGTGTTTTGAAAAGATTCAATTTAGGGCCATCTTTCCTTTTTATCTTCATTCATAGGGTGATTTGCTACATCCTGACACACAGACTATAGATTTACCATTTCCTCCTTAAATAAAGTTCATTAAGTTACTTTTGAAAAACAAACAAACACTAATGAAGAAAAACATGGGAACTTTAATTTTCTCTATCTTTAAAATAAAGTGATATAACACAGACATTGTTGCTTAATTACTTAATTGCCAGACACCACCTAAGCTAAAACATAATAAACAAGGAAAATTTCTGTTGACTTGTAATTAGGTGTGATCAAATTTCATATCTTTTTCCAGTTTGGGTTTCTGGGTTAAGATACTGAAAAAACAATTTGTCTAAGTCCTTGAAAATAAGCTATGGAATGTAAAGAAACAGATATGGTCTATCTTCATGATGTGAACAGGAAATGTCTGGGGTGTAGAATCAATCTGTACAGCAACACAGTATAATGCCTTCTCATATGCTGTATTATTTTATTTTGTTTTTCATGTTCCTACTTGTTTTACATTTCCCATCTTAATTTTCAGATAAAGGTGTTTTGTTTTTATTATTTTTAGAAAACTGACAGAGGAGGCAATATGCTACATGCTAACCATTAATTTCAGTAATTTTAGTGTTAATTTATAAACTGAGCACAAGGGCTACATGGATTCACTCAGGCTAAAAGTTACATTTAAATTCTCCTTCTCCAAAAGCCTTAACAAGGCTTTCCTGGTTACAGAAATCATATGATTCGGCACATGAGGGCTCGTTTTCACTACATCCTTTAAAAATAAGCATGTGCCTTGTTTTTGTCTTCCTACCTTCCTTCCTTCTTTCCTCATTCCTTCCTTCCTTTTCTCTCCCCTATCTTTCTTTGTATAATTCAAGTAGAGTGCCTTGAATTAGCAAGTTCTTAAAGTCACATTTTTCTTACTTCATTTTCTTTATTTCCTACTTACTGTCTCCAAGCTTGTATGGCTCAGTTTCAATCAATATATCAGGTCATAAGAAAAGTACTTTTCTACCTCATTTCCTCCATTTAATTTTAGTCAAGACATTCATTTTAAAATTTCAAAAAGCTATTTCTTCAAACTTGAAACTTCTTCAAGGTATGGTGACTTTGTATGGTGGAGCAGACTTGGGGAGAGGGTTGGGGAGTCTCTATGCATATCAGACTTAGAGTTAGCAGTAAGCCCCCTGGAGATAGTAATTCAGTCCTAGGTGTATCTTTGTCAGGGTTGAAAATATAAACATCCATTAAATAGTGCCATTGTATTAGTATTTTGCTGAGAAATAGAATCAGTAAGATGAATATGTATATATATATATACACACACATTCTATGTATGTAATATATGTAGAACAATATTTAATATAAGAACTTGCCTCATGTGAAAATGGAGACTGAAAAGTCCCAAGATCTTCAGGGTGAATTGGCAGTATGGTGAACAACAAGTTCCATAGTTTAGTTCCGGTCTGAGCCCCAAAATCAGAGAACCAGGAAAGCTAACTGTGTAGTTCTTGTTCAAAGAATACCTGGCTTAAAATTTGGGAAAATACAATGTGTTCCATTTTGAATTCAAAGGCAAAAATAAAGTGATGTCATACTCTGAAGACAGTTGAGCAGAATAAATTCTCCCTTGCTCAGGAGAGGCTATAGCATATGGGCTGCTAACCAGTGATTGATGAAGCAAATGGTTCTTAAGATACTTTTGGATAATTTGTCCAGGGCCAGTAATCAAATTGGATTCAGCAAAGTTCTACTTCAAAACTTCATGCAATTTTTATTACACTGTCATTTTCTCCCCTTATGCCATGCTGTTCATAGTTCTTTATATATATAAGACATGTTTACTAAATATATTTTATTGATTTTTATTGAGACTTACATATTACAAAATAGAGAAGGTGGTATAATTCTGTGAAACTCTGTAGAAAATGGTTTAGATATACAGTATATTTGAATTTGTAGCTAGACTTTTCTTCATTGTATACTCATAGCATTAGAGTTAAGTGGAAGATATAAAACACAATTAAAAAAAAACTTAATGGGGACATCTACAAAAGGGTGGTCTAGGAAACTCTGGGCCCTTATTCTTCTAACTGAAACACGAAAAACAACAACTAATAAGCAGGGCTATTAGAACTTAGCAAGAGCTCTGGAAAACAGTCAAATATCAAGAGTAACTGAATGGATGACCCATCAAGAAAAAAGCCACTTTAAGAACATTAGGAAAATTTATGCATATGATATTTCAACTCCCACATGCTTCACCCCCTCCCTGGTGTGACATGATATTGATCCAGAATAGGCGGCAATCAGGTTCCCAATTCCCTTCCTCAAGGTGGAGATAACAGAGCAAATCGTATAGTAATGTTCTAACCTCTCTCAGGGTTACCTAAAGGACTAATCTTCATTTTCTTTAAATCAGAACTTCAAGCATGACAAAACAGTGGTAATAAACAAGCGGTGCTCATAAAAGTTACAGAGGAACAACAAATCTTCTGGCAACTGGGGCAAGAGTTTAAGCAGGGAAGCATACAGTAGACCAATGAAGACACCAAGCAAAAGCTTATTTGAGAGATTTAGGAAATGAAAAATTCAAAATCAGCCATGTATACAGGAGGATTGGGAAAGCCACATGCAGGCCCAGGTAAGATACATACTTAGAAAAGTCTAGAGAAGATCTTGTGCTTTCACTTTGAGCTAATCAGCCTGAAGATACCCTCAGCTCTATTAACAAGGCTGGAATACAGTGGTGCAATCACAGCTCAGGGCAACTTCAAATTCCTGGGCTCAAGTTATCCTCCCACCTAAGTGCCTCAAATAGCTGATATTATAGGCATGCATGATCATGCCAAATTAATATATATTTTTTGTAGAGACAAGGTCTCACTATTTTGCCCAGGCTGGTTTCAAACTCCTGGCCTCAAGCAATCCTCTTGCTTGGCCTTCCAAAGTGCTGAGATTACAGGCCTGAAACAGCATGACTGGCCTTTTCCTTCTGTTCTATATTATATGACATTGAATTCTATGGATTAAAAGCTATTATCTTAGCTTTTAAGATCTTGGAATTGTATCAGATGTCATTTAGAGTAACTGTGACTGAATGGACTATGATTATTCTTTTCATATATGGACCTCTTCATAGTCTTTTTGTTTGTGTTAAAGTTATCTGAAGCTATTCAATCCTCAATAATATAAACTACTATACAGGAAAAATTCAAGATGGCTGATAGTGCTTCAATAGGAAAAATAGTTTTGTGAAATGAATATCACCCATGATGGATGTGACCTACTCATGATGGGTTATGGCAAGGGAGACAATGTGAGTATAGGAATTCAGATACCTCTGTCACTGTTCTGGAAATTGGTCACACCCCATTTAATATTTTCTATGCCCAGACAACTAAATTGAATAATTATTTAAAATTATTGAAAGGAATCTTACCCTAAAAATAAGTCCCTCAAATTTTAAACCAATTTTAGTCTATTGAGCAATATACCGTGAGATTAAATAGCTAAAGGATAAAAAAAGCTACATATACTGGTGGTTCCCAGAAAAATTACTTGAACTTTGGGAAATAGAGCAAATAATGACATAAAAAAATGAGGAACAACCAAAGCAGTTGTGATGCAGCATCCCAGATATTTTGGGTAGGTTCAAGCCCAAAATTCCTGGGATGAATTGCTCAGAAAATGTATGAAGTGGATAAACGTAAACAAACACAGATTTACAGTAATACTTTCCTATTATGAAACCACACAATTGGACAACAAGTGAGTAAGAAATGTATTGACAATATATCATCAAATAGCTTGATCTGATCTAGGTTAAAATGAACAGCTTTTCACAGTTTAGAGGCAAGTCACTGTGAACAAAAACTACAGTAACAATAAAAAATAACTATCATCTAAAATTAATGCCATCCATCATGAGAGGAAAGAAAATATTTTATTTAACCACATTATGTTCTCTAATAATGGAAAATTATAAGATAAATCTTAATTGAAGTGCATTGTACAAAGTATCTTATCAGTACTCCACAAAACTTTCAAGTTCATCCAAAATAATTAACATCTGAAAACTGTCACGAGCCAAAAGGAGCCCAAGGAGACCTGACAATTAAGTGTAGCATTGTATTCTGGATGAGATCTTGGAACAGAAAAAGATATTAGGTAAAAACTAATAAAATATGAATAAAGTGTGGACTTTAGTTAATAATAATGTATCAATATTGGTTCATTAATTGTAACCAATGTACCATGCTAATATAAGATATTAATAATAGGGGAAACTGGCTGCTGGAAATATGATAACTCTCTGTACCATCTTCACAATTTTTCTGTAAATCTAAAACTCTCTTAAAATAAAAGGCTCATTTAAAAATCAATTGGACATAAAAAAAGTATTTGGAAAATGTGACTAAGACTATTTGTACTAACTTAATTATCTGGCACAGTTCCATTTAGAAGGAAAAGGACTGTTTGCCTAGGGCTGCCCAACTTCTTTTTCCTTTTGCCACACATTAGAAGAATAAGGGTTGTTTGGGGTCACACATTAACTGATTATCAAGAAAAGGTCTGTGCAACCTTTTCATGATATACTACAACATAGATAAGCAAAAAAAAAAAAAAAAAAATCTTCACAAAACCCATGTGGCCACATGTCAGAAATTTCTGACCTAGGACTTTAATATGCATATACTAGTTTGAGCACCCATCAAAAAACTGGAGAAACAGTTTGTGCTTATTAACTTTTGTAAGTCTAAGTCAACTAAAGAGGAAGTCCTGAAAATAATTACCTAATCTTCCCCTCCTGTCAATTTTTCATTCATCTTCATTCTGACCAGTCCCAAATGCATACAAAATCCCGTCCAAAAGCATTACCAATGATTTCTTCCACAAGACGCATTCCGCCAAATGCAGTCTCTGACCTTGTGTAACTTGTGCATATCCCTGGTCAGCCTAAAGGAGAATATTTTTGCTTTAAAAAAAAAAAAAAAAACTACCTAATTTTTTTCTGTAGTTTAATTATTCAAAATATTATAGGAAAATATCATCCCTTCATTGTGCACGATTCTTGAATTTGGAGAGGATCAAGAGTTGCATTACATTTATATATATACTATATACATTTACAGCTACTTCTGAGATAAGATGATGTAGTCCTAAAAATAGGTCAGAAGACAATTTAAGTTCTTCTGTTTTCTGAGCAAAAAATTAATTATTCAACAAAATATTTCTACTTAAAGGACTTTTTTTTTTAACTAGATTGTTTAAAAGTAAAAGTTGTAGTAAATTCTAGCAGGTCACACCCAGCTCTCCAAAGACTGAATATACCTCTATTTATCACTGTGGGACAGTCAGTGGATTAAAATAGGTCAAATTCTTATAATGGTACCTGACATACCATAAATGCTGTATGAGTGTTCATCATTATTGTTATTGTTGCTATAAAGGTTACTTAGGTACATCAGTTGCATATACACATAAAAAGAAATAAAGAGATGTCATTAAATGCATACAGTTGCTAATATTGGGAAAGTGAGCCTCATTCTCAATGATCTAAAAGGCTTAGAGGGAGTTTATTAATGGTAGGAATCCCAAGAAGAAATTCCATAAATCACTGTTAGGTGATCCCTTCCCACAACTAAGAATTTATGATTAATATTTTAAATATAATTAGCCCAAAATTGCAGGAATATTAGTGTTCTTTTGAGTAAAAATCACAGCAGCCTTCTTGCCAAGATACTTTACAGTTTACTAATGTCTCATACATTTTCTCATTTTATCATCACAATAAACCTATACAATGATAGAAAACCAAGATAGAGCAAAATGCTGGTGCAGCTGTGAGGAACATATTACATGATTAATGTAATATGTTATGATTTCTGCCTCTGCAGCTTAGTGAAAATATAAGGCTACAACTGGATTTTTCTCTCACATTTTATGTAGCAATTTGTGATAATTCATTCTATGACATTTTATCATCACAATAAACCTATTCAATGATAGAAACCAAGATAGAGCAAAATGCTGGTGCAGCTCTGAGGAACATATTACATAATTAATGTAATATGTTATGATATCTGCCTCTACAGCTTAGTGAAAATATAAGGCTACAACTGGATTTTTCTCTCACATTTTATGTAGTAATTTGTGATAATTCATTCCATGACAATAATCTACTGTTTCTATATTTGATACAATTGAAGTTCTGTGATTTTTGAAAATGTTTCTGGATCCCTCATAACATTGCTTTACTATTTATAACAGCATTTTCTACAATTGTGGAGAAAAGTTGCTATAGTATAATAAAATCTCATACTTTCTGACATCTTAGGTCAGAAACCAAAGCTCATGCATTTAAAACTGTATTTAAAGAGATAATTCAGATAATTCAGAACCCCTCACCCTTCTCACCATCATACTCTTTTGCAGGAATGATATATATGATAATTTTAATTTTCTACTATACTTCACCTGAGCAGTGAAGAAAACTGTATTTAAAGAAGAACAGATAATTCAGAACCCCTCACTCTTCTCACCATCATACTCTTTTGCGGGAATGATATATATGATAATTTTAATTTTCTGCTATACTTCACCTGAGCATACAGTTTCCCAAATATCTTTACTTGCTTCAAATCCATAATCCATAGCAGATTCTCTGGCTAAATCTAAATGATCAGCATTAGCTGAATGTGTTTGAATGTATCAGCCTATGAGGACTTTAACAACAAATTTTAAATAAGAAGCTCTTAATCAATAAGAAACATGCTTGTGGTTCTCCCTGAAATTGGATATAAAATTCTATACATCTACAGTGCTTGGAGGCTGTCCATAGCATCCATCAGATCCATCAAGGAGTCTATTTTAAAAAAAATTGTTGAGAGGAATAAATTAAAGATCAATAGATCTGATCCCAAATCACCCCCATTTTGCATTGATATTGCAGATAGAAGGGAACAGTGCTAGTTCGGCAAACTTCTTCCATAGTTAAATAAATTGATAGTTTTTTAAAAATTACATTAATGTCTGTGCTTCAAAATTACTTTATTATAGAAATCTCTCCTGCCAATCCTTCATAAAACACTGACTGCTTTCACTATCTTACCACTTTTTTTTAGACTATTACATACATCACCAACTGACAATATATATTTTTATTATCTGCCTTTCCAAACTCCCTCCTTTATTACAATGTATAAGTCATGAGAATAAGAACTTTGCATTGCTCACTTTTTTATCCTCGGAGACTAAAATTGCCTGGTTAAATTGGGAATGATCAATAAATGGTTTTGTATAAATAAATTAATTAATACCCCAAATAAACAGTTAACCCTTAAGAATCCAAATATGTATGAAATTTGTTAAAACTTCCTGAAGTAGCCTATAGAGTACCATAATCCACCAAAAACTATGTCACAAAAAATTATTACATGCTTCAAAATAAGTATAAAATAATTCAAAAGCAATACTAAGTTCTTCTGTGACTATAAAGTTTTGTGGTGTGGCTCACTGACTAAGCATTTTTTGTCCCTTCCAAGCTAAAAAATACCATGAAAAATTAAAAGAAAAATAACTTTCATAGGAATTCTGATTTAGTGAGGTCACAAAATGTGCAGGAATGATCAAAGAAACATCTGGAGAATATAAGACACAAAGAGCACTCTGACTTGAAGGAGTACATTGTTGCCTCAATAATAATGTAAGTCCTGCCAAGAAAAGTATCTGTAGTAAGAATTTTCTTACAAGGATATTGAAGGAGAGTAAAAATTCAGAATGGATATAGCCAGTAGATATAGCTAGAATCTTACTAAGTAAAGAATGTACTAGAAGTCTAAATTTTGAGCTATTGAAGATCAAATGTTTATGAGAAAATATGAAATACACAGGTATAATCTTAATAGGAAATTTATAGAGTCTATGTGATGAGATCTATGAAACTTTTTTGAGAAAAACATCATAAAAATTAAATAAATGTGGAACCATACTCTGGTTGTCATTTTATCAGTTTTTGATTCATATATTTTGAAGCTGTGTTATCAATTGTATAAACATTTGGGATATTTCTAGACTCTTGTTGAATAATACCCATTTTATCATTATAAAACAAATCTCATCCTTGTTAATATTCTTTGCTCTAAAACTGATTTAGTTGAATAATAATATAGTCACTACAGGTAACATTAATGTTAGTGTAAATATCTTATTCCATTCATTTATTATTAACTAATTTGTAAGTTTATATTCATGGTGAGCTTTTTTTCCCTTACTTTTTCTTGGGGGTGGGGTGGGGCTGGGTTTGAACCTACCACCTCTGGCATAAGGGGCTGGTGCAATACCCTTTTGAGCCACAGGCGCCACCTATGGTGAGCTTTTTTAAAGGGAAACTACAGATCAGTGTTGAATTTTTAATCAAATAAAAAAATCTCTGCCTTTTAATTGAGGTATTTAGATAATTTATATTTAATGTAATTATTTACATAATTAAGTTTAGACTCTCCATCTTGCTACTTTTCTTATATGTTTAGTTCTTTCTTATTTTTCGTGGGTTAATTATATTATTTGATGTGATTTTGTCTCCTAATATTATTACCTAAAAATCTTTGTTTTCGGAATTTGGGGAAGATGACCAACTAGTAGCAACCCTCAGCAGAGGCTCCTGACCAAAGTGAGAAAAATCAGACAGAACTGAGATCTATGAAACCAAAGGTGGGGAACTGAGCCAAGAAAGAAGTTCAGCATGCTGTGACTCCAAAAAAGAACATTCAAGAAAACAAATTACAGGTACAAAGCCTATGGACTAGAGGATGGGAGACCCCCTTCCTCAAGCAGAAGACAAATGCAGGCTCTCAGCTAGCGAGAGGCTCTCAGCTAGCAAACAGAGAACAAAAAATGACTTATTTTATCTCACTGGAGAGAGCCACTAAACATCCAGTCTCTTTATCCAGGGAGATCCCACTTGTGACATAGACACCACTATGCCTGGCATAAAACTGCAACAAACAATACTTTCCCCTACATTGCCAAACTCCCAGTATACCCTTCCCTCCTCGCATGGAGGTCTGAAATTCTGCCCCATGCAGAGCACAGTGTTTGCTCTGTTCCTGAGAGATCTGGGTATAGTGTGGACAGCTGAATATCAGGACAGAATCTGTGACTACTGGTGAAGATAGAGGGCATGGGAAGAAAGGCACAGACAGCAGAGTGAGGAACGTTCCCATGGTCATGACTTTGCCTGGCCAGTGGTGGTGTTGACACTTGGCTTGGCTGTGTTAGGTGGGAGTGGGTGCAAACCCCCTGGCTCTGACAGTGCCTGCAAGTGGGAGAGTGTTTGCCGAATGTGGACTGAGTTCAGCAGGCAGAGCTGGTCTGTGGCTCCAACTGGGCCTGTGAGCAGAGGCTTGCTGGGTGTGGACTGAGACTGGAGGTAAGTGGTCCCTGGACTCTAACAGAGCCAGCAAACAGAGGCTTCCCAGGTGTATATTGAGCCTCATGGGCCATGGCTTGCTACCCTGACTCCAATGCAGCTGGTGAGCAGAGCTTTTCCAGGTGTGGATGGAGAATGGAGGGTGGGGGCATGGTCCCCAGCTCAAACTGCAGCGAGCAGAGAAGTGGATGCCAGTGTGAACTGAGTCTGGCAGGCGGGGGCGTGGACTCCTGCTCTGACTGAGATGTTGGAGATCCTTCGATACCTGTCTGTTGAGCAGGGTTTGTACTGCCTGAGGCAATTTGATTGGAACTCGTGTCTGGGTCTGTCCACCTGGGGAGACTCTGAGGTTGACCTTGGAAGTTCTGTAGTGGAAAAAAATAAAAGAATGGTGGGGGCAGGGCACCACAGCAGTCTGTATCTCTCTACAGATGAGATTTAAATCCAATACTGCAGTTTCTTAGGATGGGACAGAGGTTGGCTGATTTTGAAACAGAGCCAGCTTGCGCTATCTCACCAAGTAGGTCCTAGCACTTTGGTAAGGGACTGATTAACTCTACTGTCTGGGAACCCCAATTCAATCTCACCCTACCAGTTGTAATAACCAAACGGTGGAAAATAAACATGGTGCAGAACCAACAGAAGAACTCTGGCAACATGAATAACCAGAGTAGAGCAACACCCTCAAGGAATTACAAAGGAGATACAACTGAAGATGCCATGCATAGACAAATGACTGAAATGTCAGAAATAAAGTTCATAATATGGATGGCAAATAAGTGGAATAGAATGGAAGAAAATTTAGGAATTGAAATCCAAAGAGTAGTTCTAAAGGTGTCTCAAGAAATTAATGAATTCAAAGACAAAGTCACCAAAGATATGGACATAATAACAAAAGAGATAGCAGAGCTCAAGGAAATGAAAAAGTTATTCAAGGAGCTTCAAAATACAGTAGACTCCCTCAGTAATAGAGTTGACCAGGAAGAAGAAAGGATCTCTAAAACTGAAGACAAAGTTTCTAAACATTCCCAAATGTTTGAAGAGGCAGAAGAATGGAGAGCAAAAACTGATCATCCCCTGAGAGAGCTGTGGGATCACTCCAAAAGATCAAACATTCATCTTATAGGAATTCCTGAAGGAGAAGATGGTCCTAAAGGTACAGATGCTCTACTCCAAGAGATTTATGAAGGAGAATTTTTCAAGCATTGCAAGAGATACAGAAATTCAGATAGCAGACAGTTTCAGGACCCCAGCAAGACTCAATCCAAATAAAGCATTGCCTAGACACATTGTGATTAACTTTGCCAAAGTTAAGATGAAGGAGAAAATTCTGCAAGCAGCCAGACATAAGAAAAGTATCACCTGCAAAGGGAGAATTATCAGAATGACTGCAGATCTCTCAGGCAAAACCTTTTAAGCCAGAAGAGGATGGTCATCTACCTTCAATCTCATAAAACAAAACAACTTTCAGCCCAACATTCTGTATCCAGCTAAACCGAGTTTCTTTTGTGATAAAAAATCAAATACTTTACTGACATACACACGTTGAAGAAGTTTGCCATGACTAAATCAGTTCTCCAGGATATTCTCAGACCAATACTTCAAAATGACTTGCAAAATACTCCATGACCAAAACAAACTCACTCAGAAATATATGAACAAATCCCAACTTCGACAGTGATGAATGGATTAAAAATGTCCACGGTGGGGGAGGAGCAAAATGGTGGCCAAGTAATAGCTTCCTTGAAACTGGGCATAGTGAAACTGGAGAGAGAAGACTCCAGGCATCTCTGGCTTGTGGGATCTGCCCAGAAACTTGCCTTTGGGGACACAAGGAATCAGTGATAGACTTCTGGACCCCATGAGGAGTACAAAAGCAGTGGGGAACTGGCAAGTGGTTCTGTGTGTTCATTCTGTCTGCCAACTGGTGGCAGATTGTTTTCTCTTGGTCCATGAGGCATTGACTTCCCTCTGACTCTGGTAAGCCCCAATCTCTGGTACATTTGCTTATTGGAGGGATTTGCTCCACAGCCCCATGGGGCTTCCAGTACCTGGGTGTGACAAAGGTACAAGATGGTGAAGGAAACACCAGTCACCCCGGACTAGTTTCCTGGGGGGCCTTTCTGACTCCAGAGAGCAGCTGTAAGTACAGAACAGTGAGATTGCAAACTCGAAAGGCCTTACTTCTGAGCTATTTTGTTGTTTTTGGACTTGAAACTCAGTTGAACTATCTTGGCAGAACTTGAGCGAGAGTGTGGAGGACTTTAAGCATTGTTTAGGGTCCTGGCCTACGCTGCTGAGCCAGACAGAGCTAACAATATTTGGCTGTGGGCCACATGGAGCCATTGTGAGAGAATTGCCACATCAAGCTCCGCCTTCAGGTTACAGAGTGAGGATTAGGCAGGAGACTGTAAGGGATTAATCTAGTGACTGAGCTGCATAAAGGTGGGAACTGGGACACCTTACAACTTAGGCTCTCAGGGGCAGAAAATGAGACTGATTTTAAAACAGTGAGAAAGCGGACAACCACTTCAGGAGTGATCCTAGCAACAATTGCTTTCCTGGGACAGCTTTTGCTTAGCCAAGGTTAACAATTTAAAGTGCCTTTTAAGTGGGCTTGAGGAGAGATTTAGGGTTTCCACCCTGTAGGGTTTGAGAAAACAGCAGAGGCCTCCAGTCTCCATCTTGTATAACTGTATCAGCATTGTGGTTAATATCTCATAACCCAGAAGTTGACTTGTTGACCAGACAATATTCAGCAAGATATATATACTGCTTTAAAAAAAAAAAAAATTCAACACTCTCCCCCTAGATTTTTTTTTCTTTTTCCTTTTCTTTCTTCATTTTCCCAGTTTAAATGTAATTTTCCATTATTGCCTTGTTTAACAATGAGAAAATCATTTCTGCTAGTGTTTCTATCCCTATTATTTGATATTTCCCCCTATTTTATCCTGTAAAGTTTTCTGTTTGCTTCTTTTGGTTTTATTTATAGCATTTTTGTCTTTCCTCTCTACTTGTTGGAGGTGGGGTTCTGTGTCTGAATAAGCTGGCAAAGTGCTACTGACTTCAAGGGAACCATTCAACTCAGAACCCCTGAGGTCAGAGTTTTTAAGTTTGGGTCAAAATACCTTACTGTACACCTATATTGCTCCTACCTCCCTCTTTCTGTGCCTCTCTTCTTTTTGTCAATATTCCCTTTTATTCACCCCCTCTCCTTTTTCTTTTTCTTTTCTTGGTCTTTTTTCCCTTCTTCCTCTTCAATCTTCTCATCCTTCTGGTCATGTACCAAAAGGACTCATTGAAACCCTAAGTCAGAGGCACTGTAATTTAAAGAGAAATAGAAAGTAAAAGGAAATTAGGGAATGAAACAGTTAAAAGAAAACACTCATGAGAAATAATCAGCAAAAAAATCCTGGCAACATAAAAAGCCATTCCAAAGCAAACCCCACAAGGCACCATGAGGTAGTTACTGCAGAGGATTCCACCTATAAAGAAATGTTAGAAATGACAGAAAGGGAACTTATAATACAGATGATGAAAACAATGAAGTAAATTATGGAAACAATGAAGGAAACAGCTAATAAAGTGGAAAATATCCAAAAGGAAATCCAAGAACAGAGTCAAATAAGAGATAAATGATATGAAGAATATGGAAAGGGTATAGCAGAGCTCAAGGAACTGAAGCAATCAATTAGGGAACTTAAAGATGCAATAGAAAGTATCAGCAACAGATTAGACCATGCAGAAGAAAGAATCTCAGAGTTAGAGGACAAAACTCTTGCAATAACTCAGATATTAAAGAGGCATAAAAGAAGCAGAATGTTCACTGACAGAATTATGGGACTTTATGAAGCATTCAAACATACGAGTTATAGGTATCCCAGAAAGGGAAGAAGAAAGCCCCAGGGGAATGGAAGCCATACTAGAGAATATTACCAATGAAAATTTCCCAAATATCACCAAAGATTCTGACATACTTCTTTTAGAAAGATATCAGGCCCCAAGTCACCTCAATTCTAACAGAGCTTCTCTAAGGTGCATTGTGATGAACCTGTCCATAGTCAAGACAAAAGAAAAGATTCTGGAAGCTGCCAGAAGTAAGCGCTGGTTAACCTACAGGGGGAAATCCATCAGGTGACTGCAGATTTCTCTAATGAAATTTTTCAAGCCAGAAGACAATGGTCATCTACCTTTGTTCTGTTCTCTTAATTAAACAGAACAATAACCAGCCCAGAATTCTATATCCTGCTATGCTAAGCTTTGAAACTGACAGAGAAATCAAATCATCTACTAATATGCAAACATTGAGGAAATTCACCACAACAAGACCAGCTCTCCAGGAAATATTTCAACCCATTCTACACACTAACCATCACAATGGATCAATAGCAAAGTAAGAACTCAGAAATTAAGGGACAGAACTCTAACTTCCACAATGATGCAAAAGATAAGACTAAGCAATGGAGTCTTATAAAATAAGATGAATAGAATACTACCACACTTATCGATTATCTCAATAAATGTTAATGGCTAGAATTTCCCACTGAAGATGAATAGATTGGCTGATTAGATTAAAAACATAAGCTATCCATTTGCTGTCTGCAGGAAACATACCTAGCTTTAAAAGACAAATTAAAACTCTGAGTTAAGGGTTGGAAGACAATTTTTCTGGCAAACAGAATTCAGGAGATAAGAAAGGTTGCAATCTTATTTCCAGATGCATGTGGATTTAAAGCAACTAAAATCAAAAAAGACAACGATGGTCACTTTATATTGTTCAAGGGAAAAATACAACAAGAAGACATTTCAATTCTAAATATTTGTTCACCCAACATGAGATGGCTCTTCATGTGAATTCTGTCAAACCTTTAAAGAGGAACTACTACCTATACTATACAACCTTTCCATACCATAGGAAAAGAAGAATTTCTTCCCAATGCATTCTACAAAGCAAATATCACCCTGATCTCCAATTCAGAAAAAGATCTAACAAAGAAAGAAAAATATAGACCAATATCATTAATGAATATCACTGGAAAATATTCAGTAGGATCTTAGCAAACTGAATTCAACAACACATCAAAAAAATTATACACCATGAACAATTGGTCTTATTCCAGGATTACAGGATAACTTAACATACATAATTCTATAAATATATTACATCACATAAATAAAATAAAAAATGAATACCATTTGATTCTCTCAATTGGTGCAGAAAAAGGTTTTGATAATGTCCAGCATCCTTTCATGATTAGAACACTCAGGAAACTAGCCTCAGATGGGTTATTTCTTAAACTGATAGAGGCCATCCACAGCAAACCCACAGCCAGTGTCGAATCCACTTAGAACTGGAACTAGCAAGGATGCCCTTTGTCTCCACTGCTATTCAACATAGTAATAGAAGTCTTAGCCATTGCAATCAGGCAAGGTAAGACAATCAAGTGCATCCAAATAGGGTCAAAGGAGATCAAACTCTCACTATTCACAGATAATACAATACTATACCTGGAAAAATCCCAAAGACTCAACTACAAAACTTTTATAATTGATCAAGGAATTACAGCAGGTCTCAGCATACAAGATCAATACTTACAAACCAGTAGCTTTTATATATGCCAACAATAGTCAAGCTGAAAAAAAAGACAGTAAATGACTCTATCCCTTTTACAGTAGTGCTGAAGAAGATGAAATATCTGGGAATTTACCTAACTAAGGATGTGAAAGATCTCTATAAAAAGAATTATGAAACTCTGAGAAAAAAAGTAGCTAAAGATGTTAACAAATGGAAAAACATACCATGCTCATGTCTGGGAAGAATCAACATTGTTAAAACGTTTATACTGTCCAAAGGAATCTAGAGATTTAATGCAATCCCTGTTAAAGCACCATTATCAGTTTTTTTATTAAATGACAGCTGTGTACATTAATGCGATCTTGGGGTACAGTGTGGTGTTTTCATATACAATTTGAAACATTTTCATCAAACCAGTTAACATAACCTTTATGTCATTTTCTTAGTTATTGTGTTAAGATGTTTATATTCTATTTTTAGAAAGATTCACTTGTACTCTTGTAAGATAAACCATAGAGGTGATCCCTCCAATCACCCTCCCTCCAGCTATCCACCCCCTCCATTGCCTCCCCCTCCCTCCTCATATTTGAAAAAAAAAGTGGTTCTTTTTTATGGAATCAGAAAAATTCTTGAATAGCCAATATATTACTCAGAAATAAGAACAAATCAGCAGTTATCACGTAACGAGACTTCAGGCAATACTATAAATCTATATTGATCAAAAAAGCATGGTACTGGCACAAAAACAGAGAAGTAGATATATGGGACAGAATAGACAACCAAGAGTTGAAGAGTTGAACCCAGCTACTTATCATCATTTGATGTTTAACAAGCCTATAAAAAGATTCAGTGGGAGAAAGACTCCCTATTTGAGAAATAGTGCTGTGTGAACTAGCTAGAGACCTATAGAAGACTGAAACTAGACCCCCATCTTTCACCATTAACAAAAATTGATTTTCAGTGTTTAAAAACTTGAAACATAAGAGAAGAACGTATAAATATACTAGAAGAGAGTGTAGGGAAAACACTTGAAGAAATTGGCCTGGAATACTTTATGAGTAGGAACCCCTGAGCAATTGAAGCAACACCAAAAATTCATTACTGGGATCTTATCAAACTAAAATGCTTTTGCACAACCCAGAGAACAGTAAGTAAAGCAAACAACCTTCAGAATAAGAGAAAATTTTTGCTGGTATGCTTCCAACAAAGGTCTTATACCTAGAATCCGTAGCGAACACAAACTAATCAATAAAAAATGAACAAATAACCCCATTTCTATGGGGGCAAGAGATTTGAACAGAAACTTCTCTGAAGAAGATAGGCACATGACCTATAAACACATGAAAAAATTCTCATTGTCTTTAATCATCAGATAAATCCAAATTAAAGCCACTTTGTGATATCTAATCCAGTAAGATTAGTCCACATAAAAAAAATCCTTGAACTACAAATTTTGGCATGGATGTGGAGAAAAGGGTCCACTTCTGTACTGCTGCTGGGAATGCAAACTAATATATTCCTTTTGAAAAGAAGTTTGGAGAATACACAAGAAACTAAAATAGACCTACAGTTTGATCCTGCAATTCCTCGACTAGGATATAACCAGATGATCAAAAATCATTTTACAACAAAGTAATTTGCACCTGAATATTTATTGCATCCCAATTCACAATTACCAAGACATGGAAACATCCCAAGTGGTCATCAACCCATGGAAGGATTAACAAATTTTAGCATATGTACATCATGGAATTCTATGCAACCACACAAAAAATGGAAATGTCACACCTTTTATGTTTACCTGGATGAAGTGGGAACATACTCTTCTTAGTAATGTATCTCAAGAATGGAAAAAAATGGTATCCATTTTACTCCATACTACTATGAGATCAATAAGTAATCACCTACCCATTCATAAGAATGGTAAAACAAAACTATAGTACATTAATTAGAAGGGAGGAGGAAAGAGAGGGGAGGAGATGGGGGTATGGAAGGCAGGAGGGTACTTTAGGAAACTTCACCTAATGTGCATGATGCAATGGTAAATTTCAAAACTATTAAGAAATGAATATACTTGTGATGGATGTGTTACTTAGTTCAATGTATGCATTTCATATTGTATATCGAATCAGTATCCTGAACCCCATAAACGTATCAATGTACAAAGTTATGATTTAATAAAAAACAATTTAAGAAAACTACTAAGAAGAGGTGGAGCAAGATGGCAGAAGGGATGCATCCCTGAGTCAACTCTCCTGGCAGTTTCAGGTGAGATTGGGGGTATTGAATCTTTCCCGCATGGAGTGCTGGCATGGACAAGCAGAACAGGGCATGCAGAAATGAGGTGAATTGCCAGAAAAAACTCAAGGCAGCAGCTGAAATGGCACCAGCTGCTACCTGCGGCAGCTGCAACCTGTGGGGCCGGGTCCACGGCTGGCACCCTGAGAGGCAGAAACCAATCCCTCCCTCATGAAGGACTTCTGTGCCCAATTTGTGGGGAGTTTGTGTGTTTCACAGAGAGTGTGGTGAGGCGTTGATTCCTGAGTGGAATTTGGCAGCCAGAAACAGGAGCCATTTGGACCTGGTTTGGGGCATCAGGGATTCAGGCATTTGGACAGAAACATGAGGGGAAGGGACTTTGCTTAGGAACCGATCCATCCTGTAATTTTGGAAGTCTGTGTGGAGCTGCACTAATGCAGCAACCCACAGGAGGAATTGGTTCTGTTCCTACAAACACCCAAAAATCTTTTGTGCATGCCACAGTGGTGACAGCGGCAGTGGAGGTGGGAACTAGAAGTAACCAGCCCCTCCATCATCAATAATAAACTGATCGTAGGGTGCGCAAAAAGCACCCAGCTCTTTTCCCTCGGACAGCAACAATTTTCTATTTGAGAAGAAACTAGGAGTTGAGTGGAAAATCTGGCAAAGTGTGGACTTGTGTGCTGAGTTTGGAGGACAGTTAGGAGTGGGCAGCCAGCCAGGAACCAGATGTAATGTAAAACTACAAAAATGGCGTCTCCATAACACCTCTCCCAGAAATGCGGAGAGCTCATTCTGACCTGCAGCCAGCCATCCAGCATCTGAAGCTAATCCAAGATGCCCAACACTTTGTGGGAACTGTGGTAGGAAGAATCAGTGCAACCTGCCAGTAAAGATTCTCTTTCCTTTTTTTCTTTTTGGTTTTAGAGTGGGAACCACTCACACCGCCACCTGCTGTCTAAAAAGTATATTGCAGCATAATTATATTTCCATTATACTGGAACCCCACCACATTTATAAAAAGGTTTGTTTGTATATATTCAAAAGAACAGTATTTTTCTTAGTGGTGCCTTCCTTTTAATTTTTTTTCTTCTTTTTTTGTTTTGATTTTCTTTCTGCTTTGTTCGTTTGTTTGTTTTGGTTTTTGTTTTCTCTATCATTTAATGACCACCATTTTTGTGGTTATCTTTTATTACTACTATCTTTTTAAAATTTTTCTCTGTTTATTACTTGGTTTGTCTTTTGTTTTCTTTTCTTTTTTGTCCATTTGTTTACTTGTTTCTGATTGTCTGGGCATTGGTGTGTATTTTAGTCTATTTGTCTGCTTGGTTTCAATGTGTGCTATACTTTGCTAAATCCTTGGGTTGGCTATATTCTCTAACTCCAATTTTCACATTCAATAAGAATATGGAGGAATAGGGGATGAGAGCTGACTGGAGCTAGCTTTCAACATAAACTTCAGTTCATGGGGAGAAACAACTGCCAGAAGAACCCAATGAAGCTGAAGGTGGGGAGCCGAGCTGAGAGAAGAAATAGATAAACACACGTCTTCCCCACCGAGGCAAACCACGACTTCAAGAAAACAAATTCCAGGTTTAGATTGGCCCAAGCAGAATATTCTCCAGTTCCCATTGAGTGCCTGTGGCAGATAGGCTTCAACCATCTTTGCTGGCTGGCAACAAAGAGTGCTCACCACATGGAGAAGGCATTGCCATTACTTGGACTCTGGCAGGCACAAACCCTGATGGACTCATTGATTTTACCTGGCCTCTGGTAGGCACAAAACCCCGACCCACTCACCTATTGGACAGGACTGGGTTACAGAGTCTGGGTTCCAGACTCTGGTAGTGGGGTTAACAGAGTCTGGGTTCCAGAAGCTGGTAGTGGGGTTAACAGAGTCTTAGGTTACCAGAGTCCGGTAGTGAAGGGCGAGTAAGGAGGGGAAAGGGACATTAGCCTCCTTACTTCAAATCGTCTACTGAATGGGCCTTTCTGACTCCTCAGAGCATCAGAGTGAGCCACACTTGTACCACCAGTAGACTCCTATTATCTAGTTGCTGGAGACCTTGTGATCTTTCCAACCAGAGAGTGGGTACTGATCGGGTCAATAGGTTTGGATCTCTTCATTTGGGCAAATGAACTGGTGGTTGAGGGAGGATCTCTGATGCTCTCTGGATTTTCTCAGGCCTAAATCGTCTTTAGGTGGAACATTCTTCAGCTGTCACTAAGTGCCTGAGACAGTCAAGCCTCAGCTCTCCATGCTGGCAGGGGTCAAAGAGCAGTAACTGAGTGGAGCTGGCATTGGATCTACTTTGATTCTGGCAAACACAAAGCCCTGCCACATTCACTTTTTGGGCAACTGGGTCACAGCCCTGCAGGGTCTGCAGTGACTGGGTGTGATGAAGGTACAAAGTAGGGTAGGAGGCATCAACCTTCATAGAATATTTTATTTGCTGGGTAGGTCCTTCTGACCCCACAGAACACTGGAGCGAGTCATACATGAGCTGCCAGAAGACCCGAGCTGTACAGGTACCAGAGACCTCTTAAACTCCCCTACTTGAGACTTGTGTTGACTGTGTCACTTGATGTAGATCATTTCAACTGGGCCAATGACCTGAGAACTATCTCAAGTGATACCCTGAGAACTACCTCAAGTAAGGTGTGGCTGAGGGAAGGTATGGTTTTCTTTTCCCAGCTATGACCTGTGAGGGGAGGGGTGACTTAATCACTGATATTTCTCCACAGCTGAGATCATAAACCAGAGTAATTGATTTTCTAAGGTAGAACAGAGACCAGTCTAAAACAACATAGAGATACGCAGACCCCCAGGCTTTCAGACCGTAGCATTATATGCATCCTTGACAAAAGCTCAGTCTCAGCCTTTGCCCAAAAAGGCTAGTAAAATACTACTCCCGGAGCCCCCAACCCAACTTCCTCTTACCTGCTCAACTAGCCAAATGGAGTAAATCCAGCATGGGGCAGAGTCAGCAGAAAAACTCCAGTTGTGGGAATAACCAGAGTAGATCAACCCATCCAAGGAAGGATGTGGCAGAGGTATCTGAAGATCCAACACATAAAGAGATGGCTGAGATGACAGAAATCAAGTTCAGAGTGTGGATAGTAAATAATAATGATAGAATGGAAGATAGGAAGGAGCTAAAACTTCAAGAAATTATTCAAAAAATGTATCAAGAAATTATTCAAAACATGTCCCAAGAAATTATGCAAAAGATGACTCAATAATTCAACAATTTCAAGGATAAAATGATCACAGATTTTGAAACTTTAAGGCAAGAGTTAGTAGCCCTCAAATATTTGAAAAACCCGGTGGAATCTCTTAATAACAGAGTGGAACAGACTGAAGAAAGGACCTCGGACATTGAAGACAAACCTTTTGAACAAGCCCAAGAGCGCAAGGACAAAAAGAAATGGAGAGCAAAAATGGATGACTCTCAGAGAGCTCTGGGATAATTTGAAGAAAACTAATATTCACCTTATAGGAATCCCTGAAAGTGATGAAATTGCCTCACAAAACACAGAGGCTCTTCTTCATGAAATTTTGAAAGAGAATTTTCCAGACATGCCAAGAGATTCTGAAATTCAGATAGCAGATATTTTCAGAACCCCAGCACGACTCAACCCAAACAAGACATCCCCCAGGCACATCTTAATTAATTTCATTAACGTTAATATGAAAGAGAAAATTCTGAATGCAGTTAGATGCAAGAAAACCATAACCTACAAAGGAAAGAGTATTAGAATGACTGCAGATCTTCCTGCTGAAATCTTTCCCACTAGAAGAGGATGGTCAGCAACTTTTAATCTCCTAAAACAAAACAACTTCCAACCCAAGATCCTATATCCAGCCAAACTGAGTTTCATCTATGATGGAGAAAGTAAATACTTTAACGACATCCACATGTTGAAGAAATTTGCCATAACTAAACCAGCTCTGCAGGAAATTCTCAAACCTATCCTCCATAATGATCATTGCAACCCCCCATTACAAAAGTAAACTCACCCAGAAACTTTTGATCAACTTCCACAGTGGCGAAAGGATTAAAAAAATCTGCTGGATTTTCGAGCAACACAAAGACCAGTATCTCACCAGGTCTTTCAATAATTTCAATCAATGTCAAGGGCCTAAACTGCCCTTTAAAGAGGCACAGATTGGCTGATTGGATACAGAAACTCAGACCAGATATCTGTTGTGTCCAAAAAATACATATTACTTTAAAAGATAAATACAGACTCAGGGTGAAGGGATGGTCATCTATATTCCAAGCAAATTGAAACCAGAAAAAAAGCAGGTGTTGTAATTTTATTCACAGATATGTTAGGTGTAAGCCAACAAAAATAAGCAAAGATAAGGATGGTTATTTTATATTTGTCAAGGGTAATACCCAAGATGATGAGATCTGAATTATCAATATCTATGCACCCAACCAGAATGCACCTCAATTTATAAGAGATACTCTAACAGGCATGAGCATCTCTCCCAGATCTATCATAGTCAGAGATTTGAACACTCCTTTGGCAGTGTCGGATGGATCCTCCAATAAGAAGCTTAGCAGGGAAATTTTAGATTTAAATTTAACTATTCATCTTTTGGGCCTAACAGACATCTACAGAACATTTCATCCAAACAAACCTGAATACAAATTTTACTCTTCACTCCATGGAACGTACTTCAAAATCGATCACATCTTAGGCCATAAGTCTAACCTAATTAAATTTAAAAGAATAGAAATTATTTCATGCATCTTCTCAGAGCATCATGGAATAGAAGTTAAATTCAGTAACAACAGGAATCTGGAGGTTCATACAAAAACATGGAAGCTAAATAGCCTCATGCTGAATGCTAGATGGGTCAGAGATGAGATCAAGAAGGAAATTACCAAATTTTTAGAACAAAATGACAATGAAGACATGAGTTGTCAGAACCTCTGGGATACTGCAAAGGCAGTCCTAAGAGGGAAATTTATAGCTTTGCAAGCCTTCCTCAAGAGAATGTAAAGAGAGGAAGTTAACAACTTAATGGTACATCTCAAGCAACTGGAAAAGGAAGAACAGTCCAATCCCAAACCCAGCAGAAGAAAAGAAATAACCAAAATTAGAGCAGCATTGAATGAGATTGAAAACAAAAGGATTATAGACCAGAACAACAAATCAAAAAGTTGGTTTTTTGAAAAATATCAACAAAATTGATAAAATTTTGGCCAACCTAACCAAGGAAAAGAAAATAAAGTCTCTAATCTCATCAATCAGAAACAGTGAAGATGAAATAACAACAGACCCCCTAGAAATTCAAAAAGTCCTTAATGAATATTATAAGAAACTTCATTCCCAGAAATATAAAAATCTGAAAGAAATCGACCAATACTTGGAAGCATGCCATATCCCCAAACTTAGGCAGAATGAAGTGGAAATGTTGAACAGGCCTAAATCAAGTTCTGAAATAGCATCAGCTATACAAAATCTCCCCAAAATAAAAGCCCGGGACCAGATGGCTTCACATCAGAATTCTACCAAACCTTTAAAGAAGAACTAGTACCTATATTATTCAACCTTTCCCAAAACATTGAAAAAGACAGAATAATACCCAATACATTCTATGAAGCAAACATCACCTTGATTCCTAAACCAGGAAAAGACCCAACAAGAAAATAAAACTATAGACCAATATAACTAATGAATATTGATGTGAAAATATTCAACAAGATCCTAATGAACAGAATCCAAGAACACATTAAATTAATTATACACCACGACCAAGTAGGTTTTATCCCAGGATCTCAAGGATGGTTCAATATAAGTAAATCTATAAATGTAATTAATCACATAAACAAATGAAAAATCAAAAACCATATGATTCTCTCAATTGATGCAGAAAAAGCTTTTCATAATATCCAGCATCCCTTCATGATCAGAAAACTTAAGAAAATTGGTATAGAAGGAACATTTCTTTAGCTGATAGAGGCCATCTACAGCAAACCCACAGCCAATATTGTAATCAATGGAGTTAAATTGAAATAATTTCCACTCAAATCAGGAACCAGGCAAGGTTGCCCATTGTCCCCACTGCTATTTAACATTGTAATGGATGTTATAGCTACTGCAATTCAGGAAGAAAAGGCAATTAAGTGTATCCATATGGGAACAGGAGAGATTAAACTTTCACTTTTCGCAGATGATATGATTGTATATCTGGAAAACACCAGGAATTCAACTAAAAAACTCTTAGAAGTGATCGAGGAATACAGTGGCATATCAGGATACAAAATCAACACTCATAAATCTGTAGCCTTTATATATACCAACAGCAGCCAAGCTGAAAAAAAAGTCAAAGACTCTATCCCGTTTAAAGTAGTACCAAAGAAGATGAAATATTTGGTAATATACTTAACAAAGGATGTGAAAGATCTCTATAAAGAGAATTATGAAACTCTAAGAAAAGAAACAGCCAAAATGTTAACAAATGGAAGAATATACCATGTTCATGGCTAGGAAGAATCAACATTGTTAAAATGTCCATATTAC
>NW_003852552.1:3363214-3387183 GCF_000181295.1 Otolemur garnettii
GGAACACTTCTACATTGCTGTTGGGAATGCAAACTAATATGTTCCTTTTGGAAAGACGTCTGGAGAACACTTAGAGAACTAAAAATTGACCTGCCATTCGATCCTACAATCTCTTTATTAGGTATATACCCAGAAGATCAAAAATCACATTACAATAAAGATATTTGTATCAGAATGTCTATTGCAGACCAATTCATAATTGCCAGGTCATGGAAGAATCCCAAGTGTCCATCAATCCACAAATGGATCAATAAACAGTGGTATATGTACACCATGGAATACTATGCAGCCCTAAAGAAAGATGGAGACTTTACCTCCATGTTTACATGGATGGAACTGGAAAATGTTCTTCTTAGCAAAGTATCACAAGAATGAAAGAAAAAGTATCCAATGTACACAGCCCTATTATAAAACTAATTTATAGTTCTCGAATGAAAGCTACAACTTAATTCTAGCCTAAAAATATGGAGAGGGGGTGGGGGAGGGAAGGGGAGAATGGTGGATGGGTGGTGGGAGGGTGACTGGAAAGATTACCTATATGGTCTGTCTAAAAAGGGTACAAGTAAACTTTTCTAGAAGTATAGTGTAAATGTTTTAACACAATAACTAAGTAAATGACACAAAGTCTATGTTAACCAGTTTGATGAAAATATTTCAAATTGTATATGAAAACACTACACTGTATCCCATGTTTGCATTAATGTATACAGTTATCATTTAATAAAAAAAGAAAACTATTAATAAATGAGTATAATTGTGATGAATGTTTTACTTAGTTCAGTGTAAGCATTTAACATTGTATACCAAACCAGTACACTGAACACCGTAAATGCAATAATGTAAAAGTTATGATTTAAAACAAAATAATAATAAAATAAAAAAATGTTAAAAAGCCACAGTAACATATAACCTCATTCCAGTTAAAATGGCTATTACAAAAAAGACAAGAAAATAATAAATGCTGGAAGGTATGAAAACAGTAACTCTTACATACTACTATGAAATCCATATACAACTGCCTACACATTCATATAAATGATAAAACACAACTAGTGTCCAGAAAGTAGAAGGAAAGAGGAGAGATAGGGGAGGGGAGGGGGAGGTGGGAGAAGGAACGGTATTTGGGGGAACCTCACCTGATGTGCATGATGCAATGGAAAATTTCAAAACTATTAAGAAAAGGGTATAATTGTGATGGATGTGTTAATCAGTGCAAAGTAAGGATTTCATAGTGTATATGAGATCAGTACATTGAACCCATTAATCTATCAATACACACAATTATGATTTAATAAAAACAAAAACAAAATAAAATTGGTGATTTCCTTCTTAATCTTGTCTGTGACCCAACTATCCATCAGCCTAACATTATTTAGTTTCTATGACTTTGTTTGAGTATGAAGATTCCTGTTACTGTTGAGTTCAACTTTCATTTCATGATTGTCTGAGAAGATACAAGGAATAATTTCTATTTTTAAATTTTCTGAGGTTAGACTTGTGTCCCAAGATATGGTCAATTTTGTAGAAGGATCTATTGGCTGATGAGAGGAATGTATATTCGGTTTTATTAGGATAAAATATTCTGTAGAGGTCTATTAAATCCCTTTGTACTAGGGTCAGGTTTGAGTGTAATATTTCTTTGTTTAGTTTCTTCTTGGAGGATCTATCCCAAACTGTCAAAGGGGTGTTAAAATCTCCAACTAGCATAGTATAGTAAGATATCAAGTTGTTCATATTCATTAGGTTTTGCTTTATAAATTGAGGAGCATTCTGGTAGGGTGCATAAATTTTAATTATAGAAATATCTTCACGTTGGGTATTTCCCTTGAGAAATATGTAGTGACAATCTGTATCTTTCTTTATCTTTTTTGGTTTAAAGCCAATTGTATCTGCATGTAAAATTGCAACTCCTGCTTTTTTTGATTTCCATTTGCCTATGTTTTAGCTGTCCATCCCTTTGCCCTGAGTCTATTTTTATCATTTCAGGTATTGTTTCTCGAAATGTGGTTTGTGATCCACAGGAACTGTATTAAAGGGTTGGGGTATTAGGAAGGTTCAGAACCACCAACTGAATGTTAAATGAGATTCTTGTATGCAGCAGATATCTGGTCTAAGATTATGTATCCAGTCAGGTAACCTGTGCAGAACAATTAAACCATTTAGAGGACAATTTAGAGGACAAATTAAACCATTCACATTAATTCAGAGAACTGATAAACCTGGTAGTGTTTGGGGTGTCATGTTTTTCAAAAATCCAGGGGACATTTTTAATCTGTTCATCACTGTAAAAGTTGGGTTTTGTTCACATATTTTTGAGTGAGTTTGCTTTGGTCATGGAGTATTTTGCAGGTCATTTTGAAGTATTGGTCTGAGAATATCCTGGAGAACTGGTTTAGTCATGGCAAATTTCTTCAACATGCGTATGTCAGTAAAGTATTTGATTTTTCTGTCACAAAAGAAACTCGGTTTAGCTGGATACGGGATGTTGGGATGAAAGTTGTTTTGTTTTATGAGATTGAAGGTAGATGACCATCCTCTTCTGGCTTAAAAGGTTTTGCCTGAGAGATCTGCAGTCATTCTGATAATTCTCCCTTTGCAGGTGATACTTTTCTTATGTCTGGCTGCTTGCAGAATTTTCTCCTTCATCTTAACTTTGGCAAAGTTAATCACAATGTGTCTAGGCAATGCTTTATTTGGATTGAGTCTTGCTGGGGTCCTGAAACTGTCTGCTATCTGAATTTCTGTATCTCTTGCAATGCTTGAAAAATTCTCCTTCATAAATCTCTTGGAGTAGAGCATCTGTACCTTTAGGACCATCTTCTCCTTCAGGAATTCCTATAAGATGAATGTTTGATCTTTTGAAGTGATCCCACAGCTCTCTCAGGGGATGATCAGTTTTTGCTCTCCATTCTTCTGCCTCTTCAAACATTTGGGAATGTTTAGAAACTTTGTCTTCAGTTTTAGAGATCCTTTCTTCTTCCTGGTCAACTCTATTACTGAGGGAGTCTACTGTATTTTGAAGCTCCTTGAATAACTTTTTCATTTCCTTGAGCTCTGCTATCTCTTTTGTTATTATGTCCATATCTTTGGTGACTTTGTCTTTGAATTCATTAATTTCTTGAGACACCTTTAGAACTACTCTTTGGATTTCAATTCCTAAATTTTCTTCCATTCTATTCCACTTATTTGCCATCCATATTATGAACTTTATTTCTGACATTTCAGCCATTTGTCTATGCATGGCATCTTCAGTTGTATCTCCTTTGTAATTCCTTGAGGGTGTTGCTCTACTCTGGTTATTCATGTTGCCAGAGTTCTTCTGTTGGTTCTGCACCATGTTTATTTTCCACCGTTTGGTTATTACAACTGGTAGGGTGAGATTGAATTGGGGTTCCCAGACAGTAGAGTTAATCAGTCCCTTACCAAAGTGCTAGGACCTACTTGGTGAGATAGCGCAAGCTGGCTCTGTTTCAAAATCAGCCAACCTCTGTCCCATCCTAAGAAACTGCAGTATTGGATTTAAATCTCATCTGTAGAGAGATACAGACTGCTGTGGTGCCCTGCCCCCACCATTCTTTTATTTTTTTCCACTACAGAACTTCCAAGGTCAACCTCAGAGTCTCCCCAGGTGGACAGACCCAGACACGAGTTCCAATCAAATTGCCTCAGGCAGTACAAACCCTGCTCAACAGACAGGTATCGAAGGATCTCCAACATCTCAGTCAGAGCAGGAGTCCACGCCCCCGCCTGCCAGACTCAGTTCACACTGGCATCCACTTCTCTGCTCGCTGCAGTTTGAGCTGGGGACCATGCCCCCACCCTCCATTCTCCATCCACACCTGGAAAAGCTCTGCTCACCAGCTGCATTGGAGTCAGGGTAGCAAGCCATGGCCCATGAGGCTCAATATACACCTGGGAAGCCTCTGTTTGCTGGCTCTGTTAGAGTCCAGGGACCACTTACCTCCAGTCTCAGTCCACACCCAGCAAGCCTCTGCTCACAGGCCCAGTTGGAGCCACAGACCAGCTCTGCCTGCTGAACTCAGTCCACATTCGGCAAACACTCTCCCACTTGCAGGCACTGTCAGAGCCAGGGGGTTTGCACCCACTCCCACCTAACACAGCCAAGCCAAGTGTCAACACCACCACTGGCCAGGCAAAGTCAAGACCATGGGAACGTTCCTCACTCTGCTGTCTGTGCCTTTCTTCCCATGCCCTCTATCTTCACCAGTAGTCACAGATTCTGTCCTGATATTCAGCTGTCCACACTATACCCAGATCTCTCAGGAACAGAGCAAACACTGTGCTCTGCATGGGGCAGAATTTCAGACCTCCATGCGAGGAGGGAAGGGTATACTGGGAGTTTGGCAATGTAGGGGAAAGTATTGTTTGTTGCAGTTTTATGCCAGGCATAGTGGTGTCTATGTCACAAGTGGGATCTCCCTGGATAAAGAGACTGGATGTTTAGTGGCTCTCTCCAGTGAGATAAAATAAGTCATCTTTTGTTCTCTGCTCGCTAGCTGAGAGCCTGCATTGGTCTTCTACTTGGGGAAGGGGGTCTCCCATCCTCTAGTCCATAGGCCTTGTACCTGTAATTGTTTTCTTGAATGTTCTTTTTTGGAGTCACAGCATGCAGAACTTCTTTCTTGGCTCAGTTCCCCACCTTTGGTTTCATAGATCTCAATTGTGTCTGATTTTTCTCACTTTGGTCAGGAACCTCTGCTGAGGGTTGCTAGTAGCTGGCCATCTTCCCAGAAATCCCTGAAATCACCAAATTTTTGGAACAAAATGATAATGAAGACACAAATTATCAAAACCTGTGGGATAACACAAAGACACTCCTAAGAGGGAAATTTATACTGTTGGAAGCCTTCCTTAAGAAAACAGAAAGAGAGGAAGCCAACAACTTAATGCGTGATCTCAAGCAAATGGAAAAGGAAAACATTCCAACACCAAATCCACAAGAAGAAAAGAAATAACCAAAATTCTGGCAGAATTAAGTGAAACTGAAAACAAAGAATCATTCAGAAGATCAATGAAACAATAAGTTGATTTTTTTGCCAAGATTACTAACATTGATCCTTTGGCCAACCTAACAGAAACAGAAAAGTAATATGTCTAATGTCATCTATCAGAAATGATAAAGGAGAAATAACAACACACCCCCTCAGAAATTTTTTAAAAAGCCTCAATGATTACTACAAAAAACTTTATTCTCAAAATTATGAAAATCAGAAGGAAATGGACCAATAACTGGAAGCACTCAAGCTTCCTATTCTCAACCATAAAAAAAATAAAATTCTTAAACAGACCTATTTAAAACACTGAAATAGCTTCAGCTGTATTAAATCAACCCAGAAAGTAAAGTCTGGGACCAGATGGCCTCACATCTGAATTCTATCAAACCTTTAAAGGGCAACTAATAACTATATGATACAATCTTTTCCAAAGCATGGAAAAAGATGGAATACTTCCCAACACATTCTATGAAGCAAGTATAACCCTGATCTCCAATCCTGAAAAGGATACAACAAAGAAAGAAAATTGTAGACCAATATTATTAAAGAATTTCAATTCAAAAATATTCAATAACATCCTAGCAAACAGAATTCAACAACACATCCAAAAAAATATAAACCATCATCAATTGTTTTTATTCCAGGATTTCCAGGGTTTATTGAACATACACAAATCAATAAATATAATACATCACACAAATAAAATAAAAACCAACACCATATTATTCTCTCATTGATGTGAAAAAAGCTTTTCATAATATCCAGCATACTTTCATGATCAGAATACTTAATAAAATAACCATAGATGAGTCATTTCTTAAACTGATAGAGGCCATCTACAGCAGATCCACAGCCAATATCATATTAAATGATGTAAAATTGAAAATATTTCCACTCAGAACTGGAAGTAGACAAGGATGCCTATTGTCTCCACTGCTATTCAATATAGTAATGGAAGTCTTTGCCATTGCAATCAGGCAAACAAGGTGATCAAACATATACAAATAGGGTCAGAGAAGATCAAACTCTCACTCTTCACAGATGATAAGATCCTCTACATGGAAAATTCTAGGGACTCAACTACAAAACTCTAAGAAGTGGTCAAGAAATTACAGTTGCATCTCAGTATACAAAATCTAAACTTACAAATCAGTATCTTTTATATATATCAGCAATAGCCAAGCTGAAAGGACTCTATTTTTACAGTAGTTCCAAAGATAATATATTTTGGAATTTACCTAACAAAGGATGTGGATGATCTCTATAATGATAATTATGAAACTTTGGGAAAAGGAATAGCTAAAGTTGTTAACAAATGGAAAAACATATCATGCTCATGGCTGGGAAGAATCAACATTGTTAAAAGGCCTATACCATCCAAAGAAATCTACAGATTTATGGCAATCCCTATTAAAACACGATTGTCATACTTTAAAGAGCTTGAAAAAATAGTGTTTTGTTATATATGGAATCAGAAAAAACCCCAAATACTCAATCTATTATTCAGAAAGAAAAATAAATCAGGAGGTATCACATTACCAGACATCGGGCCATACTGTACATCTACAGTGATCAAAGCAGCATGGTACTGGCATAAAAAACAGAGAGGTAGATACATGGAATAGAATAGAGAACCTAATGATGAACACAGCTACTTATCATCATTTGATCTTTGATAAGCCTATCAAAAACATTCATTTGGGGAAATAATTCCTATTTAACAAATGGTGCTGGGTGTACTGGCTGGAGACCTGTAGAGGACTGAAACTGGAGCCCACCTTTCACCATTAACAAGAATTGATTCTCACTCGTTAAAATATTTAAACTTAAAAGAAGAAACTACAAAAATACTAGAAGAGAGTTCAGGTAAAACACTTGAAGAAATTGGCCTGGGAGAATACTTTATGAGTAGGACCACCTGGGCAATTGAAGCAACACCAAAAATATATTACTGGGTTAAAACACCAAAAATATATTACTGGGTTCTCATCAAACTAAAATGTTTTTGCACAGTCAAAAGCACAGCAAATAAAGCAAGCAGAAAACCTTCAGAATGTAGGAAGATATTTGCGGGCTATGCTTCCAGCAAATGTCTGACACCTATAATCCACAGAGAACTCAAACCAATCAATAAGAAAAGAACAAATAACCACATTTATATGTGGGCAAGAGACTTGAACAGAAACTTCTCTGAAGAAGATAGGAGCCTGGACTACAGACAAATGAAAAAAAATTCTCATTATTTTTATTCATCAGAGAAATGCAAATCAATACCACTTTGAGATATCATCTAACTCCAGTAAGATTAGCCCATATAACAAAATCCCTAAACTACAAATGTTTTCATGGGTGCCGAGAGAAGGGAACACTTCTGCACTGCAGGTGGGAAAGTAAGCTATTACAACCTTTTTGGAAAAAATGTTTGGAGAATACTCAAGGAACTAAAAGTAGACCTACCATTCAATCCTGCGATTCCTCTACTAGGTTTATACCTGGATGATCAAAAATCATTTTATAACAAAAACATTTTCACCTGAATATTTATTGCAGCCCAATTCATAATTGCATGGAAACAGCCCAAGTGCCCATCCACCCATGAATGGATTAACAAATTTTGGTATATATACACCATGGAATACTATGCAGCCATAAAAAGATGGAGACTTCACACCTTTTACATTTACCTGGATGGAGCTGGATCATATTCTTCTTAGTGAAATTATCTCAGTAATGGGGAAAAAGTATCCAATGCACTCAATACTACTATGAAATCAATATATAATCATCTACACATTCATATGAATGGTAAAACATAACTATAGTCCAGAAAATAGAAGGGACAAAGAAAGAGAGGGGAGAGGAGGAGGAGGTAGGAGGAAGGAAGGTATTTGGGGTGACTTTATATCTAATATGCACAATGGAATGGTACATTTCAAAACTATTAAGAAAAGAGTGACATTGTGATGGATGATTAATCAGTTCAATGTAAGCATTTCACATTGTATCAGTACACTGAACCCCATAAATGAATCAATGTACACAGTTATGATTTAATAAAAACAAAAAAGTAAAAAAAAAAAGAATCAAAAACATAAAAATAAAAATCTCTGTTTTGTTATTTTAATGGTTGTTTTGGATTGATAGTATAGACATCTTTTATCATGTTTAATCATCATGTGAGATACTCTTGCACATACAGTAATCTCCGTTTTTCTGTGGAGATAGATATGTGCTAAGATTCCCAGTGGATGCCTGAAATCTTGAATAATATCTAACCCTATTTACACTATTTTTTCCTACACATACATATCTATGATAAAATTTAATTTATAAATAAGACACAGTAAAAGATTTTGCTATCATCAGTGCTCCTGGGATTTAGGAGCATTACTAAATAAAATGAAGGTTACTTGAACACAAGCACTGTGGTGCCATGATAGTTAATCTGATAATGAAAATTGCTACTGAGTGACTAACAAGAGGGTAGTATTAATACATACAGCTTAGATACATTGAACAAAGGTATAATTCATATTCCAGGTGACACATAATAAATTTTATCACACTACTCAGAATGGCACACAATTTACCACTTATGAATTATTTATTACTGGAACTTTTCATTTGATATTTTTGGGACATAGACAATTGAAACCATGGTGGGGACTACTGTATATTGTAAGAATCTTACTTTTACAAATCTTATAAACACCACATTCATTCTCACTTTTATTTATAGTCATAATCTTTAAAAGATTTTAATAATAAAGATAAAAACATCTTTCATATTTACTCGAGTAGTTACCATTCCTAGTGTTCTTTCCTTTGTGTAAACTCAGATTGCCATCTGGTACAGCTTTTCCTTCTGACTGAAAGTCTTCTTTTAACATTTCTTGTAGCTGCTACTGCAGAATTCTTTCAGCTTTTACATATCTGAAATAGACTTTATATCACCTTCATTTTTTTTTCCAGGATAGATTTGTATATTTATGAGGTATAGAATTCTATACTGATTTTCCCTTGAGTATTTTAAAGATGTTACTCCACAGTTTTCTCACTTGCACTGTTTCTAACAAAAATTCGGCTTTCACCATCATTTTGTTCAATCCCAACAAGTTTTTTCTTCTGGCTACTTTAAAGATTTTCTTTTTATAACTAGCTTTGAGAAAGGTGTTGATTATAGCCTTTTTATGGTTTTTTTCATGTTTTTGTGCTTGTGGTACCTTGAATTATTTGTATCTGTGGGATCATAGTTTTCATCAAGTATGGAAAATATGTGGCTATTATTTTTTCAAATATTTTTTCTGCCTCTCTTTGACAACTCCAATTGCACATATCTTAGGATACTTTACCTTATCCTATAAATCACTGATAGTTTCTTATAATTTTAATTATCTTTTTGCCCTATGATTCATTTTGGATAGTTTTATTGCTGTGTCTTCAAGTTTACTCTTCTTTTCTTATATGACATCTAGTCAATTATGAATTGACTTGGTGTATTTTTCATCTCAAATATTGTCATTTTTACCTTTTGAAATTTAGTTTTGGTCTTTTAAAATACCTTCTATATTTCTACTTAAATTGGATTATATGAAATGGAGTTATGATAGATATTTTAATGTCTTTCTTTACTAATTCCATTATCTATTTCAGCTCTTGTTTGCTGCTTTCCATAAGCTGTTTTTTTGTTTTCATTATTCATTATATTTATTGTGTCTCTTCATGCCTGGTAATATTTGATTAGATGTCAAATATTGTGAATTTTATCTTTTATGATGCTGCATATTTTTTATTTCTACAAACATTCTTGAAATTATTTCTATATTGTATTTAAGTTATTTGGAAATAGTTCAATCTTTTAGGGACTTGCTTTTACAATTTATGAGTCAAGATAAGAGCAGTGTTCAGTATGTAGCTAGTTATTTCACATTCCTAGGGGAAGACCTATTTGATTCTATTCCCCAATACCCTATGAATCATTAGGTTTTTCCCATCTGGCTGGTGGGTGTATGCACCGTTCTCAACCTTTTGTGGGCACCATACACCATTACTTCTAATCTTATGGTACTGCTTTTCTAGGTCTTGTGTAATTTTTTTTTAACATACATACCCTGATAAATATCACCTGAATAACTTAGGGGAACTATTAAGGATCTCTAGAATTTTCTCTTGTGCAGTTCATTCATTTCCAGTATTTTGCTCTGCAAACTCAAACTTACTATTTCTCATTAGAGTCAGACTATCAGTTCTGACTCCTCAACTTATGGAGTTAGTCAGGCTTCACTTGTATTTCCCCTATCCATACTGCAGTCTGGCTCTCTCTTAACACAGTAAGCTATGGAAGTCATAGATCTCAACTAGTTTTAATATCATCTCTGAGGCTTGTTATTTTTCATTGCCTAATATATTGTTTTTTAAAAAAACATTATTTCATATACTTTTTATATATCTCATACAGTTGTTTCAAGTGGGAGAGTAAATCCAGTCCTGTCACTCTATGTTGATTAGAAAACAAAGTATGATTCTGTTTGTTTCATTTTTTAATGACTTATTGAGTTAAATGGGTATTTCATTAATTGTTTCTTTTGCAATAATAAAGATCAGTAAGGTTATGTATTTGCCTGTCTGTTTGGCTTTCCCTGAATCTCATATATTTTATTTTGTGTTGTTATTATCCCTTTTAAAATTTTCAAATCAACATTCAATATGTTTTTAATATCATAATTTTATTGTTTTCTAATCAAATAATGTACCTTGAATTTTTCTACTTCTTGATATTTTAGTGATTTTTTTTTATTGCTTATTATAATTGAAGTTAAGGAGATGGTGAAGATGGCCAACAGGAGCCAGCTTTCGACAGAAGCTCCTGTCCAGAGGGAAGGATAATGACCACAAAGTACCCAATAAAACTGAAGATCTGAAACTGAGCTGAGACAGAAGAGTGATAACTGCAGGTCACCTCTGCTGAGGCAAGCTGTGACTCCAACTAAGCAAATTTCAGGTACAAAACTCATCCCAAAGAAAAAAGAGTGTTTATCCCTAGCCCCAAGAGTTTTTTTGGTCACTGTGGGATCTCTACCAGCAGTGGACTGAGGACTTCTTGTCTCACGCCATGGAGGAGAGTTGCTGGAAGTAAGGACTACTTCTCCAGAGGGACCCGGCTGTGAGCCTGAACATTATCTTCCCAGGCATGAAAGTTGAACAAATGTTTCCCCTGCCATTTTGAACTCACAGTCCACCCTTCCACCCTTGCCTGGCAGTCCAAAAGCCTAACCCCTGCAGAGACTGGAATGTCTGCAATTTATTGCTAGGACTGGGCTTTGCAAGGGCCATGGTAGTGAAGCTGCACTATAACACTAAGCCCAGTAGTAGAGCATACAGACAAAGGGGGAAGGCTGTTTGGCTTGGCTCTATGAACGTTCAAATCAGTGATGGGTGAAGGCTTGTAAGCTACACTAGCCGCCATGTGACCTGCACTGCCCTGGCACTTACCGAGGCACACCCATGCTTTCCGGGCCTCGGGAGCCATGGGAGCCACCTCAGAGCTGCACAGAGACACTTACTATGAAGCTTCAGTGATAGTAGGTGATCCTGCCATGGTCTAATTTTGAAGAGACAGCACCCCAACTCTGAGGACTGCCAATGGGAGCCAAACATTGCCCTATTGGAATACCAGAGCTGCAGAGATGCTGGGGCAAAGGTCCAGTGGATGAGGGAAAAAAACATTTACTGACATGTTATCTTCAGGTTTGTACTGCACTCAGGTGGAATAATCCCCAGTTGCCATTGAGTACCTGATGCAGGCTTCAGCTCTTCCTGCTGGCTGGTGGCAGAGGGTGGTGGCTGAGAGGCATTCACTTTCCCTTGGCCCTGGCAGGCACAAAGCCCTGGAACTTTTACTTATTGTAGGGAACTGGACCACAACCCTGTGGGGTTACCAGTGACTGGGGGTGAAGGAGGTGCAAGGTGGGGAAAGAGGCATTAGCCCCCCGGTCCAATTCTTCTACTGAGCAGGCATTTCTGACTCCATGGAGCACCAGAGAAAAACACAATTGAGCTGCCAGTATACCTCTGCTATATAGTTGCTGGAGACCTTTTGTACTCTCCCACTTGAGAGTTGGTGCTGACTGGGACAATTGGTTTGGGACTCTTGACCTGGGCTAATCACCCGAGGTCCCTCCAAGGTGGTACCCTGGTAGTAGTGTAGTGGAAAGGTGTGATTTTCCTCTTCCAGATGTTGCCCATTGGGGGTGGGGTGTTTTAGTTGCTTATGTTTCTCCACAGCTGAGACTTCAACCCAGAATGACTGATTCAATAGGATTGGACAGAGACTAGCTGAATGCAAGACAGAGCCACTTAGCCCCACCACACCAAGCAGGTCCCCAGAGGCTCAAGCTGTAGTACTGTATGGGTACTTTGTAAAGCTATAGGGGAAAAGCTGCAGTCACCAGTCCCAGCTCTTTGGAAAAGGGCTGGTTAATCACACTCCATGAGCCCCCAATCCAATTTCACCTTACCTGCTCATCTAGCCAAATGGTGAAAAGTAAGCATGTGGCATAATCAGTGGAAAAACTCTGGCAACATGAATAATCAGACTAGATAAACTTCCCCAAGGAATGATAAAGCAGAAACACCAGAAGATCCCATTCATAAACAAATGGCTGAGATGTCAGTAATCGAGTTTACAATTTGGATGGCAAATAAGATTAACAGAATGGAAGTAAATTTGGAATTAGAAATTATAGGGGTAATTCAAATTTTTCTGAAGAATTCAATGAATTCAAAGACAAAAATCTCCAAAGATTTTGAAACATTGAGAAAAGACTTTTCAGCCCTCCAAGATATGAGAAATACAGAGAATTCCTGAGTAAAAGAATAGAGCAGGCAGAAGAAAGGATTTATGACATTGAAGACAAAGCTTTTGAACAATTCCAAACACTTAAAGGGAAAGAGAAGTGGAGATCAAAAATGTATCATTATGTCAGAGAGCTGTGGGACAACTCCAAAAAAGCAAATGTTTCCCTTATAGGAATTCCTGAAGGTGACGAGGTTGTCCTGGAAGGTATAGATGCCTTACTCCAAGAGATAATCAAGGAAAACTTCCCAAACATGGCAAGAGATACTGAAATTCAGACATCAGAGAGTTTGAGAACCCAAGAATGACTCAATCCAAATAAAGCATCTCCCATACACATTATAAATAACTTTGCCAAAGTTAAAATAAAGGGGAAAATTCTGCAAGTTGCCAGATGTAAGAAAAACCATAACCTACAAGAGGAAGAATATTAGAATAACTGCAGATCTCTCTGTTGAAACTTTTCAAGCCAAAAGAGGATGGTCATCAACCTTCAACCTCCTAAAACAGAATAACTTTCAACTCAGTATCCTGTATCTAGCTAAACTGAGTTTCATTTATGAAGGAAAAATTAAATAATTTAATGGCATTCACGTGTTGAAGAAATTTGCCAAAACTAAATCAAATCTCTAGGATATTCTCAGACCCATCCTCCACAATGAGCAGCACAATGTTCTACTACCAAAGTAAACTCACTCTGAAACTTTTGATCAAATCCTAACTCCCACAGTGACAAAATTATTAAAAATGTACACTGGACTTTAAAAAAACTTGACACCCAAAATACTACCAAGCTTATCAACACTAACAATTAATGTGAATGGTTAAATTGTCCTCTAAAGAGGGTTGGCTGACTGGATACCAAAAATCAAGCCAGATATTGTTGCATACAAGAAAGCTATATTACCTTAAAAGATAAATATAGACTCAGAATGAAGGAATGGACATCTATAATCCAGGCAAATGGAAATAAGAAAAACGCAGGTGTTCAAATTTTATTCTAAGATAAGATAGGCTTTAAACCAATGAAAGTAAGGAAGATAAGTATGATCACTTCATATTTGTTAAGGGAAACAACCTGACAAGATGTCAATTATTAACATTTCTGCCCCCAACCAGAATGCTCCTCAGTTTATAAGAGAGACCCTAACAGACCTGAGTAACTGGTATCCTCCAGCACCATAATAGTTGGAGATTTTAACACCCCTTTGTCAGTGTTGGATAGATCCTCCAATAAGGAACTAAGCAAATAAATTTTAGACTTAAATTTAGCCATTCAACAATTGGATTTAACAGAAATCTACATAACTTTTCATCCTAACAAAACCGAATACACATTCTTCTCATCAGCCTACAGAACATACTCCAAAATCGATCACATCTTACGTCACAAGTCTAACCTCAGCAAATTTAAAAGAATAGAAATTATTTTTTGCATCTTCTTGGACCATCATAGAATAAAAGTTGAGCTCAGTAAAAACAGGAATCTGCATACTCATACAAAAAATAATGGAAACTAAATAACCTTATGCTGAATGATAACTGAGTCATAGACAGATTAAGAAGGAAATTATCAAATTTTTGGATCAAAATGATAATGAAGACATGAATTACTAGAACGTCTGGGATACCACAACAGCAGTCCTAAAAGGGAAATTTATAGCATTGCAAGCCTTCCACAAGAGAATGGAAAGAGAGAAAGTCAACAACTTAATGGGATATCTCAAGTAACTGCAAAAGGAATAACATTCCAACCCCAAACACAGAAGAAGAAAATAAATAACCAAAATTAGAGCAGAATTAAATGAAATTGAAAACAAAAGAATTATACAACAGATCAATGAATCAAAAAGTTGGTTTTTTACAAATGTGAATGAAATAGATAAACTTTTGGCTAACCTAAGTAGAATCAAAAGACTAAAACTCCTAATTTTATCAATCAGAAATGACAGAGGTGAAATAACAGACTTCAGAAATTCAAAAAAATTCTTAGTCAATATTACAAGAAACTCTATTCTCAGGAATGTTAAAATTTCAAGGACATAGAACAATACTTAGAAGCACGCCACCTTCCAAGACATAGACAGAATCAAGTGGAAATGTAGAACAGACTTATATCAAGTTCTGAAATAGCAACTACTATCCTAAATCTCCCCAAAAAGAAATGTCCAGGACCAGAAGGCTTCACAAAAGAATTATACCAAACCTTTTAAGAAGTAGTAACTATATTACTTAAACTTTTCCAAAACATAGAAAAAGAAGGAATATTTCCCAACACATTCTATGAAGCAAACATCACCTTGATCCCCAAACCATGAAAAGACCCAACAAGAAAAGAAAATTACAGACCAATATCACTAATGACTATTGATGCAAAAATATTCAATAAGATTCTAGCAAACAGAATCCAGCAACAAATTAAACAAATTATACACCACAACCAAGTGGGTTTTAACCCAGGGTCTCAAGACTGGTTCAATATATGTAAATCTATAAATATAATACATCACATAAACACAATAAAACAATAAAGACCACATGATTCTCTTAACCAATGCAGAGAAAGCTTTTGATGATAGCCAGGATCTGTTCATGATCAGAACCCTTAAGAAAATAGGTATAGAAGGGATATTTTTAAAATGATAGAGGCCATCTACAGCAAACCTACAGCCAATATTATACTGAATGAAGTAAAATTGAAAACATTTCCACTCAGATCAGGAACTAGGAAAGGTTGCCCACTGTTTCCACTGCTTTTTAACATTGTAATGGAAGTCTTAGCCATTGCAATCAGGCAAGAGAAGGTGATAAAGGGTATCCATATAAAACCCGAGGAGATCAAATTTTCACTCTTTGCATACAATCTGATCTGTAAAACCCAAAGGATTCAACTACAAAACTCTTATAAATGATCAAGGAATACAGCAATGTCTCAGGAGATAAAATTAATACTCACAAATCTGTAGCATTTGTATATACCAACAATAGTCAAGCTGAAAAAAGCAATCAAGAACTTTATTCCTTTTACAATAGTGCCAAAGAAGATGAAATATCTGGGAGTGTACCTAACAATGGACATGAAAGATCTCTATAAAGATAACTATGAAACTCTGAGAAAAGAAATAGCTGAAGACGTTAATAAATGGAAAAATATACTATGCTCATGGATGGGAAGAATCAACATTGTCAAAATGTCCATATTACTCAAAGCAATCTACAGATTTAGTACAATCCCAATAAAAGCATCACTTTCATACTTTAAAGATCTGGAAAAGATAGTACTTCATTTTATATGGAATCAGCAAAAATCTTGAATAGCCATGAAATTTCTCATAAATAAAAACAAATCAATAGTAATCATGCTAGCACACTTCAGACTATACTATAAATCTATAGTGATCAAAACTGGTGGCATGGTATTGGCATAAAAATAGAGAGGTAGATTTATGGAACAGAATTGAGAACAAGAGATGAACCCAGACACTTATCATCATTTGATCTTTGATAAGCCTATCAAAAATACAAATTTGGGGAAAGATTCCCTATTTAACAAATGGTGCTGGCTGAAATGGCTGGCAACATGTAGAAAACTGAACTTGGACCCACACCCATCACCTCTAACAAAAATTGATGCTCACTGGGTAAAAGACTTTAACTTAAGACATGAAACTATAAAGATTCTTGGAGAGAGAGCTGATAAAACACTTGAAGGAATTGTCCTGGGAGAATACTTTATGAGGAGTACCCTCGCCCCCATGGGGAATTGAAGCAATATCAAAAATACATTACTGGGATCTGATCAAACTATAAAGCTTCTGCACTGCCAAAAACACAGTAAGTAAAGTAGATAGCCCTCAGAATGGGAGAGGATATTTGCAGGTTGTGTTTCTGACAAAGGTTTGATAACCAGAATCCACAGAGAACTCAAACTTATTTATAAGAAAAGAACCAGTGATCCCGTTTCATTGTGGCAAGAGACTTGAACAGAAGCTTCTCTGAAGGAGATAGGGGCATAGTCTATAGAAACATGAAAAAATTCTCATCCTCTTTAATCAAGAAAGGTAAATCACTTTGATATATCATCTAACTCCAGTAAGAGTAGCCCACATAACAAAGTCCCAAAACTACAGATGTTGGTGTGGATGTGGAGAAAAGGGAACACTTCTGCACTGCTGGTGGGATTGCAAGCTAATAGGTTCCTTTTGGAAAGAAGTCTATAGAACTTCTAAAAGTAGACCTGCATTTTGATCTTGCAATTCCTCTACTAAGTGTATATCCAAAAGACCAAAAATCACCTTGTAACAAAGATATTTGCACCAGATTATTCATTATAGCTCCATTCATAATTCCCAAGTCATGGAAGAAGTCCAAGTACCCATTGACCCATGAATAGATTAAAAATTGTGGTATATGTATACCATGGAATACTATGCAGAATAAAAAATAGATGGCGACATTACCGCTTTTATGTTTACATGGATGGCGCTGGAACCTATTCTTCTTAGTACAGTATCTCAAGAATGGAAGAAAAAGTATTCAATGTGCTCAATACTTTTGTGAAACCAATTTATAATAACTTACACTTTCTTCTGAAAGATAGATCACAACCATAACCCAGGATGAAGGAAAGAAGTGGAGGAGGGACATGGTAGGTTTTATAGAGGGAGGCTAAATGGTGGGACCACACCTATGAAACATATTGCAATGGTACAAGTCAAATCTATCAAGTATAGAACATAAATGTCTTAACGTAATAATTAGATAAATGAGGTGAAAGCTATATTAATTAATTTGATGTAAGCACTCCAAATTGTATAATAAATTATAAATCAACACATTGTACCACACAAATGCATAAATGTATTCATTATATATGTGTTTATGATTTAATAAAAGTGAAAAAAAAAGAAAAAGGAAGATGAAAGTAACAGTTTGTTCGAGGTCATGGACTACAGATGGTTAATGAGTGTCCTTGAGTCCAAGGGTACTTAAAATTAGCCACTGCACAAGAACCCTGAAATGCCATGATTCTTATATCTCTTATGAAAGAAACTGGGTACAGCTTATCCAGTAAAACTCTACAAAATTTATATGAGATTATAATGAGTTGGAACTTGAATAAAAAGCCTATCTAAATTATTGATAATAAAAACCAAATATCTAGAAAATATATATATGTATATATATATAATTGAAGTTAAATCTTACAAGAATTTCATGAATCCTTACACTGAGTATAAACTTCACTTTCTGTTAACATATCCAAGTCCATGTTAACTTTTTAGTATACTATGTATATTTCCTATTTATTAGTATATTTTCAGAACTTCTGCATACATTGTCATAAGTTTCTGAACCTTACATTGGAAATTTATTCTTTACTTCTCCATTTCTGGCATAAGTAATACCTCCATCTGTCATAAGACATCTAATCTGTGAATAGTTATCTCACTGAAAGCTCCAATTGGCTCAAGCCAGTTAGTATATATATAATCCCTTAGCCAATGGTGATTGGCTTAAGGACGGCTGATTCAAGTAAATTTGAAGTAGTTCAATATTAGCCAAAAAGGACATGTTCTCTTCCATTTAAAAGCATAGATCAGAGCTATGAGACTTATAATTGCTGCAATGATTTTTGTGGCTTTAAGGAAAGAATCTGGACTTGTAGGTCTGCAGAAATTTTAATGTACAGTTTGAGTATAAAAATATTATCAAATATAGAGTAGAAAGATAAAGACAAAAGCATATAGGCAATATAATTTTACACAGTTGATCAAGTTTTGCCTAAAGCCAGCCCACCTCTAAGTTTTTCAGTAATTAGAGGCAATATATTTCTTTCCTTTTTTTTCTTAAGTGCATTTGCATTGGACTTTTGTCCATTGCAACAAAAAGTATCTGGATATAAACCCTTAATGATCATTTCAATCAAGATTATTATCTTTGGAGTGGGCAAAACAGGTGAGCAGTACCTATTACAAAAAGAAAATAGCTGCCTTGGGGTTTATAATACATCATACATACTCTAATACTCATGTGTTTTATAGATATACAATTTCTTCACCCTCATTTAGAATTTTGCCTTCTTTTAAAATGACAAAAATGATTCATCATCTGGCTTCTAAAACCATTACCAGAAGAGAAGCTTCAAATGAGGAAAAGGAAGAGATACCATTATAGATAAGCACTCTGATGACAGAGGAGAGTCACAGTAAATTTTCTTACAGCCAAGAAGTAATAGAAGGAATCCATAAATTAGCACAATAGTCTAGCATGAACAAACACTCTAATTCTATTAAATACACTTTTAATATGTTAAGATGACCTTGAATTATCAGGAAGAGTAAAATTATATGTAATATCTTTTAAACAATATCTATATTTAGTATATTAATATGAAATATGCATTTAGTAATAACAAGAGTTAGAATTCAAGGAGGGTTCTGGATAGTCAATATTTCACTGTGATATGTTAAATTTCAGAATATTATGGGAGTACACAGTTTTATTCTTTAAGTTCTTTAGAGGATAAGTATAAGAAAGAAAGCTCCATGGTCATATGACTATGACTAGCCAAATTCCTTAATTTTGTAACACTGGCATTTTGCCTGTTTGCTTATTACTTTGTTCTTGTTTCATTTTCTCTGTAGATTTTCAGAGAATCTTATAGGACTCCTTTCTTTAATGTAAAGGAAATCAAACCATAAAAACAAAATTTATCCAATTAAACCAGTTCCAAAAAGAAAAACAAAGGGTATATTATGCCTTGAAAAATGCTTAAGAAAGGAAATGCTTCAGAGTTGAATTTGAAAGACACTTTGAAAGTGATGCTGTGATAGAAGGTTGCATTTTTTTAATTGTTTTATTTTATTTTATTTTTAGGTTAATCCCACTTAGAACACCATAGCAGAGGAATATTCTATTGAATATTCATTATTTCACAAGTAGTCTGGCTTTTGATGGATCCTAGGAGAAAATTACCTAGGGTAAAAAGAAACCATTTCTATTTTTCTTTTGTTGTACCAGTTGCCTTATATTTGTTTGTTTCTTTCATGGAAAAATATGTATTCTTTATCAAAGAACTAACTTCAGTTCTTAAGAACTATCTCTAATAAAAGATATGCTGTATATCAATCACAATTTCAAAGATCATTTGGGTACATAGATATCTAAAATAAGAAGATGGTCTGAAGGCTAAGTTAGCCCGTTTGATGAAAATATTTCAAATTGTATATGAAAACACCACACTGTACCCCATGATTGCATTAATGTACACAGCTATGATTTAATAAAAAAAGAAAAAGTTATAGTTAGTTATAAGTTAGTTTATTAACTATAAATAAAGTATAGTTCATTTAACTTAGTTAAATCTAAGTTATTGAATGTGTATGCATATTTTGAAAAAGTTAAATGTAAATAAGCATATCAGTGATAAAAAAAATGTCTTAAAATGCCACCAAATGTTTTAAAACCAAGGAGAGTCAAACTAAGTTTCCATTCAATCTTTGAAGGACACAGTTGATCATGCTTTTTGTTTTCAGTATTTGTCTAAAAAGATGCTAATCTAATACTCAAATGCCCTTTTCTAAACTTTATCAATTTCCCATAAAGGGAATCCTGGTAACATTCATTTTCCTTTATCCTCTATGTAGTTCTGATTTATCAACCTGTGGTTGAAAGTATACTCAATTTTTCCAGGAAGCTGGATAGGTTGGCTTTGCTTTTTGGTGGTCAGATTAGTGGCCTTTTTTTTCTTTGGAGCATTTTTTCTAAAGAATCCAAGAAGATTCAAAGAAACTCATTTTTCAATTCCACAGATAGTCCAATAGCATGAAGATACTGATAAGGTCACTCACAAAATTATTTATTCCTTAGGTTTATTATTTTGTTTGGCTATGTGTAAATAGTTATGGAAACATTTTCTTTTATAACATAAATTTTATTTTGCTTTACACCAATGTCATGTTTAGATGTGATCTCACCCATTTTTGACCTCTATGTCCTGCCTCACATACTGAAATAGAAGACATAGTTTGTAGGTTTAGGGTACTGTCATTTCAATTAGCAGGCAATTAAAAAGGAAATAATCTCTAATATTTCCATTTGTGAAAATGTTCAAAGACCTTGGTGCATATATATGTGCAAATATCTGCGTTAGTCAGGATTCTCCAGAGAAAGAAAGAAACAGAACCAATAGGATCTCTCTCTCTCTAATGTATACACACACACCTTCTCTCTCTAATGTATACACACACATACCACTACATGCAGAGAAAGAGGAAGGGAGATTATATTAAGGATTGGCTCACATAACTATGAAGCTTGGCAAATCTGAAATTTTGGGGGTAACCTGGCAGGCTAGCAATTTAGGCAAGAGTTGATGTTGCAGCCTCGAGGCAGAATTTATTCTTGCTGAGAAGTTTTTTTTTTTTTTTTTTTTTGCTTTTAAGACCTTCCCACTGATTGGATGAAGCTCTGTTTCTGACTATGTTCATGCTTTTGCAAGATGTGGGTGGTGGTATTATGGCACTTCAGGTATGTTTCCAATTTCCAAATTGGTCAAACCATGGTCAAGGGCTATTTTGAAATTATCCATCTTGCATTTATGAAACAAGTACTTATCACAGAAGAAAACACATCACAAGTGCAAACAAGTTTATTCTCTCTTTCTCTTATTGCTGTGTTTTTTATAGAGGACCACCATAATCCACTATAAGAATGTGATTCTTAACAGAATCATAACTAACTATTCAGTATTCAGTTTACTTACTATCCACAATTTGTTAGAAATCTCCTCTTGTTTCTTTGATGATGTTAGTAGCAAAAGTAACTTTACTCATATTTTTAGCTCTACTTAATAAAACTTTTGATATTTAAAAGTCATTCTTTTGAAGTTCTTCTCATTTTGGATTGTAGGTTGTTTAAGAGATCATGCCACTTAATATGGCCAAAGATAAAATCAATTAACATTCAATAGATTCAAATAATCTGACAGTTTATAGTTTTTAGCTAGATGGCAAAATAATATTTTTTTTTGCTCTCTGATTACCTTGAAAAGTAAGTAAAAGTTCAAATAATAAAAGATATGGATTAGGTTACAAAATATCTTCCCCTTTGCTTATTTTTAATCAAAAGGTAATAGCCTTTAAAATATGCCAGGTATACTTTCTCATAAAGCTGAAAAATGAGGTTTGAAGAAAATAATTCAATAATAATGTTAGAGGTTATTGAGTGTGTGCAGTTGCCTTCAGGAAGGATGGTACCAAATTGTCCTAAACATACACAAGCTTTAAATTTTAAGACTTTTAGGTAAAATCACCTTTAATAATCTATTTTAATGTTTAAAAGTTCTAAAATTTCAGGTATACTGCAGATAACCTATTGTGATTAATTAGCTCTGATGGCATTTTATCAGAAAGTGTATGCTTTCATGAATAATCAACAAATCCAGCAACATTTTTCTTTGAAGCTATTAAGCCATACCCTATTTTTAGAGTTAGTATTTCAGAAGAGTATGCTACAGATATTCTGAAGTTGCAAATCTAATGTCATGATTTTTAGACTAACTCTTTAGGACATCCCAAATCAATGTGATTTTTAGACTAACTCTTTAGGACATCCCAAATCAATGGTGACCTCTAGTATAATTTCATACAATCTAAGTAAGGTAACATTTTTTTTGCCTGACAGCTGGTTAAAAAGAAGATGTTTGGTTATATTGGCGTACTTTGTCTTTTAGTTGTTATATCCTTTAGTGACACAGGCATAACACAGATGCCTTTATAGTGTGGTGCATGGTAGAGTAAAGTTTTGTGTAGTAGAATTTTATCTTAGGTCCTGATCAAAATAATCATTAGTCAACAGAAGTTATAGTTTCCTCTTTAACATATCACTCAACATATAGTTTGGTTTCGTAAAAACAAGGCTATAGTGAGGATTCAGAATCCAGGGCATTAAAAACTGGGATAAATACAAATCTAGAAGTAGCAGTAGAAAAATTAAAACACTTTTAGAAAGTCGTGCAACTGGGTTCAGCAAATGAAAAATAAAATCATCAACACAAGTGTTTGCCAAGGTACTTTTTTTTTTTTTTTTTGTAGAGACTGAGTCTCACTTTACTGCCCTTGGTAGAGTGCCATGGCATCACACAGCTCACAACAACCTCCAACTACTGGGCGTAGGTGATTCTCTTGCTTCAGCCTCCCAAGTAGCTGGAAGTACAGGTGCCTGCTACAATGCCTGGCTATTTTTTTGTTGCAGTTTGGCCATGGCTGGGTTTGAACCCACCACCCTTGGTATATGGGGCCAGCGTCCTACCCACTGAGACACAGGCACTGCCCCAAGGTACTATGTTTGATTTGTGTAACTCTGTTTAACCTTGCCCTATTCTACCTAGAAGATGAATGCATCAAATATATCTTTGCATTTCAACACAGTAAGAGAAATTTTCTCAAGCTTTTATAACATACTTGCACACAGGATATTCTGAAAACAAAGGGAAAAGTAATTAATTTTCAGTTAATTTACAAAGCCTGTGTATACATAATAAAGGAAAAATATTATTGCCAAATTATGGATCTGAGGTGTTATAATTAGAAACAACCTAAATTAAGCTACACATTCAGTATCACAAAGCTAGAATACAATGTGTTTTCCTATGTTATGATAACAAACATTCTGATAAGCTACCATTTATATTTAATACAAATGGAGACAAAACAAAATAACTCCAAATATCATAAATGCCCCAGAGATTTTCAAGGAGATAATAAGGTGGGTTTATTCATTTTCTTTATGGTACTTTATGGCATTGGGAAGAATTCAAATGAGTTTGCTTAATTCTTTTATATGGATTAGGTTGACTGTTGTGCTGATTGCATTTTGGGTCTTGTCAGTATAAAAACATATTTTATACAGTAAATACAAAAATGTTCTGAATTGATTCATAGAACAGCAGTAATTCATGAAATTCTTGTACTATTTAATGGCCAATATGACCACCCATTGAACTGGGCTTTTCCTTCTGACTGCTCCTGCAAAGGAGGCATTTCCCACTGTATTTCTCCTGGGCTAGCACTTTGACTTTCAAGGTATTAAGTTTT